>NC_044039.1:108000544-108302697 GCF_901765095.1 Microcaecilia unicolor
TCGTCAGGGATGCCTCTTTTTTTCCATTATGGGTTGAGGACGCTCATGTGTTAGGCACGCCCAAGTCCCGCCTTCACTACGCTTCCGACATGCCCCCATGAACTTTGGTCATCCCCACGACGGACAGCAGTTGGGGATGCCCAAAATCGGCTTTCGATTATGCCGATTTGGGCGACCTTGTGAGAAGGACGCCCATCTTCGATTTGTGTTGAAAGATGGGCTACCTTCTCTTTCGAAAATAAGCCTGATAGTGAGTCAGAGGGAATGACAGTGGACAAGGAGAGAAAAAAGTCAAATAGACAGGAGATAAGCAGAAGATGGATATGGATGGGGAACAGAGAGAAGAGAGATAAAGATGGAGAGAGGAGGAAATGCTGGAATGCATCGTGTTAAAAGGAGAGAGGGAGGCACAGGCTGGATAGAAGAGAAAGAAGAGGCAGGCAGTGGATGGAAGGGGCAGAGAAAGCTGGCAGACACCATATGGAAAGGGGGAGAGGGCAGACGCAGGATGGAAGAAAGAGAGGGCAGACAGTGGATGGAAGGGACAGAGAAAACAGACAGACGCTGGATGAATGGGAGAGAGAAAGAGAGCAGATCCTGGATGGAAGGGAGAGAGTGAAGAGATGGCGAGGAAAGCAGAAACCAGAGACAACAAAGGTAGAAAAAAAGATTTATTTATTTGCTTTAGAATAAAGTAGTATTGTAGCTGTGGTGATAAATAGAAAATTAAATAAGGTGATCTTTTTGTCGGACTAATTTTAATACATTTTTGACTAACTTTCAGAGACAAAAACCTCCATCCTTAGGACAGGACTGTGACAGCAGTATACTGTACTGACCTGAGGAAGGAGGTTTTGGCCTCTGAAAGCTAATTGAAAAATGTATTAGTCCAATAAAATGGTATTATCTTATTTTCTATTTTTTGTTTTATTTCTATTTGTTAATTTGTAAAGTGGTGATTGGTATTTGTCACTCTTTTCAAATTTACATCTGCTATCTTTATATTTTGCACAGTACTAGGGGACATGCATCACTGTTTCTGTGGTGTTGCATTGTATGTTGAATGTGGCCTCTTGGGGGTTCAGTTTAATTTTTGTCTACATATTTCTGTTTTAGTTTGTGGTTACTTATTCTATACTTGGTGAGGATGTATCTGTGTTCTATGTGAAAAAGACATGGTTTTGTGTTGGCAGGATCATTTTTACTAATATCTTGTTTAGTTTTACAATGGGTGTATTGATGTTCTAGTGTTCACTGCAGTGTTTAAGATGCTGCCTTTCCTAGGTACACCCTTGTGTGACTCATGGATTATTACTAAAAACATTTTAAATATAGAGGATGGGGTGTTAAAAAATGATCAGCCCCCGGGTGTCAAATACACTAGGTACACCACTGGAAACAAGCAAGAAATTCAGGGCTTTATGACAGCTTCAAGAACTATGGAACTATGGACATTCATGATACTAAAATCTTTTTAAACTTAACTTCCTAATTGTCCTCAATGCACAGTTGAGGAATGACTGGCTCAATCTGTGCTCTTTTTCAGGAGCCATATGGTAACCCTACGGAATAGCCTAATGGTTAGTGCAGTGGGCTAAGAACCAAGGGACTTGACTTCAAATACTACTTCAGCACTTTCTGACATATAACGCTCCGGTTAACTGCATGTATTTCTTTGGTCCCAGACCCTTGCACTTAAGCAGATTGCACTGTGTGTGTGTGTGTGTGTGTGTGTGTATATATAGATAGATAGATAGATAGATAGATAGATAGATAGATAGATAGATAGATAGATAGATAGATAGATAGATAGATAGATAGATAGATAGATAGATCAGAAAGTGCTGAAGTAGTATTTGAAGTCAAGTCCCTTGTTTCTTAGCCCACTGCACTATATATATACTGTGCAATCTGCTTAAGTGCAAGGGTCTGGGACCAAAAAAATACATGCAGTTAACCGGAGCATGCACTTAACAGTTGTGACCCAAAAAAGAAGCTTGACATCTGATAAACATATGTACATTACTGTTTATTATACATACAGTATACAGTCTCCGTTAACTGACGTTAGGCTTACTTGAAGTAGTCAGTCATAGTCCTCTGTACACTCTTGTGTCTGTGAGTTCCAAAGACTACATCTGCCAGAGGGTAAAAACTGTCATAGCACTGACATCCAGTGGCCTCCAGATAGGCCCATACGGTGTTGAGACTCTCCATCGCTCTTGCAAAACTGACATGAGGTTGTTGAATTTTGTCAGCATGTACCTCGCTGCTCATTTCATCATCTGTTTCATCATCAGCCGTTGCCTGTGTGTAGACGCATATCTGGACATCAGTGCTGTCATCAGCTGTTTGTAGATCGTAATCAACAGCTACCAAGTGATGAAACTTCTCTTCAGTAAGACCGGCTGGGATGTTAATAGCCTGTTCATCTGACGCATTTTCAACAGCTGCATCTGTTTCGTCCCTCTCCACATCCCTAACAAAGATTGCCCGCTTGTAGCAGTTCACAATGGTTGCCTGTGTAACTTAATTCCAAGCTTCTTTCTGCATATGTAGGGAATCCAACAGTGATAGATTACGAGCCAGTTCAACAGCACGTTTATCCTTGCCAGTCTGGTCATCCATAACGCTCATCAGACAACGTAGCACAAGAGCCCGATAATGTTTGAAATTGGCTATTATGCCCTGATCCATAGGTTGGATCAGAGAGGTAGTGTTTGGTGGCAGGAAGATCACCTTGATGTTAAACAGCCTGACATCACCACTGTGTGCAGCACAGTTATCACAAGGCAACAAAATCTGATGCTTTTGTGCCCGCATTCTAGTGTCTAACTTCTTTAGCCACTGCTTCCAAATTTCCCCAGTCATCCATGAATTTGCATTAGCCTCATATGACACAGGAAGTCATAGGCGCCCCGTATAAGAGGCTAGGGGAGGCTAAGCCTCCCCAGCCCAGCTGTGACCTTCCCTGCCTGCCTCCTCCTCCAAATGTAGCCCCGATACGCACACCTGCCAAGACTCGAGTCCCACTGAATTCTGCGGCCACTGCCGCTTCTGTTGAGCAGCAGCAGGAACAAGCACCGCACTGAACCGCTGCCGCTGCTTCTCTCCACAGCCATCATTAGAGCAAAAAGAAGCACGGGACCGCAGCAGCCTTCAGGCATGCGCTATCGGCTCTGCCGTCCTCTGCCCCCACTGACGTCAATTTCCCGTTCCGGGGGCAGAGGACCGGCAAAGCCGACAGCGCATGCCTGAAGGCTACTGCGGCCCCGCGCTTCTTTTTGTTCTTGTGTCAGCGCTGCTGTAGAGAGGCCCGGAGGGAGAGAACATGGCTGGAAATGGTAAGGGAAGTGAGGACGCTGGAGGAGAGAGAGATAGAGAGAGAGAGTGCAAAAGTGGAGGGGAGAGTCAGGGCCATGGAAAAGAGCAGGGGAGAGCCAGAGAGAGATGGGGAGAGGAAGAGGGGCCATGGAAAAGAGCAGGAGAGAGCCAGGGACATGGAAAAGAGCAGGGGAGAGTCAGAGAGAGATGGGGAGAGAAAGAGGGGACATGGAAAAGAGCAGGGGAGAGCCAGAGAGAAGATGCTGGATGGAAGAGGGGTACAGAGAGAGAGATGAGTGGAAAGATGGGGCAAGAAAGAGGGGACATGGGCAGGAGAGAGAGAGAGAGAAGCTGCTGGGGAGAAACTGGGGGAGACCCTAGCTGTCAGACGGAGAAATGCTGAATGAAAGGAGGGAGAAAGAGGGAAAATGCTGGAAGGAGGGGCAGAAGGTTTGGACAAGTACCTGGAGGAAAGTCCATAGTCTGCTATTGAGACAGACATGGGAAGTAACTGCTTGAACTGGGATTTGTAGTATGGAGTGTTGCCAGAATTTGGGTTTCTGCCAGGTACTTGTGACCTGGTTTGGCCACTGTTTGGAAAACAGGATACTGGGTTAGATGGACCACTGGTCTGACCCAGTATGGCTAATCTTATGTTTTTATGTACAGTTTCTTGTATATAAAATAATTAAGAGATCGTGGAAAGGAGGAGATATTAATAAGTGTTTGTTAAAAGAAGAACAGAAGATCATTTCCTATTGAATCCTCTGTCACCACTTGGTTTAAACTTAAACTAGAGCTAAACATTTCCTTTAAGAATGTCAAGATATGGAAACCCTCACTGTTAATCGGTGAGGGTGATAACATTGGCTGAGACAGAAGCAGCCAAGTTGGAATGAGGAGAGGGGGGGCAGGGGGAAAGAGAAGTTAGTGGTTGAGTTAATTGGAGGCTGGCAGGGCAGTAACAAAAGAAAGAGAAAGGGATTGGGTGAAAGAAAAGGGATAGGATTGGTTGCAAGGAAAGGGTCAGGATAGGAGGAAAATTGGCACTAAGGACTCAGGAGGCATTGTTAGTTAGGTAGGAGAGAGGGAGGGTGGATAGAAGGTAGTTGAAGGACCCATCCCAGCCCGCCCCCTTTTTGGTGGGAGTTTGGAATTTTGGGGGACGAGTTTTTTGGAGATGTTTGGGAGGGGACTGGGGGAGTGGGGGGTGGTATTTGGGAAGATCGGTAGCAGCTTTTAATAGGAAAGGGGTGCCTGGATGAAGGGTGTTGAGGCACCAGAAGCGGTTAAATGAATATTGTGAAATTTATTAAATGGAAAAGAACTCATGGGTGGAACCGCCATGAGTAAGATGTGGCTTGACGGCACCGTAAGTCACATGGAGGGATGGGGGGGGGGGGAAGGTGGGGGAAGGTGAGCCAGTTTCGTGACCGAATGGCTTAACAGTATTAAACCGCTATGTGAAGTAACCTGGAAATTGATTGATATGTTACTAAGTTGTTGTTAAGTGAAATGAGTTATTTATGATTATTTGGAAATTAAGCTGCAGCCAAATTTTATTCCAAAGAAAATGTTTTTGGTATTTTTTATAGAGTTAAGAATGTCTTAAGGCTGGCTGAGGTTCAAATGTCAATGTTAAGTTCATATCCATCTGTAATTTACTGACATGTTTACAATGTACATAGAGGTATAAGATACTTTAAGATATGTTTTTTAAATACTATCCAATTTTATTTTTTTAGCACAGCTATTTCTTTATTTTTTATTTTGATTTTTGATCAGTGTTTTATAACCTACTACTACTATTAATCATTTCTATTGTGCTACTAGACATACGCAGCGCTGTACACATTATATACAGGTACTTTTTCTTTTCTTAGGGGGCTCACAATCTAAGGGTTTTTTTTTTTTTTGTTTTGTTTAGGTTTTTTTTTTGTACCTGGGACAATGGAGGGGGGTTAAGTGACTTGCCCAAGGTCACAAGGAGCTACAGTGGGAATCAAACCCAAGTTGTCAGGATCAAAGCCCGCTGCACTAACCATTAGGCTACTCCTCCACTCGCTATTTATTTTTAGCCAGTTAACTTTGTCCAGTTATACATAGCTGGTTATTGTTAACTGGTTTTGGAATTTTTAATGACTCAGTATCGCATGCATGATGATCACAGATTTAGCATGTCTACATATTCATGTTTTCACATTTTAAATATGATGCACAGTGAGTGCGATGCCTCTTTCACGGAAACGAGGTTGAGATTCTTCCCTGCATTCTCTTGCCATCTTATTCTTTGATAAGTTTTGTTTATACTGTTATTTTAAACTTTTTCAATGACACAATACTCTTAGCTTTAGGATAGTATCTGTATAATTTCAATAGAATACGCTGCAATTGTCTTTTGGTGCCTTTTTTACCGGTTTTAATATGACTGTTTTAAATTTGAATGTCTGTTTTGATATAACCGGTTAAATATATACTTTTTAACGGTCACATACAGTTTATCCGGTTATGTGATATTTATAACTTGTTGATATATTAACCAGTTAACCTTTTAGCCACTTAAGTTTTAGCGTTTTTACAGATCGGTTTAACACTTGCTATTTTAGCATTCATTATGATCAGTCCCTAGCTGTTTTTAAACATTTTCCTTTTGAGCTTTTTGTCCCAGAGCATTTTTTTTATGAGTGACTATTGATTTGATTTTGTTTTGATGTAGTACTTAAGTAACATGATTATTATTTGCAAGTGGGAGAATGTTTTGTCCTTTTTTGTGTTCCTTCTTATATAAGATTACAGCTTGCAACTATGCTTTATTTATCCTTTCTTAGATACTGTTGCTTCTGATACCTTCTTTCTGTACCAGTCACAAGAGTAATCTTTGTTTTTTAAAAGTATGTTTTTCTTTATCTCCTTTGTTATACATGAGCATTTGAATCTACCTTTGCATATTTTCATATTTTCCTTTGTTGCACTAGAGCATTTTATTGCACATCTGCTATTTTACACAGTGTACTGTGATTTTATCATGTTTTCAGTGTTTTGTTTTAATGTTTTTAATTTTTCATATTATGATATGTTTTTATTTTTTGTGTCAATAGAATTTTTTTCTAATTCCAGTATGGCTTTTTTGAGATGCGGTGACCAGAATTGAACACAATATTTGTGATGTGGTCGCACCATGGAGCAATACAAAGGCATTATAATGTCCTAATTTTTGTTTTCCATTCCTTTCCTAATAATACCTAACATTCTATTTGCTTTCTTAGCTGCCGCCACACACTGAGCAGACAGTTTCAACGTATCATCAACAATGACTCCTAGATCCCTTTCCTGGTCTGTGACTCCTAATGTAGAACCTTGCATTACGTAGCTTTAATGTGGGTTCTTCTTTCCCACATGCATCACGTTGCACTTGTTCACATTAAACGTCATCTGCCATTTAGATGCCCAGTCTCCCAGTCTCTTAAGGTCCTTTTGTAATTTTTCACAATCCTCTTGTGATTTAACAACTTTGAAAAACTTTGTGTTGTCAGTAAATGTAATTATCTCACTAGTTACTCCCATCTCTAGATCATTTATAAATATGTTAAAAAGCAGCGATCCCACACAGACTCCTGGGAAACCCCATTATCTACCCTACTCCATTGAGAATACTGACCATTTAAACCTACTCTCTGTTTTCTATCTTTTAACCAGTTTTTAATCCACAATAGGACACTACCTCCTATCCCATAACTCTCCAATTTCCTCTGGAGTCTTTCATGAGGTATTTTGTCAAATGTCTTTTGAAAATCCAGATACACAATATCGATCGGCTCACCTTTATCCACATCTTTGTTCACCCCTTCAATGAAATGTAATAGACTGGTGAGGCAAGATTTCCCTTCACTAAATCCATGTTAGCCTTGTCTCATTAATCCATGCTTTTGAATATGCTCTGTAATTTTTGTTCTTTATACTGTAAACAATTTTTATTGAACAAGGAAATAAAGTACAAGAATTCAAACAGAAACATGTGTTGTTAATTTACAATTTTCACGTTTAACCCAAACTCCCTAAATTTTTGTTCTTTATGATAGTCTCTGCCATTGTGCCCGGCACTAACATCAGACTCACCGGTCTATAATTTCCCAGATCTCCTCTGGAACCTTTTATAAAAATTGGCGTTACATTGGCCACCCGCCAATCTTCTGGTACCATGCTTGATTTTAAAGATAAATTAAATACTAACAATAGTTCAAGTTCATTTTTCAATTCTGTCAGTACTGTGGGATGAATATCATCTGGTCCAGGAGATTTGCTACTCTTCAATTTGTCAAATTGAGCCATTACATCTTCCAGGTTTATAGAGATTTCATTCAGTTTCTCTGACTCATCAGCTTTGAATACCATTTACAGCACTGGTATCTCTCCCAAATCTTCCTCGGTGAAGACCAAAGCAAAGAATTCATTTAATCTCTCCTTATGATATTTCTTATTATTTTCAGTCGGTTCCTTTTTCCATTTTCTGAAGGATTTTCTTTTATCTCTAATAGTTTCTTTCACCTCACTTTTTAACCATGCGGGCTGTCGTTTGATCAGCGTATTGACCTTTTTTAATACGCTGAATATATTTGGCCTAGGCTTCCAGTATAGTATTTTTGAACAGTATCCATGCCTGATGTAAATTTTTGACCTTCGCAGCTGCTCCTCTAAGTTTTCTTTTCACCGTTCTTCTCATTTTATCATAGTCTCCTTTTTGAAAGATAAATGCTAACATATTGGATTTCCTGTGTTACTTACTCCAATGCCGATATAAAACCTAATCATTTTATGATCACTGTTATCAAGTGGCCCCAGCACCATTACCTCCTGCACCAGATCATGCGCTCCACTAAAGACTAGGTCTAGAATTTTTCCTTCTCTTTTTGTCATTGTTAAATTTCATAATTATGCCCATAAAGTGAATACCTTGTGCTTCTATAGGTTCAAGTGTAACACACCTGCCTGTGATTGACATCCAGTGTGCATCTTCCAGAACTTCTCAGCGGCACTTATGGAAAAACAGTGCCAGTTCCAGCTGTTATGTGCTGTTGTTGCAGAGCATACGGAGTGCTTTATGTTTTTTTTATCCAGCTCTGCTGAAAGTTTATCACCAGGGATCTTGGAAGGTGTTTGATACCTTATCTGCAGCATGAGACTATGTATGACTTCCACCCACCAGGTCAAACAGAAGTCCAAATATTGCCCATTGGAGGACCTATATGATTCAATTACTTCTTATGGAGTGGCAATTTTTTGATAACATGGACAACTCTGGGAAGGTATTTTGCACTATTTGGGAACCATTTTTGACTTAATTTCCTCATATGGCCCGAACTAGGTTGTTGGAATCTTTGATATGTATGGGGACTTGTTAATTTGGAAACATGCTGCCCAATATACAAAAGTATTTAACCAGCCAGGAATGGCACCTGGCCGGTTAACTAAACTCAAGCCGGCTATCCACCAATATTCAGCGGGAGATAACTGGCTCTCTCCCACTGATTATCCTGGTCAGCTGCTAACCTGGTCACTGGCTATGCTGTATGACATAGCCAGTTACTGCTGATTTTCAGTGGCTGACCAGTTAAGTTTAGCAGCCGGATAGACCCGCATAAATAGCAGGTCTGTCTTTGGCCGCTAGAACTTAGCTGGTCATTCGATGAATATCGGCTTAACTGGCTATGCTTGAAGCACCTAAAAAGACTCTGGAAATTCAGTGCTGGTGGTTGGTGGTCAGATATGTCTCCAGCATTGAATTTCCACGTTCGCTGGCGACAGCGGGAGTTAGCCAGTCTAACTCCCTCTGTATCAATACTGGGGGCCGTGGTATTTTAATAGTTTTTTTCCTTTGGGTGGGTAGGTGAGGGTTCGTTTTGTATCAATATGTGGTCATCTGTTGAACTTTTTTGACTAACTGCTGGTTTGTGGTTTATTTATTTTACAATATTTGATATATTGCTTAGTCCAAAACGTGGCTTCAAAGCACTTTATACGATCTTTGTATTCCTTGCTAGACTTTTCAATTCAATTTAATTCTTGTATACTGCTAATACCCCCTTTCAAGGGTTCAGTGTGGTTTACAATCTAGGTGAGACAAAAGCAGATAGTGTTAGTGTGAGGTATGAGAAACATTGGAGACCACTGGTATAATGCATGAGACTAAAACATTAAAGGAAAGGATAATGGATAATACTAGGAAGTAGAAGTTACGATGGGTTATTATGAAGCAGTCTTTGGGAAGAAAAAGGTTTTTAACCTCTTCCTGAAGTTGAGATAGCAGTTTTCTGTTCTGATGGGGATAGGTAGAGAGTTCCATATTTTGACTCCAAGTATGGAGAATAGAGAGCTGAAAATTTTCTGATTTCGAATTGTCTTTTGAAATGGTGATGCTAGCATTAGTTGTTGTTTCAGTCTGTTAGACTTGGTGACCAATAAACATTTTCATAAGATCAGATATCTATTTCCGCTTAAAAGCGGATATGACGTATGTGAGATGGATCTTTAAAATGCTCTGAGTTGGCGTCTGACATATAAAGCGCCATTTTGGAGGCATGAGATGGTCTCTGATTTATACACTGGTTTTCTAAGTAAGTGTGTTTTTTCTAAAAGAATTTATAAATTTGGAGGTACAGAAATGGTTAATGGAGTATCTCTTTGAATTATAGATCTGAAGCCTGTATTGTATTTGACCCTGATGAAGCCGTTTAAAGTGATGAAACGGGTCCCGTCGGCTGAGTTTGAGCATGAATTACAATTATGACTTGTTCAACATTATTATGATTTAAACAGGCACTATCAAGATTCATCCTAATTTTTGAATTTCTGGATGTGATATTTGAGCTCCATTGGATTTAGAGCAATTTTGTACAGTACTCTTGTTAAACTTTGAGAAGAATGAATATCTTTTTGGAGTACCTTTGCACGTCTGGGATTTTGTGGAGGAACTATCTTTTGTGCAATAAACATATTCAAACATAAATACCGCAGCTAGCATTTAAATAAATATGCTGATCTTTACTGCTAAACACTGGCTCTGTAGTCATCATGAAATAGGGACCTTGAGATTCATCCAGTCTGCCCTGTTGGCCATATCTATGGTTTCACTGTGGATCTCTAAATCTACAGTCATTTCTTCCCCTTACCTTTACAACTGCCCTCTGTTTCTGTCCCAACTGCCAAACCAGGGGCGTAGCTGCTATGGGACCACGGGGGCCTGGGCCCCCATAGATTTGGCCCTGGACCCCCTGTCGGTGACCCTCTCAACCCCCCTCCCGCCGCCAACCCGCTGCCTGCTACCTTTGCTGGCGGGGGACCCCAACCGCTGCCAGGCACCAGCCGAAGTCTTCTTCCTTCGTTTGGTTTCTGACTGAGTCTGACGTCCTGCATGTACAATGTGCAGGACGTCAGACTCAGTCAGAAACCAAATGAAGGAAGAAGACTTTGGCTGGCGCCTGGCGGGGGTTGGGGTCCCCCACCAGCAAAGGTAGGCGACAGCGGGCGGGGGGGTTGAGATGGTCATCGGCAGGGGGGTCAAAGTTGTTGGAGGTTTCGGCAATGGCGGGCGGGCGGGGGGAGGGGTCGGCAGCACCGGAGGGGGCTAAAATGTGGCCCCTCACCTCTGCTCTGGACCCCTCTACTGTTGAAGTCTGGCTACGCCCCTGTCATGCATGAGTTCTGAAAATCTTAATTTTGTTCCTGTCTCTAAGATGACATAAAGAAAGACAGAGATATTAAAAAGGACCAATGTTCTTACCCTTTGAGAACAAGGTAAAATCAGTTTTAATGAAGTAATTATCAAAAAATCGCATTTTAGAAGCAGTAGCAAAACAGTGCAGGGCTCATTAAATGGAGGCTGCAAATTAAGGATGAAGTAGTAGACCAATTTTATGAAATTAGTGCTGTTAAACCAGAGACAATTAGTTGCTGTGTGTTATGTGTATGCAGGTGCATGTGCTCAGGTCATTGTTCCATCTGGAATCCTGGATACCGTCACGCAGCAATCTGAAAAAATCCCACTGCTGATCACGAACAGTGATGCTTAAGGAGATGTTAACTTCTGCTCTAGGTCTCTCTAAATGAAGGGGAAAAAAGGAGCTTTTTTTTTTTTATTATTTGCAGAAGGCACTCTAAAAGAATCAGAGTAAGAGTTAGGGCTAGAATATTTGTGGAGTGACACAGTGGAGAGAAGAAAATTTGAGTTTTATTATATACAATGAATGCATCTCAAATGAAAATATAAACTTAATGGTAGAATTGGGCGTTTGGTATCAAAGCATCAAAGTTGCAAATGGTATGAAATGTTTTGGCCAAGCACAAAAGTGCCCCTGTATTTCATGAAGAATGACACCTGGTCTATCCATCCTATCCACTTATTAGCAGTAATTAGATTTAATTGGTACTTACCCATGTAAAGTTAGGCATGGGATCCATGCCTAAAATGTATGTATGATCCAAAAAAGGGGGCGCAGAAATGGGAGGGTCATGGGCGTTTTGGGGTGTGGCTTTGAGTTATGTGTGTAATTGCAGAATAACAGTACCCCATGTGTAAATTTAGGTTTGGGCATTTACACCACGTTTTCATTGATGCAAATGACCACACCTAAATTTACACGTGACTTCTTCACTTAAGCGTTAATTCTATAAACCATGCCGAATTTTAGGCACAGCTTATAGAATACCACTTATAGGGGGAGGGGAAAGAGGTTGGCAGTGATTTTTTTAGGCAATATATATATATATATATATATATATATATATATATATATATATATATATATGTGTGTGTGTGTGTGTGTGTCTGGGGTTTTTTGTTCTTGTTGGAACCAAATGCCTTTAAGAGTGCACCCTTTTCTTAAAGAGTGTGCACTATTTGCACATACTGAAAAACTAAAGGTAGTGGGAGTGACCAAGGAGTCTGTTCCATCTATACCGCACAAGTAGTTCAATTTGGGACTGTTTATTTATTCATTACAATTTTTAATACAATCCTTTCTCCTAGAACAGACTCCTTGGTCACTCCCATTCCCCTTGGTTTTTCATGCTGTGGTATATGGTAGTGTTTGGATTTTGTCCTGTTCTTTGGACCTATTTGAACATACTGCACACTCCCAATACTATACACTCGCATAAACCATTGTGCATATTAGTGCATACATGTATTATCAGAAAATAGTATGCACTATTACAAATAGCACACACTGTTTAAGAAAAGTGTGCACTATAGGCCAGTTTCTAAAGATGGCGCCTAAAAACTCCACATGGAATAAATTTCCACCTAAGTGTATTCTGTAAGTAGCGCCTATATTTAAGCATGGTATATAGAATCCACTTAGTTGATATCATAGTGCCTATATCTGTTGTAGGAGTATTTACCTGAGATCTCACCTTTGCTGATCTTGGCCTATATAGCCATTGTTATAACAATATGGGTTTTACAGCTTGTGACCTGTATGCATCAGTAACCATCAGAAACCAGCTTGGTTACAAAGGAAAATTACTGCTGAGCATACCATGATGACTTCATCTAAGGACATAATCTTTGTTGCAAACTAGCCCAGTTATCTCCCGGGAAGATTGGAGGAGAGAGACACACATGGGTCCAGGAGTATGGGATCAGACAGGGAGGTTTGCATGCCATCGATAACAGTTTCATGGCTACAACAAAGGCTTTCTTCATGACCATGAAGCTGGCTGGACATTATTACACCATCTGTGATTGGTCCACAGGTATCATCTGACCCATGGATGCCAAAACGTTGGACGGAAGAAGAAGAGAAGAGAGAGGTTCGGAAGACTTTGAAGGTAGATAGAAGGCTCGGAAGAACAAAAGACTGATTTCCTAAACACCAGTGAACTGCATACCTTGTAACAAACTCACAAGGTTACCTCAGCTACAATATATGGCCTTACCTAAAGACTGTACCATCTGCATCCAGAATACAGATCTCGGACTTTATTCCTGGACTGAGAGACTCGCTGAGGCTTCAGCTTGAGTCTCAGAGGAGGAATCCACTTCTTTACCATTGGAAGTCTGCCACAGACTGCAGGGTGAGATAACAGGATTTACTACCTATTAGTTAGGGGATAACTAGTTTTTGGCTTTTGTCTGAGACAGATGGATTTTATGCCATGACATGGTGTGTGAATTTAGCTGCTAACTGTTTATTTTGCATAAGACGTGTGGTGTAAGTTCTCATAATAATCATTAGGATATCAGTATTGTGATTGGTTGAGTAATCACTCGTTTAGTTAGGATAATCATTTTATTATCTATATTTTGGTGATAATCTATTTTTATAGCAAGTTATTTTGTATTTTGCTGTCGCGTCCCGCACCCCTACCTGCTCTTCCGCCGCGAGGGGCGGGAGCCAGCGTCCTCCGCGGCGAAGGGTAGCGGCCCGAAGGCCTCGGCGTAGAGTCGGGCCCCGCCACAGTGATGGCCGTTCCGGCCGGGACCGGAGGCCAGCGATTGCGACCGCCGGTCTCTTGGTCGCCGGTTGTGGGGGCGATATTCGCGCCGCCGAAGGAGGCAGCGCCAGGACGCGGTGGTTAGCGTCTTCCTCCCTCCTGGGCAGGAGGGCCTGGAGCTCCGCCTCTGAGGCGCCGGATTGGGAGGCCCAGTTGATGGTCCCGCCTGGGAAATCGGACAGAGCCAATCAGAGGGGCTCTGCCGATACCCGGGACCGGATTGGTCGGCTGTTCCTAGGGGGCGGGGCGGCTGATGGTGTACAGTATTTAAAGAAGGGAACTGAGCTAGCACTTTGCTTCAGGTTCTGTTCCCGAAGCCTTTCTCCGTGGTTCCTGTGTTTAGTTATTTTCCTGGTTTTGCGGACTTTGGAATTTGGACTGTTTCCTGGTATCTCTGCTTAGCTGCCTGCCTCGACCTCCAGCCTGACTTTGACTTCTCTACTAGCCGCCGGCCTTGACCTCTTGCCTGACCCCGACTACGCTTTTGCTGCCGGTCCTGATCTGCTGCCAGTCTTTGGACTCTTCTTTCCACCTGCCCGCTTCTCTCCCGGTTCCAGCCCAGGCCAGTCCGGTAACCCCGCGGTTCCTGAAGTCCCGTTGACCGCCTGCAGCTGGGGGCTCAACCCTTGGTGAATGGCGGTCGCCGCGGGTGAAGACTTGGGGTTGCGCGGCTGTCCTTTGAGGTCCTATTGGGCCTTGCGGGACCTAAGGGCTCACCCTCCTTGTGGACAAGACATTTGCTTGGCATTTTGCTTCAGAAGTATATATATATATATATATATATATATATATATATATATATATATATATAATTTATTTATTTATTTATTTATTTATTTATTTATTTTCTTTACCTAATAAATAATATATATTCCATCTGTGGCATCATTCCTTTTTCCAGCACAGCTAGCTAGCCATTGGGCCAAAGAGGTATGCTTCCCCTAGACATGAGTCCAGAATGTTCTGTCCACTAAGTACCTCTGGATATATATTAGGAGTTGTTCTCCTGGATATGTGGAGGGGCATAATCGAACGGCGCCGGCAAAATAGATGGCCGCCTATCTATTTGGCCAGCGCCGCAAAGAGCAGTCCCAAACCGTATTATCGAAAAAGGCCATCTTTCATTTCGATAATACGGTTGGGGCCTGCCAAATGTCAGAGATGGCCGGGTTTGAGATGGCTGGCATCAGTTTTCACCGATAATGGAAACCAAGGCCGGTGACCTCAAACCTGGCCATATCCAAGGCATTTGGTTGTGGGATGGGCCAGCATTGATAGTGCACTGGTCCCCCTTGTAGAAATATATTGTCACTTGCTCTCAGTGAAATACAGGCCAAAGGCTCAGGCTAAGAACTAGACCTCTTAAAATCAAAAATCATCTCTGATACAAAATGCATTTCACTGCAGCTCAGCTGAAGTGAGTTCCCAGAGAGCTGGCAAGGGAGGGGGCATTTGCTCTTGTCAACAATGCTGGGACTGGCACCTGCGAGACGTCATGAGCGAAGATGTTTTGGCTAATGCAAAAGTAAGTAATGGGTCAGGTGCAAATAGAGGGAGGGGGAGCTGAGGAGGGCAAAATGACCTGTGAAGTCATTTCTTTGCAGATGTTGTCCTAAACATAATTTGTTTATACTTAGGGCTTGAGAACATGTGAAGTCATTCTTATCAACTGATAAGGGCCAAGAGCTCTGGTGAGAAAGCTAGGGTCCATTGAAATGAATAGGGTCAAAATGGTATAAAAAGGGCAGCCTAGAGGGTATTAGATCAGACAGAAAGCAGATGAGAGAAGAGCAGAGAAGGCTGCAGGAGACGTGTCGTGTAATGCTGCTCCACCATGTGACTGCCTGATTTGCCTGTACTATCTTTGGGTAAGATACTAATGCTAATAAACTATATTACTATATCTACTGAATACTGGGTTTCTTTCCAATTGAGGATCCTGCACCTGCTCTGTGTAAAACCATCATGAGCAGATACAAGGTTGGGGTAATTAAGTATTTAGAGGGGAACATGCAATCCTTTTCAGGATAATAGAAAGCCCATGGCTTCCGCTGCCCAATGGAGGTGGCAGACCTAATTATTGTCACCCTCACATGCCAGGACACCAACCGGGCACCCTAGTGGGCACTGCAGTGGACTTCAAAAATTGCTCCCAGATGTATATCTCCCTTACTTGGATGCTGAGCCCCCCCAAAACCCACTCCTCACAATCGTACACCATTACCATAGACCTTAGAGGTGAAGGGGGGCACCTACATGTGGGTACAGTGGGTTTTGGAGGGCTTACCATTTACCACCACAAGTGTAACAGGTAGGGGGGGATGGACCTGGGTCCACCTGCCTGAAGTGCACTGCACCCACTAAATACTGCTCCAGGGACCTGCAGACTGCTGTCAGGGAGCTGGGTATGACATTTGAGGCTGGCAAAAAAATATTTTTTTAATTGTTTTGGGGTGGGAGGGGGTTGGTGACCACTGGGGGAGTAAGGGGAGGTCATCCCTGATTCCCTCCGATGGTCATTTGGTCAGTTGGGGCACCTTTTTGAAGCTTGGTCCTGAAAAAAAAGGGACCGTGAAATGCTCGTCAAGGCCGGCTTTTTTTTTCCATTATCGGCCCTCTCAAAGCACGCCCCCATCCCGCCTTCGCTACCCTACCCTAGCGAAACGCCCCCTTGAAGTTTGGCCGGCTCCGCGACGGAAAGCAGTTGGCTTTCGATTATAACTTGACTAACAGCTGTTATGTGCATAACTGCTAATTATGTTAATCAGCACCAATTAGCACCAATTATAGCCAATTATTGCTCATTAACATTAATTAACTGCTAGTCGTTAAATTAACTGATTGCATGTAACTGTCAGTATTCTATAACTTGTGAATGCAACTTTACACACTAACCTCCAGATTCTATAAATGGCGACTGTTTCACAAGCAAATCAGCATGTGTAGCTGATTTCCATACGGAACTTAATTGGTTAACAAGCCAATCAGCACAGATAATTGGCTGTTAAGCAATTATCGGTACTAATTTGGACTAATTAGGATTTACACGCATAACTCGCTAATCGTATTCTATAAAGTGATGCATGTAAATCAGACCATGTGGATCTCAAGAGGAGGCATGGACCTGGGCAGGCATGGGTATTCCAAAAACTTTACAGGGACTGTTACAGAATGTGCCCAATCCGCACCTAAATAAGACGTGTGCATTTACACCAGGTTTTAGTTGGTGTAAATGCCTGTGCCTAAATTTTATTCATAGGATGGCCGCTACACGTATTCTAGAAAGCATGCCTAACATTAGGTGAGGTTCATAGAATAGCACTAAGTGCAGGCTTTTTCGTTGGTGCTGATTTTTTAGGCACTATTTATAGAATTTAGTCCTACAGGGGGAATCTGTCACCCAAAGATAGGTGCTGGGTTGATGCTTACTAGGTGCAAATTCCATAAAAACAGTTCTGCACAGAATTGGTTTTATAGAATACTAGCTTAAGTTGTTTTCACACTTTTCTGTAGTTGTGAGCATTTATACCTGCCAAAGCCTAAGTACTGTCAGTCAGGCGTAGAAATGGAAGTATTGTTTAACTCCACCCCCAAATTCTGGGAACGCCCCCAATCTGCCCGTGCCCCTCCTTTGGCCACACCCTTTTAGACCTGCACGAGTTGAATTAGGCATGAATGTTATTGAATAAGGGTGCGGAGCAGATACCCGTGTGCTACTTACCATTTGTTAAAGCCAATTATTGATTGTTGCCAATTTAGCCAATAACTTTGTGAGCGAATCTGCTGTCCATGCCCAACACTGCACACCAATCTTTGGATGACCTATACAGAATTTAGGTCCAAGTGTAAAAATTAGCATGCAAGCATATAGAATTAGGAGTACACACAGTCTTATCGGTAAATGACTGCTTATCCCTAATGAATAGCATTGAAAATTGCTCTCTAAGGGATCCTTTTACCAAGCTGCTATAAAAAGAGTCCTGCGGTATTGGCGGGGGGCCATTTTTGCTGTGCACCAGGGCTCTTTTTACCGCAGCAGGCGAAAAGCTCCTAAGAAAGACATGGCTATGCGGTAAGATTACTCTAACCGCATGGTCATGTGGGGGGGGAGCTCTTACCGCTACCCATTGAGGTGGCGATAAGGGCTCCCACGGCAACCCTCATGTGCTGCCCGATTACCGCTGGGTTAGCACCACACTAGAAATTACAGAGGTATTCTTCATAGCACCAGAAATGGCACACACTCAAGGTAGAACTACCACCGGCAGCCACGTTGGGCTGACAGTAGTTTCGGGTTGCCGCACAGCAACCCTGTAGTAAAAAGGCCCATGAGTGCTCTAAGAATTACTAGAGAGGACATGATTACAATTTGCAATATATAACTAATACTACTACTTATCATTTCTAAAGCGCTACTAGACGTACGCAGCGCTGTACACTTGAACATGAAGAGACAGTCCCTGCTCGACAGAGCTTACAATCTAATTAGGACAGACAAACAGGACAAACAAGAGATAAGGGAATATTAAAGTGAGGATGATAAAATAAGGGTTCTGAACAAGTGAATAAGGGTTTTTTTAGATAGGGTTATTTTGATAAAGCTAAAACCACTGTTCTGAAACAAATAAAAAGTCAAAACGTTTGCTAGCATGTAATAAGTAAAAATGGTGAAAAATTATAAAAAGTGATATGAAATAGGAGGAAACTATCATATATTCAAAACAAAATAGAAACATTGTTTTGAAAATGAGAGATTCTTTTCTCATTCAGCTTTTTGTAGTCCAATTCTATCAAAAAGAAAACAAGACCTCCAGTTTCTTTTGAACAGCATGCTTGTTCCGTGATCACGATCTACGGCGGACTGGACCCTAATCATTTCCTTTCTTTTTTTGGCAGGAGGGGAAGGAGAAGCAGTCTTATTATAATTGCACCATCCATCTTGCTTTCTTTGGGCAGAAAGGGCTCCCAAAGAGCAGGAATTGCCTGGCGATGGCCTGTATCTAGCCATAACACTATGCCAAGGAAGCAGGTTTCCAGCTGAAGCCAAACTATTGCATGCATTTGGAACAATGCTGGACCTTGAGTTCAGCATAAATAATAAAAGAAGCAGTATTACTAAAAACTTTTTATTTGGTAATTCAGTAGCTTTGCTGGCGAGCACTCAGACTGGATAATTAGGCTTAAAATGTGTTTCTTTACACCATGTATAATTTGGAGGAAAAAAGCATGCTAGACAGATGTCTGCTGCACGCTTTATGAGAGTCTGTGATACCATTCCGCACTTTTCACAGCTAAACCCTTCAAAACTAGGAGATTGGCAAAGGGCCCCAGACGTGAAGAGCATTCATTAAGAGATGTAAATAGCCAAGATTCGTGCTGTTTTGTCTCAGTCTCCTTTATCCTGCTGAAAACAGGAAAGTCTCCTGTCATGCAGGCTCAGGGATTCTCAGGGCCCAATAAAGGTTATTGATATTTTTCAATTAGTGTTTGTTTTCATTCTTTTAATCATGAACCCCATTTCAGCCAGGGAAACCAGCTGAGCTTATTCTAGAACCTTTTACAAGCAAAACATTAACTCTCAGTGCGTTCCCTTATCTTTCTAAAGCAATACAAAAGCAGAAAAGGGGGGACACCAGCGCAAGACAAAATGCAAGCTAAGACGAGAACACGTGAAGTCAACTTAAAGCGTATTTTCTTTTAATTGCTCCTCCTCTTGCCAGTCCATGCCTGATGGCCTGTGTATCCTAAGCCAGACCTAAACAAAGTGGCAGATCATTAAATTGCTGGAGATTCCTG
This sequence comes from Microcaecilia unicolor, assembly GCF_901765095.1. Classification (NCBI taxonomy): domain Eukaryota; kingdom Metazoa; phylum Chordata; class Amphibia; order Gymnophiona; family Siphonopidae; genus Microcaecilia; species Microcaecilia unicolor. Next base: position 108,020,156 of record NC_044039.1, read on the forward strand.
TAGGCAACTTGGTAACATCCACAGCAAAGTCCATTTCCTTGCATGCAAAGACTTGAAGCCATCATCACTTGCAGATGGAGAAGAGCTGAGATGAGATGTGAGGAAACAGTATCAGTGACCAGCAGGATTTTGCCTTTTTCCCCATCTCCATTTGTTGTTTATTTTGTCCAGATATTCCCTGCCTTTAAGGGCACACTACCTTTTGAATGTATCATTAGCTGCTAGACCACGCTGCCTAGCAGGTGTCATCCTTGCAAGTCCCACACTATACTCACATTTTACACCCTTCCAAAATTTGAATTTGTATGGTCTGAAAGAAACTGAAAGGCATGTATCTGAAAGATGACAATTTGGAGTAGCTTCCTTTAAATATATTCATGTTGCTAATCTTAATATGAATGAACAAGATAAATATATTGTTATGAAAGCTAAAGATTATAGCTTACAGGGTAGACTGACATTCAGCCAGCTTGGCCAGTTTTTCTGAAGGGAGACAACAATTGGAAGGAACACAAGAAAGGCAAAAACACCTGCAGAAAACAGGTGAAAAAAGAAAGCAGGGAATTCAACAGATAATAAATATTCATAATAACAGTAAGAAATTTAAAAAAAAAAGAAAAACAAATAAATTGGGGGGGGGGGGTTTATTATTGATGAGATTGTTTTAATAGATAACAAAATATTTAAAAATGACAACAAAATTAGTCTTCACAAGATTTACAAGCAGTCTTCCCTAATCTCCTGTCCAGTAAACCTGAAGCACACAAACTTGCCCTCTCATCACACAAACATATGGGACTCTTAAGCCAATAGCAGAGGAGGGTATTGACAAAATCCTGAGAGGCTTTGACCAACCACCTGCTCCCTGAATCCTTCCCATCAAAGATAGTGCAGCAGACAAGCAGGGGGCCTCATAGAAGGGGCCACAAAACCTTGAACTCCACTCTTTCTAATAGACAACTACCAGCAGCAAGGGCAGTGGTGTGTCCTCTGCTAAAGAAGAACAACCTGGACCTGGACAGCCTCGAAAGTTACCAGCCAGTATCTTAACATCCCAATTCTGGAAAAACTTATAGAACAAACATTCTGTGTTCAGCTTAATGACTGGCTGAATTCAGACCTATTTAAGGAATGGAGGCGGTCCTCATATCCCTACTAGATCTTCATAGAAATTGAGACAGGGGATTAGTACTGCTGGATTTCTCAACATCTTTTTACAGTGCAGACCTGCCCCTGCCCCTGCTATTAGCGCACAAAAATAAGCTCCCATTTGCACAAGTTTTAAAATCCTGTATTGCTGCTATAGGCCTTGATGAGGAAATATATGGGACCTATTCTATTAGGATGGGTACAGCTACCACAGCAGACACATTCCCCCTGATATTTAGCTGGTGTCGGTGAGCGTTTTTTAAAATGCTGACCATGGCCAACTAAATTAGCCCCAGATATTCAGTGCAGGGTCATGTGTGGGCACTGGCATGAATATTCGGTGCCAAGTTCAGTGGGGTCGGCTGGCAGAGCTTCTATGGAGGGGGATCAAAAACAGAATAAGGAGAACAAAATTGCTTAACACATACTTTGATGGAAAGCCAGGCCCCCCCCCCCCCCCCCCCCCACCACCCGGACCGCCACATAGCCAGACTATAAAAATTGGAAGGACTGGAGTCTAAAGTGGGGGACACACATTTTGCCCCACCTCCCTGCCCCCCGCCACAACTCCACATATCTTCATGGTCTCTTTATAGAATAACTCTAGGATCATTTTTTTGTCAGAAGTGAAGAAATATAAAAGACAAATCCAGAAGTTGAGTCCCAGACCCCCTCACTTCCCACTGTGCCCCCCCCCCCCCCCACCCAACCAAGGGGCTCCCTCCCAGAGCCAACCTTTCTATTCCTGGTAGTGTGAAGGGGGGAGCTGTTGGGGGTAGGAAGAACTAGATATGTGCAGGCAAAAAAAAAACCAAAAACCTTGTTTTGTTTAGTTTCCTGTGTTATTTTCAGGTATTTTTGTTTAAATAAATTTTCACTCCTGCCCTGATGAAACCCCTTAAACCACTAGAGATAGAAAGGTAAATCCAAGGGGCCTACAGAGGTGGGAGTGGGAAGGAAGGGGAATCAAAATGGGGGAGAGGAATGGAGTGGAATGGGGGGGGGGCAATGATCTTCTGCAGGAAGGAGGGAAGGAATGAGGATCTAAACCAGGAGGCACAATGCTTTAAAGGGGGATCAGGAGGGGGATGATAATGCTCTTTAGGGGAGGAGGGAAGGGTGGGAGAGAAGCCCATGGCCACAGGACTTCAGGCCTCTACCAGGAAGTTATCCAGATAGATAACTGAGCAAAGATTGGAAAGCTTTTTATGTGGCCTTATCTACCCAGTCAGCTATCTGGGCACTGGAACTGAATATCACAGGTGCTCAGCTGTGCCAGTTCCACTCCCAGACCACCTCGATACCACCTGGATAGTGGAGAGGTGGTCATTGCTCATAGTCAGCCACGCTAACCGATTATGTGCACTGAATATCAGCAGATAGAAACACAGAAAAATGAAGGCACATAAAGACCATATAGCCTATCTAGTCTGCCCATCCAGGCCCAAGCAAGTATAGCTGGGCAGGAGCCTCTCCTGACTGGTTAAATCACTTTGAATATTGGCCTCTCAGATTTCAATTACCCTAATCAACAGTAACAGCAGATAAAGGGAATGATAAAGTGAAGCCATCCATCACACCAATGGTGTACAAGAAGAAGTAGGGTGTATTTATAATAACTAATTTTAAATATAGAGAAATCTTGAAGTTAAAGCACTGGCAAAGAAACAGCAGAAATATTAGCATGCAGTTACCCATAAATTTCAGAAAAGTAACTTTTAGTTAGAATGTACTAATGTACTTATAATGATGTGTACACTATAGTTGGAGTCTTAGATTCAAAACTATATAAAGAGGAAAGGTCCCACTGAACTTTCTTTCTGAGAAGTTTTGAGAGAAGAGGACATTTCTCTGGTAAAAGAACACTATTTTGCTTTGTGCTCTAGGAACTTAAAGATTGGGGTTTATAGGAGGAATTGTAGGTTAGTGATAGGCAAAATAAAAATATAAAAAAGCAAATTTTATCAACTAATCTCCATAGTCTTTTCCCCTTGGTTTTAAAAACTTTGTACCACAGCATTAACTGAAAGACTCTAGCAGGCACTGCCTGGTGACTTGCCTGCCTGGTGCGAAGGTGGCGGACCTCACGTGTCACCTAGATAGGATTTTAGATAGTGCTGGGGAGCAGTCGGCTGTCTTGGTACATGTGGGTACCAATGACATAGGAAAATGTGTGAGAGAGGTTCTGGAAGCCACATTTAAGCTCCTAGGTAGAAAGCTCAAATCCAGAACCTCTAGGGTAGCCATTCTAAGCGCAGGGCCCAAGAGACAGGCAGAGCTCCAGAGTCTCAATGCGTGGATGAGACGATGGTGCAGGGAGGAGGGTTTTAGATTTGTTAGGAACTGGGCAACATTCTGGGGAAGGGGGAGCCTATTCCGAAAGGATGGGCTCCACCTTAACCAGGGTGGGACCAGGCTGCTGGCACCAGCATTTAAAAAGGAGATAGAACAGCTTTTAAACTAGAAATGGGGGGAAGGCCAACAGTTGCTCAAAAGCGCATGGTTCGAGATAAGGTATCTTTCAAAGATATCACCAAGACAGGAAAGATAGGGTATCCTGATAGTGAGGTTGCAAAAGAGACCATAGTAGATCAGGTGTACTTAAATAAAAATAATAATCAGTCAAAAGATTGCAAATTAATACTGTCAAGTACTGAGCATGATGTACATAGGAACAACAAACATAGTTTGAAATGTCTATATGCGAATGCCAGGAGTCTAAGAAATAAGATGGGAGAATTAGAATATATTGCACTAAATGAAAAATTAGATATAATAGGCATCTCTGAGACCTGTTGGAAGGAGGATAACCAGTGGGACACTGTCATACTGGGGTACAAATTATATCGTAGTGATAGGGTGGATCGAATTGGTAGAGGGGTAGCATTGTATATTAACAAGAGCCTTGAATCAAATAGATTGAAAATTCTGTAGGAAACAAAACACTTCTTGGAATCACTATGAATTGAAATTCCACATGTAAAGGGGAAAAGGATAGTGATAGGAGTGTACTACTGTCCGCCTGGCCTGGATGAACAGACAGATGCAGAAATGTTAAAGGAAATTAGGGATGCAAACAAACTGGGCAACACAATAATAATGGGTGATTTCAATTACCCCGATATTGACTGGGTAAATGTAACATCGGGACACACTAGGGAAGTAAAATTCCTTGATGAAATCAAGGACTGCTTTATGGAGCAGCTGGAACAGGAGCCGACAAGAGAAGGAAAATTCTAGACCTAGTCCTTAGTGGAGCGCATGTTCTGGTGCGGGAGGTAATGGTGCTGGGGCCGCTTGATAACACTGATCATAATATGACTAGATTGATCTTAGCTTTGAAGTAAGTATACATAGGAAATCAAATACGTTATTTAACTTTTAAAAAGAAGACTATGATAAAATGAGAAGAATGGTGAAAAAAAATCTTTGAGGAGCGGCTGCGAGGATCATCAGGCGTGGATGCTGTTCAAAAACTCATCCTGGAAGCTCAGGCCAAATATATTCCGTGTATTAAAAAAAAGGAGGAAGGAAGACCAAACCACAGCTGGCATGGTAAAAGTGAGGTGAAGGAAGCTAAAAAAAAATCCTTCAGAAAATGGAAGAAGGAACCGACTGAAAATAATAAGAAACAGCATAAGGAATGTCAAGTCAAATGCAAAGCGCTGATAAGGAAGGCTAAGAGGGACTTTGAAAAAAAAATTGCATTGGAGGCCAAAACACATAGTAAAACTTTTTTAGGTATATTAAAAACAGGAAGCCGCCAAAAGAATCGGTTGGACTGCTAGATGACCGAGGAGTAAAAGGGACGATCGGGGAAGACAAAGCCATAGCGAAGAGATTAAATGAATTCTTTGCTTCCGTCTTCACCGAGGAAGATTTGAGTGGGATACCGGTGCCAGAAATGGTATTCGAAGCTGATGAGTCGGAGAAACTTAATGAATTCTCTGTAAACCTAGAGGATGTAATGGGGCAGTTCTACAAACTGAAGAGTAGCAAATCTCCTGGACCGGATGGTATTCATCCCAGAGTTTTGATAGAACTGAAAAATGAACTTGCAGAGCTATTGTTGGTAATATGTCATTTATCCTTAAAATCGAGCGTGGTACCAGAAGATTGGAGGGTGGCCAATGTAACACCGATTTTTAAAAAAGGTTCCAGAGGAGATCCGGGAAATTACAGACCGGTGAGTCTGATGTCAGTGCTGGGCAAAATGGTAGAGACTATTATAAAGAACAAAATTACAGAGCATATTCAAAAGCATGGATTAATGAGACAAAGTCAACATGGATTTAGTGAAGGGAAATCTTGCCTCACCAATCTACTACATTTCATTGAAGGGGTGAACAAACATGTGGATAATGGTGAGCCGGTTGATATTATGTATCTGGATTTTCAGAAGGCATTTGACAAAGTACCTCATGAAAGACTCCAGGGGAAATTGGAGAGTCATGGGATAGGAGGTAGTGTTCTATTGTGGATTAAATCTGGATAAAAGATAGAAAACAGAGAGTAGGGTTAAATGGTCGGTATTCTCAATGGAGAAGGGTAGTTAGTGGGGTTCCCCAGGGGTCAGTGCTGGGACTGCTGCTTTTTAACATATTTATAAATGACCTAGAGATGGGAGTAATTAGTGAGGTAATTAAATTTGTTGATGACACAAAGTTATTCAAAGTGGTTAAATCGCGGGAGGATTGTGAAAAATTACAAGAGGACCTTACGAGACTGGGAGACTGGGCTCCTAAATGGTAGATGACGTTTAATGTGAGCAAGTGCAAAGTGATGCATGTGGGAAAGAGGAACCCAAATTATAGCTACGTCATGCAAGGTTCCACGTTAGGAGTCACAGACCAAGAAAGGGATCTAGGTGTCGTCGTTGATGATACGTTGAAACCTTCTGCTCAGTGTGCTGCTGCAGCTAAGAAAGCAAACAGAATGTTAGGTATTATTAGGAAAGGAATGGAAAACAAAAATGAGGATGTTGTAATGCCTTTGTATTGCTCCATGGTGCGACCGTACCTCGAATATTGTGTTCAATTCTGGTTGCCGCATCTCAAAAAAGATATAGTGGAATTAGAAAAGGTGCAGAGAAGGGCGACGAAAATGATAAAGGGGATGGGACAACTTCCCTATGAGGAAAGGCTAAAGCGGCTAGGGCTGTTCAGCTTGGAGAAAAGGTGGCTGAGGGGAGATGTGATAGAGGTCTATAAAATAATGAGTGGAGTTGAATGAGTAGATGTGAAGCGTCTGTTTATGCTTTCCAAAAATACTAGGGGGCATGTGATGAAGCTACAATGTAGTAATTTAAAATGAATCGGAGAAAATATTTCTTCACTCAACGTGTAATTAAACTCTGGAATTCGATGCCAGAGAATGTGGTAAAGGCGGTTAGCTTAGCAGAGTTTAAAAAGGTTTAGACAGCTTCCTAAAGAAAAAGTCCATAGACCATTATTAAATGGACTTTGGGAAAATCCACTATTTTTGGGATAAGCAGTATAGAATGTTTTGTACTTTTTTGCGATCTTGCCAGGTATTTGTGACCTGGATTGGCCACTGTTGGAAACAGGATGCTGAGCTTGATGGACCTTTGGTCTTTCCCAGTATGGCAATACTTATTTACTTATGTACCTCATGTATTAGAGCTGGTCAAATAAAAGGTGTCATAAACTACTATGACTCAGGGATGGGGGAAGGGTCTGGGTAGGGTGGTAGGAGGGCTTTGACTCAGGGGATTCCAAGGGAGGCCTTTTTGGATGTTCCTGTTGGAGAAGTAATCTAGGGGGGCTTCTCTGTGTGGGGGTCTGTTCTTGGGGAGGGGAGTTTGATTATGGGTGTGGATGGATAGGGGAGTGGGGACTGATTGGGGGGATCAGAAATGGGGAAAGGAATGGCCAGAGAAGTTTTGATGGGAGGGAATGATCGGGGGAAGGATTTGAACAGGAGGCTTTCCTTTAGGCAGCATTGGGCCCACGTTCCATGTATTGGCAAGGTAGCATTGGTGTATCCACACTATCTCATGAGGTATGTAATTCAAGTCCATGTGGTAAGTGTCATCCCTGTACAGTCAATGCAGGGCAGATGCTGGGTATGCCCCCTGCATTTCCTACACAGGCTTTGCATTTACCATACCTTATGTTTAGACAACATGCCCCTTAATGTTTTCTACGGTGTTTTAGATTTATTAAAATAACCACTAGTTCTTGTAAGTACTATAAATAGGCTTACACCATTGACAGCACATTTTTCGCCAGTCTGGCAGAACAATTCTGTTTCTCCAAGCACAAAAAAGTTCAAGGGCCGTAGTTAACCACTGTTTTTATTTCTTCTATTACAGTGCAAATAGAAAAACAGGAAATACCTTGTCGACCACAGACATAAAACCTAAACACTTCTAATTAATCTATTAAAAGTCACCATTCCAATTACATCTTTTGTTTAAACTTTGCAATCGAATAGCAGCAGCCTTCAAATTAGAGCAAGACTGTTGCAAATACAATTGGCTTTTGCATGCTGTTTATTTCATTAAATCTAATTGTGTTTATAACATCAGTGCTATTAGGCATGTTCTTGTATCTCCTGAGACTTCTTTAACCGATAGGGTCTTTTTGTGGCCTTGCTATTCTGTGATACAATTAGCTCTCATTGATTCCAGCTTTACTCATTTTCCTTGACTGATTGAGTTGCTGTCAGCGTGTATAATGCAATCACGTAGAAGACGATTCTGGGACTGTACCTCAGAATCTAGCACTGTATATATTGGGCTTGTTTTTAAGAGTGGTAGTATATCTCATCATGATGATGTTAGACATTCAAGGGCCCAGGGCAGAAACCGGGGAGGGGGCCCAAAAGCTGGTCTTCAGCCTATGCCTCCTTTAGCTTGAGGCAGGTTTGACACCCCCTATGGCAGGGAGGCCCAGGACAATTGCCCTGTTTGTCACCCCTTAATGCTGGCCCTATATCTCCTGTACTGTTTTATGTGAGCTACAAGACACAGAAGATAGGTGGAATTGCAAAATATTTATTTATTAGGATTTATTTACTGCCTTTTTGAAGGAATTTACTTAAGGCGGTGTACAGTAAGAAAAAATTAAACTTGAGCAATAGACCAGCAGTAAAAATATTCAAATAACAATACAAAGTATGGCATAGAGGGGCATTTTTGAAAAGGATGTCCACGTTTCAATTTGGATGTCCTCGCAAAAGTCCAGGGGCAGGGAAACCCGTATTATCAAAACAAGATGGACGTCCATCTTTCGTTTCGATAATATGGGTCGTCCTGATATTTGGTCGTCCTTAGAGATGGTCATCCCTAGACATGGACGTTTCTGATTTTCAGCGATTTTCGAAACCAAGGACGTCCATCTCAGAAACTACCAAATGCAAGCCTTTTGGTCATGGGAGGAGCCAGCATTTGTAGTGCACTGGTCCCCCTGACATGCCAGGACACCAACCGGGCACCCTAGGGGGCACTGCAGTGGACTTCATAAAATGCTCCCAAAAGCATAGCTCCCTTACCTTGTGCGGAGCCCCCCAACCCCCCCCCCCAAAAAAAAACAAAACCAACTACCCACAACTGTACACCATTACCATAGCCCTTACGGGTGAAGGGGGGCACCTAGATGTGGGTACAGTGGGTTTCTGGTGGGTTTTGGAGGGCTCACTGTTTCCTTCACAAACGTAACAGGTAGGGGGGTATGGGCCTGGGTCCGCCTGCCTGAAGTGCACTGCACCCACTAAAACTGGTTCAGGGACCTGCATACTGCTGTCATGGACTCGGGTATGACATCTGAGGCTGGCAATCAATATTTTGAAAGATATTTTTTAGGGTGGGAGGGTGTTAGTGACCACTGGGGGAGTAAGGGGAGGTCATCTCCAATTCTCTCCGATGGTCATCTGGTCATTTCGGGCACCTTTTTGTGCCTTGGTCGTAAGAAAAACACAACTAGGTAAAGTCGTCCAAGTGTTAGGCACGCCCAAGTCCCGCCTTCACTACGCCTCCAACACGCCCTCTTGAACTTTGGCCGTCCCTGCAACGGAAAGCAGTTGGGGACATCCAAAATCGGCTTTCGATTATACCGATTTGGACGACCCTGGGAGAAGGACGTCTAATTTATGTCGAAAGATGGGCGTCCTTCTCTTTCGAAAATGAGCCCATTAGTATACTACTTACAATGTCAACACAATATGTAATAGAATATTTGAATTGACAGTGAAGAGTATATGCAAAGATGGAACATATAGATAGGTAAGAGGAGTTAGAAAATAAGTTGAGTAAAGAAAGTTGCACTTGAGGTCAAAGAGATAGTTAACAGATAGGTAAGAGAGTAAGAGAAGTTAGAAAATAAGGTGACTAATTTAAAGAAAGGTGCACAAGAGATCAGAGAGATGGTTAAATATTATCTCAGCTAGGGCTGGAGTGGGTAAACATGGCCTGCTGTAGTATGTGCAGCCCATGTAACTCCTGGTGTGTGTGAGACTAACAAGACTCAGGGGTGTAGCTACAGGTGGGCCTGGACAGGCCCAGGCCCACCTATTCTTGCTTCAGGCCCACCCATTTTCACTCTGATCACCAATCAGGTTCCTAGATGTACTTATCCTGCACACAGCTGTAGTGCTCATTAGCTCAGCTTCAGCCAGGTACAACAGGAAGTGTCTCTCACCTGAGAGCTTGTTGCAGCTCCAGTGATTTTTTTTTTTTTAATCTACCACCTGGTAAACAAGTAAGCAGCAGCCCTCTTGTTTTGCCTGCCTCATTTGCTGCTGCTTGTAGGGCTTCAGGGGGCCTCTGCTCCGCTTCTGCAGCAGCTCTGCTATCACTGCCAGCCCCAGAGAATCAGTCTGGCACATTTTGGGTCTCTGCTATTAGTGACCCTCCAGGACCCAGAGAAATCTGCCTCAAAGTCCAGAGCCTTGTGCTGGTTTTAAATAAGTGAGACCCGTCCAATGCTGTTGGGGGAAATCTGGGTACTCCCCCAGACCAACACCAGGAGTCAGCAGCTGCCAAAGCATTGGGAGTGAAGCCCCCCCCCCCCCCCCCTGCCGGCCAACACACCCTGCTAAGAGCCAGCTTAGGTTGCTTCTCCAGCCCTGCACCACACGGACATTGATCAGGGTCTCATCCAGGGCAGTAAACTTCTGGAATAAACTTTTTTTGCAGTGCCCAGAGGACACAGACTCCAGGTTAAAAAAAAAAAAAGTTTTATATTATATTGGTGGGCTTCTGGGTAAAGGTAGGTTCTGCACTGTCCAGATTAAATTTAAAAAACAGTCTTCTATTTCATGCTGTTGAGAGGGTGTGGGCACTGCAATACCAAGGTTAAAAAATGTTTTGATATATTCTGGGCTTCTGGGTGGGGGTGGGAAGGGCAAGGCTGATGCCAGACTATGGAGGGTGGGAGATAGGGAAAGGTAGAGCTATGCCATGCTACAGGATGATTTCAGAGATTGCAAGTTACCCAGTTCCAGGCTGGAAATTTTGGGACAGTTCTGGATTTCTAACCACCCCATCGTGGTGCAGCATTATGGGATTTGCAGCACTGATTCAATGGGCAGGATCAGGCACTGCAAGTCCCACGCTGCTTTAGGTTATAAATTCTAAACCAGGACTGTCCCAAAATCTCCAGCCTGGAACTGCGTAACCTGACATCTCTGTGACTTCTAATTTTTGATCTTTTATTCTGCAATTGGTAAGGGGTGGTCTATGTTCTGTACGTGACCAAGGTGAGAGATTCTGTGTGCATGTAGTTCATGTGGGGATCTATATGAGTCTGACTTTTCCAATGGGAATGTCAGTCTCAGAAGGGAGAGAAAGCAGTAGAGCCACAGGAAAGAAAGAGACTTCAAAGCTATTATGAATACAATTTAATCGGGCATTTCCATTTATTACAAAGCAGAGTTTGAAAGAAACGTGTCATTTGCTCGTTATTATTTTTCAGGATACTCTGATGTGTGTTGAGATGTTTGCCTTATAGTAGACATATCTGGTCAAGTTTAAGTTATGGGATAATATAACTATATGTAAAAATGTCTGTGTTTCCATTATGTATGTGATTTACATTGATACAGGATAGCTGTTGGACTGGCTATTTACTTAGAAATCCATCATCATGCACTCTTAAGACATTATTTAGTAGTATCCCAAGAAATACTATTCACAATTATATAATGTGTGCCCACTCATGTTAGCTCTCGGCCCACCCAAAATATCCAGTCCGGCTACACCACTGGCTTGTTCAGTTTTCTCAATAGATGTATTGATATTTTAGGGCTCCACTATAATATTTCGGGCAATACCTTTTCATAGGTAGGATCTTTGTTTTGGAAGTTAGTGCTAGCATGGTAGATTTACTTTAGATTCTGAGTGACTTTTTGAGTGTTGGAGGACCGTGGCTCAATGGGGACTGAAGAAGAGTGCAGTCTCTTGTACTTCTCTTAGCTGTCAATTGGCCACTGAAGCCTGCACTGCTACCCTCATTGAATTAATTGGGAGTGAGGTAGAGGTGGAGCATGGGGTGGGGTGGGGTAGGGACAAAGCATGGGTGCATTAGGTGACTGTTTTTTTTTCTCTTTCATAAAGTTGGCAACTCTAGCACCTACCCGTTCAACCTGTTGGCCCAGCCAAAAATTTGCCACTATAACAAGTTAGTTACTTCTTCCATTAAAGGCCTGGTTGAAGAGCCCAGCGTTTACCTGTTTCCTGAAGTAGAGATAGTCTTGTATTAAACAGAGCCTTTCAGGGAGTGCATTCCAGAGTGTGGAGGCTACTCCGAAGAAGGCTTGCTTGCAGGCAGGGCCAGTCTTAGGCAGGGGTGACAGGAGCAGTCGCACAGGGCCCTGTGCCTCCAGGGGCCCCGCGGCGCTCCCTCACGTTCCCTGCCATTGCCACAATCTAACTCCTTGCCTCCCCTCCCCCAAGCCACAGGGTTGTCCTCCGGCACATACCCAAAGCCACCCTGGTGGTCTAGTGGAGTCTTCAGGGCAGGAAAGATTTTCAGTGTTTGCTGCCTGCGTTGACCCCCCTGTTGCTGCATCACTTTAAAAATGGCAGCCGAGACTTCAAGCGGCGGCCTCATGAGACTTCCACTGAAGTCTTGCGAGGCTGAGACTTCCACTGAAGTCTTGCGAGGCCACCGCTGGAAGTCTTGGCAGCCATTTTAAAGAAGATATATAATATATATTAGCAGAGTTTAAAAAAAAAGACAAAACTGACACTCTCCTTCTAGGACCTCCCTGATTCAGGAAAACTGTTGTCTTCTTGCCATCTCTGAGTATCTTCTGGAAAAGGATGCTGGGCTCAGATGTGATCACAGGTGCTTCACTTTTGTAGAACCTGGCCCTCTTCATCTCAGATCCCATGGGCATTAATTGGTTTCTCCACTTTTCCAGGATCAGGGCTCCCCTCTGTTTCTAGTTATTGTAATATGTCTTTCTTCTGTTACCCCTCCTTCTCTTTGAGTAGGGTTGCGATGATGAAGATAGCCAGCTCATCCTTTCAGGAGCAAATGCCTAAGTAACCCCTGCATAGCAACTGGGGGCACCTGCCTTCCTCCCCAACACACACACTTTTGGGTCAAGTCCCCCCAAAATTGTGGCATTCATTGAATAGCTGAGGGAACACCAGAAGTGGAGGAGTAGCCTAATGGTTAGTGCAGTGATCTGAGCACCAGGGAAACCGGGTTCAATTCCCACTGCAGCTCCTTGTGACTCTGGGCAAGTCACTTAGGTCCTCTTTTACCAAGCGGCATTAAAAGGGGCTCTGCGGTGCCATCGGTGTATGGGTTTGCCATGTGCCGAGGCCCCCCCTTTTACCATCACCCGGTAAAAGGAAATTTCAAAGCTGGTAAGGGAAATGGCCATGTGGTAAGTGAAACAGTTGCCAATGGCCATTTCCTGGGGAGACCTTACTGCATCTTAAATAGGAGGTGGTAAGGGCTCCTGTGCTAACCCAGCGGTGCTACACCAAAAAGTATCCCAACGTGCCGGAAATGGCACATGGTGGGGGCAGACACTACCACTGGGCTCCTGCGGTAGCCTGGTGATAGTGCTGAATTGGTGAATGGAAAACCCGCGGTGGGTTTGTCGCGCCTTTGTAAATGGGCCCCTTAACCCTCCATTGCCCCAGGTACAAAATAAATACTTGTATATAACATGTAAGCTGCTTCGATTGTAACCATTGTAAAAAAAAAAAAAAAAGAGAGAGAGACATTGCCTTGATTTATCTCAAAATCTATATACAATAAATATGAGTAACACTATTTATTTGATTAAGTTGGGTCACATATACAGGTAGAATAGTCAGCCTTCAATGCTAAGTTCAAAAAGCCTTTGACAGTATCTGCACCATACAGTAGAATTAACATTAGCAAAATTAAGGCATTGCCTAAGATTCCAAGATAGAGGAGATGCGGTAGGGAAGAAATTAATATCCAGAGAAAGCCCTTAGATGATTCAGTTCCGATGTGTCATTAAGAACAACTATCTCAGAGGGGGAAAAAATGGCAGTTTGCCAGGAGAATTTGAGAAATAAGTGTTGGTAGATCTGCACTTAATGGTTGAAATGAGATGAGAATATGGGCTTTTTCTCTCCTCCTCTCGCATTGTTCCTGTTGCTATAGCGTTGCTCATAACTCCTGCTCTTCCCTTTCAGCTCCTACCCTCTTTGCTTTCTTGTATTGCTGGGACAATGTGGAGCGCTTCAGCAGCAGAACTCGTAGAAGCAGCTGATACTTTATGCTGGCAGGAGGGGGGGTAGGAGGTTAGTGAAATTGTGCTTCTGTTAATATGCCCTTTGAGCCTCTACAGCAGGGAGCCTAATAAGGATATGAAGTGAACGCCCCACTCCTGTATCACATTACTGCGTCAGCAACACTAAAAAGACTCAAAGGAAAGGGAAAGGGCAAAAGGCTTTTTGTAACCAATTTGTAATAAGCCAGACAGCTTTCATCTGAGCTCAATCGTATGATGAATGCAGATGCAGCGATAGTTTACCTAGGTCGAATGCATACAGCATTGGCCCATCTGTATTTTCCATCTGTTGTGTTTTACATGCTTCTGCTTAACAGATGTAGATATTTTGCTTAAAAGAAAAAGGACAGAGGGAATCCAAAGCACATCCAACCAGGACAAAAAGAAGCACAAGGAATCTTCAAAGCTGGAGCGTCAACTCAGTGCTTTATTAAGCAGATTCTACCCGCTGCCACTCAGAGTTGCAGTCATTTACCACCCCCCTGATAAATCTCTCTCTTCCTTCCTTACTGACTTCGATGCCTGGCTTTCTGTTTTTCTTGATCCCTCATCTCCGTCCCTCATTCTCGGAGACTTTAATATACACGCTGATGACCCATCCAACTCTCATGCTTCTCAGTTTCCTCCACTCTAACATCCTTCCTTCAACCTCCAGCTGTGCTCCACCACCCCTACTCACCAAAATGGCCATTGTCTTGACCTTGTCCTCTCCTTTTCCGGCTTACCTTCCAATTTCCACGCCTCAGCTCTTCCTCTCTCTGATCATCACCTGATCACCTTCACACTCCACCCCCCCTCAGCCCCGCCCAACATTAACCACTACTTCCAGGAATTTCCAGGCTATTGACCCTCCCACCTTATCCTCTAGTATTCCTAATCTCCTTCCCTCCATCATGTCCTCAGAGTCTGTCGACGAGGCGGTCTCCGCTTACAATGCCACTCTCTCCTCTGCTCTGGACACCCTCGCACCATCCATCTCCCGTCCCACAAGGCGTACTAATCCCCAGCCCTGGTTGACCCCTTGCATCCGTTACCTTCACTCCTGCGCCTGATCTGCTGAACGCCTCTGGAGGAAATCTTGCACCTATTCAGATTTCGTTCATTACAAATTTATGCTATCCTCCATCCAGTCCTCCCTATTCCTTGCCAAACAGGACTACTACACCCAATTGACCAATTTTCTCAGCTCTAACCCTCGTCGTCTCTTCGCCACCCTTAACTCCCTCCTCAAAGTGCCCTCCGCTCCCACCCCCCCACTCTCCCCTCAATCACTAGCTGACTACTTCCGCGACAAGGTGCAAAAGATCAACCTTGAATTCACTACCAAGCCACCTCCTCCTCTTCTCTCTTCAACCCTCTCCCTCAACCAACCAACCAACCAACTTTCTCCTCCTTTCCTGATATCACCGAGGAGGAAACCGCCCACCTTCTTTCCTCCTCGAAATGCACAACTTGTTCCTCTGATCCCATCCCCACCAACTTACTTAACACCATCTCTCATACTGTCACCCCCTCCATCTGTCATATCCTCAACCTCTCTCTCTCTCTCCACTGCAACTGTCCCTGACACCTTCAAGCACGCCGTAGTCACACCTCTCCTCAAAAAACCATCACTTGACCCTACCTGTCCCTCCAATTACCGCCCCATCTCCCTCCTACCCTTCCTCTCCAAAATACTTGAGCGCGCCATTCACGCTGCCTTGATTTCCTCTCCTCTCAGGCCATCCTCGATCCACTTCAATCCGGTTTTCACCCTCTACACTCGACAGAAACAGCACTCTCTAAAGTCTGTAATGACCTGTTCCTTGCCAAATCCAGAGGCCACTACTCCATCCTTATCCTCCTTGATCTATCCGCCGCGTTTGACACTGTCAATCATGATTTACTTCTCACCACACTGTCCTCATTTGGGTTCCAGGGCTCTGTCCTCTCCTGGTTCTCCTTCTATCTCTCTCACCGCACCTTCAGAGTACACTCTCATGGTTCTTCCTCCACCCCCATCCCGCTCTTTGTTGGAGTTCCCCAGGAATCTGTCCTTGGACCCCTTCTTTTTTCAATCTACACCTCTTCCCTGGGCTCATTGATCTCATCTCATGGTTTCCAGTATCATCTTTATGCTGATGACACCCAGCTGTATCTCTCCACACCAGACATCACCGTGGAGACCCAGACCAAGGTATCGGCCTGCTTATCCGACATTGCTGCATGGATGTCCAACCACCACCTGAAACTGAACATGTCCAAGACCAAGCTTATCGTCTTTCCACCAAAGCCCACCTCTCCTCTTCCTCCGCTCTCGATCTCAGTTGATAACACCCTCATCCTCCCCGTCTCATCTGCCCGCAACCTCGGAGTCATCTTAGACTCCTCCCTCTCATTCTCTGCACATATCCAGCAGACAGCCAAGACCTGTCGCTTCTTCCTCTTTAACATCAACAAAATTCGCCCTTTCCTCTCTGAGCACACCACCCAAACTCTCATCCACGCTCTCATTACCTCTCGCCTTGACTACTGCAACCTTCTCCTCACTGGCCTCCCACTTAGCCATCTATCCCCCCTTTAATCCATTCAGAACTCTGCTGCATGTCTTATATTCTGCCTGAACCGATATACTCATATCACCCCTCTCCTCAGGTCGCTTCACTGGCTTCCGATCAGATACCGCATACAGTTCAAGCTTCTCCTTCTCACCTACAAATGCACTCAGTCTGCAGCCCCTCATTACCTCTCCACCCTCATCTCCCCTTACGTTCCCGCCCGAAACCTCTGCTCACAGGACAAATCCCTCCTCTCAGTACCCTTCTCCACCACCGCCAACTCCAGGCTCCGCCCATTCTGCCTCGCCTCACCCTATGCGTGGAATCAACTTCCTGATCCCTACGCCAAGCCCCTTCCCTACCCATCTTCAAATCCTTGCTCAAAGCCCACCTCTTCAATGTTGCCTTCGGCACCTAACCTTTATACCTCTCAAGAAATCTAGACTGCCCCAATTTGACTGCCCCTACTTGACTGACTGTACATTTGTCCATTAGATTGTAAGCTCTTTGAGCAGGGACTGTCCTTCTATGTTAAATTGTACAGCGCTTCGTAACCCTAGTAGCACTTTAGAAATGTTAAATAGTAGTAGTAGTAACTGATTATTTACCTGGGAGCTGGGTATTGATATTGGTCGCTATAGGAACCCCCTCCATTGAGAGAAGCTACAGATACTGCAAAAAATATGGCAATTATAATAGCACTAAAAAAATTAATGGATATGGTTGATAGCATTGAAATCCCCATAAACACTAAGAAGGGAAGTTATCAAGATAGGCTACTGTTAAGTTGAGTTAATTACCACAAATAGGATTATTTTAGCACAGGGACAGGCGGGGATGGATGACATTCCAGTGGGGATGGGCGGGCATGGGTTAAATTCTAGTGGGGATGGATGGTGTCACGTATACATGCAGGAACCTAGGTTGTGAACCCTTGGGCCACTGCCGAGGAGCGGCAGCGGCAGGCAAAACCACCCCACACCATTGACAAGGCAGAGCTTTAATGAACAGTTAGGCTTCACCTGCACCTGGCCGCTTTTCACCAGAAGTTGAGCTTCTGGCTTCAGGTGGCCGGCAGGACTTACTGGACAGGACCAGGACTGGATATCAGCTAGGCAGCACAGGGACTGAGGGTCAGAGGGGAAAGGAACATACAGGGACAGCAGGGCAAGGAATGGGTAAAATAAAGAACAGGACTGAAAGCTGAAAACAGCCACTAAAACAGGGAGCAAAATACTAACAAGACACAAAACTAAAAGCTGCAGCGCAGCCAGTAAAATACAAGCAGACAAGGTCTAAACACAGAACTACAACTAAGAAACAAGACAAGCAAACAAACAAATAACAGTCTAATCTAACTATCCACAGACTAGCAAGAACAGACAAGAATCAAGGCAGGAATAAACTAGAAACTGGAAACAGCAGAAGTGCACCAGCACCCCAACATACCAGGGCCTTAGACAATGCAAAGGCAAAGCAGAAATGTTTCAAGATGGCTAATAAGCCCAGAAGCAGTTGAGGCTCAGCTGCTACAATCACCAGGCAGCTACGGGTGCTGTGCAGGCTCAAACAACATAAGCAAACCTGGCAGCCTGGAAGATCCGGACCGGACTAAGCCAAAATCTGGAACGGGTGATGGTCCATAGCAGCCACCCATTCTGGCCACCAGAGGGCGAGGAAAGCACAGACGTAACAGATGGGGACGGATGAAATTTCTGTCCCCGTGAAACTCTCTGCTCCCAGTTGTGCCCCTCCCCCCCCCAAAATAATTTTTTAGTGCACAGTTAGCATATGCAGATTTGTCAGTTACTGCAGGATGTCTGAGCACAGCCCGTTTAATGCCTTCTTAAGCTGCAATGGCAAGCATTAGTACCTAATGCAGCTTAGTAAAAGAACCCTATAATAAACTGAGAGCAGATAAAGATAGATATGGTGGTGCATCTAGTATATCCAGTAGGGTTCCCAGGGAAGTATTTGCACACAGTGCAGTTTTCTTTCCCTGTGCTTTTGTTTTTATTTTATGGTTTAATAATATAGTTTAATAAATTTGATATGCCACTCTTCCTGTAAAGAGGGGGGGGGGGTGGTTAAATGCCACACAGTACATTTTACTAGTTTGTTTTCCCTTTCATTTATTTTTAACTAGTAAAAAAGGCCCGTTTCTGTAGGCAAGGAAACGGGCTTTAGGCAGGCAATTTCCCCCCCCCCCCCATGCTACGGCCCCTTCGAACCCCCACTTCCGTGAACCTGTCGTTTCCCCCCCCCCCCCGCCGCTGCCGCCACCGCCACCGCCACTGTTGTTGTACTACCTGTGCTTACAGCCGAAGTGTTGTTCTTCCCTTCCCATAGGTTCTTCAATCATCTTGTCTGGAAGTTCCTCTGCGTGCGTCTGGGGATCGACAGGCTCGCGGAAGGGGGTGGGTATCGAGGGGGCTGTAGCGCGGGGGGTGACAGCTGATTCCGAGGCAGTAGGAGGAGTAGGGAAACACGCTGCACGCTGCAGCTGTGTTGACGTCAGTGACGTCCGTGCGTGTCTGCCTCGCAGACCACCTGCAGCCAGGGAGCCACGGTCCCAGGCATAGAACGTTGGAGGTGAGAATTATTATATAGGATATGGGGGGGGAGAGTTACCTGCCACACAGTAGAGATTACTTTTTCCATGTCTGTTTTTATTTTGAGGGGGAAGGGGTTACATGCTGCACACTGCATTTTACTAGATTCTTTTTCCCTTTTCTTTGTTTTTATTTGGGGGGGGGGGGGGGGAGGTTACCAGCCACACAGAGATTTCTTTTCCCATGCCTTTGTTTTTATCTTTTGGAGGATTTTGCCTGCCAAGCATTTCAGGTGAATTTTCCCATACCTTTGTTTTTCATTTTTGAGGGGGTTTACCTGCAGGTTATTTTTCCCGTGACCTTTTTTGTTTGTTTGTTTGTTTTTTTTGGGGGGGGGGTTACCTGCTGTACATTGCAGGTTACTTACCCCAAGCTTTCTTAGGATAAAAACAGTAATTTCTTGGTTTCATCTTCTTGCCCTTTGGGCAATCAACTGTGCTTATCCCACTCCTTTATAAATTCCAGCACTGTTTTTGCCTCTACCACCCAGTGGCATAGCCACAGGTAGGCCTGGGTGGGCTGGGGCCCACTCACTTTGGACTCAGGCCCATCCAAAATTGTGACACTTGCTGTGGCTGGTGGGGATCCCCAAATCTTGCCAGCTGAAGATTTCTATCCTTGGGTAGTCCCCACTCTTCCAACTGTCAGCCAGCAGCACTTGCCTTGAACTGAGGCTGAGACTGACCCTTCTGCACATGCTCAGTTTTCGCACATGCAAAAGCACTGAGCATGCAAGGCCTGCCGGCAGCAGCATCAATTTGAAGCAAGTGCTGCTGGCTGCCGTTTGGAAGAGTGCTGGCTGCATGAGGAGGAGGAGGAAATCTTCAGCTGGCAGGGTTTGGGGATCTCTGCTAGCTCAAGTATTTAATATTTGGGGTTTGTGGGCAAGGAGGGGTGGAGAGAGGAGCAAACGGTGGGGGGGGGGGGAATGAATTCCATGCCCACCCACCTTAGGCTCAGGCCCACCCAAAATTGGCCATCTGGCTACGCCCCTGCTACCACCTTCTTCAGAATGGTATTTCAGACATCTGCTACCCTTGTGCACCAGGAAATAGACCAACCAAACAAAAGTTTGACAGTATGTTATAACTTGTGCAGTGGAAGCCACACTGTTCATAAAATAGGTGTATCGCTGTCCCCTGAAATTCACATGCACTGATTATACTGGATATTCCTATTTTCTACCACTTTGTTAGCTTCTTTCCCTTTCTGGAAGGGTCAAACAATGCACCTGTCAAACTCCAAACATATGCACAGAGTCATACCATGTATTTGTATGCGCTGCGTTCAGTTCTGTTCGCCATACCTCAAAAAAAATATAGCGGAATTAGAAAAGGTTCAAAGAAGAGCAACTAAAATGATAAAGGGGATGGAACTTCTCTCATATGAAGGAAGGCTAAAGAGGTTAGGGCTCTTCAGCTTGGAAAAGAGACAGATGAGGGGAGATATGATTGAAGTCTGCAAAATCCTGAGTGGTGTAGAACGAGTAGAAGTAAATCAATTTTTTAGTTGTTCCAAAAGTACAAAGACTAGGGAACACTCTAGGAAGTTACATGGAAATACTTTTAAAAGAAATAGAGGGGCATAATCGAACGTGAACACCCATCTCCATGGGCGCCTATCTCGGAGGACGGGTACGCGAAGGGGCAGGACAGACCGTATTTTCGAAAAAGATGGGCGTCCGTCTTTTGTTTCGATAATATGGTTTGTGCCTTGCAAATGCATCGCATTTGGGCGGATTTGAGCTGGGCGGTATCGGTTTTCAGCGATAATGGAAACCGAAGTCGCCCAGCTCAAAAACGAACAACTCCAAGGCATGTGGTCATGGGAGGGGCCAGGATTCGTAGTGCACATGCCAGGGCCCCCTAGGGGGCACTTGTAAAACGTAAAAAAAAAAAAAATTAAAATACCTCCCAGGTGCATAGCTCCCTTCCCTTGGGTGCTGAGCCCCCCAAATCCCCCCCAAAACCCACTGTATCCACATGTAGGTGCCCCCCTTCAGCCATAAGTACTATGGTAATGATATAGAGTTGTGGGCAGTGAGTTTTGGGGGTGGTTTGGAGCGCTCCCATTTAGCAGCACAAGTGTAACAGGTAGGGGGGGATGGGCCTGGGTCCACCTGCCCGAAGTCCACTGCACCCACTAACAACTGCTCCAGGGACCTGTATACTGCTGTGATGGAGCTGGGTATGACATTTGAGGCTGGCATACAGGCTGGGAAGAAAAGTTTTAAAGTTCTTTTTTTTGTGTGTGAGGGGGTTAGTGACCACTGGGGGAGTCAGGGGAGGTCATCCCCGATTACCTCCGGTGGTCATCTGGGCAGTTGGGGCACTTTTTGGGGACTTGTTTGTGACAAAAAAGGGTCCAAAAAAAGTGACCCAAATTCTCGCTTCTAGCACCCTTTTTTTTCCCATTATCGGCCGAGCGCGCCCATCTCCCCTCAGCCGAAAAACACGCCCCAGTCCCGCCTTCACCACGCCTCTGACGCCCCTTCAACTTTGTTCATTCCCGCGACAGAGTGCAGTTGGAGGCGCCCAAAATTGGCTTTCGATTATACCGATTTGGGCGCCCATCTCCCGTTTTGGGACGAAATATGGTCGTCTTTCTCTTTCGAAAATAAGCTGGATAGGAGGAAATATTTTTTCACCCAAAAAATAGTAAAGCTCTGGAACTCTTTCCCGGAGGAGGTGGTAACAGCGGTTAGTGTATCTGGGTTTAAAAATGGTTTTGACAAATTCTTGGAGGAAAAGTCCATAGTCTGCTATTGAGACAGACATGGGAAGTAACTGCTTGAACTGGGATTTGTAGTATGAAGTGTTGCCACAATTTGGGTTTCTGCCAGGTACTTGTGACCTGGCTTAGCCACTGTTTGGAAAACAGGATACTGGGCTAGATGGACCATTGGTCTGACCCAGTATGGCTACTCTTATGTTCTTATGATGTACGTGTATGGGGACAATCCAGTGGTGTGCTGGAGCAGGCTCTCACAGGCTCGCAAGAGCCGGTTGTTAAGTTTTTAAGAATTTTGGGAGCCGGTTGTTAAAATAAGGCCCTCTATGGCTACTTTAACAACTGGCTCCCAAAATGTGGGCTTGGGCCCCCTGCTGAATTCTCTTTTACTTTGCTGGTGGGGATGCTGAGCCCTGCCAGCCAAGTAAATAGACTACTGCTGCTCCCCGCTCCTTGCTTCCAGCTCTGGGCAGCAGGCTGAGACTTCTCGAGCATGTGAGAGAAGTTCCAGCATGCTGCTCAGAGCAAGACATTGGGAGTGGTGGCTGCCAGCAAAGGTATGCCTAGCGTGCCCGCACGAAGGGAGGACGGAGAGAGAGGCAAGTGTTGCTCCCCCCCGGCCACCCCTGGCCCTTCCAACTACAGAGCTGGCTACGCCGGAGAAAGAGCCTGTTGTTAAAAATTTACCAGTACACCCCTGGGACAATCACAAAATGGAAGCCAATTTTGAGCCAGTGAGCACATTCTTCTGACCCAGCTAATGCTGGAGATGCAGTGTAAGCTTTTCCTCACTCAAGAGCAAAGGACAGACATGGAAAGGCTGAGTCAAGTATGAGGGCACCTGAGGAAGTACTTTAACTGGCAATCCTCATACCCCAAAGAGGTACAAGCAGAGTACTCAGGAGCCACACAGTAGCCATGGAACAACAAGGGCCCAAACAGTACCTGGTAAAGAGACATAGGACATAAAAGAGTGCTAGATGAGATGCTCACAATGCAGCACCTCTTCTTACTGCAATTAACTTTTTTTAAGCAGTGCTGGGCCAGCACCGTCAGAAACAGCAGGCTGCTTCAGCCAATCCAGGGGACTTTGCTTCAGCTTGTCCCACCACTGAGGGTGGGACAAGCTGAAGGAAGGCCCCCAGGATTGGTGAAGCCACCTGCTTTTTCTGATGGTGCTGGCCCAGCACTGCTTAAAAAAAGTTAATTGCAGCAAGAAGAGGTGCTGCATTGTGAGCATCTCATCTAGCACTCTTTTATGTCCTATGTCTCTTGTTTGTTTGTCTGTATGTATTCTGTATCCCATACACAGTGTTGCAATGAGGTAGAAAACATAATAGTACCTGTATGTATTCTTTAGTCTATGTAACATGGATTAAAAGATTTCTTACCCTAATCTATAGAAGGTGCCCTGAAGCTTATAAAACTGAAAATACTATAATTTCTGTGTACAAGTACTTTTGGATGGTCTATTAAAAAATAACAGTTCTCTCCTCTCTTTACCTTCCCTCCCCACCTCCTTCCCATATAGCAAAAACAAGACCTATATATGCTTTTGATTTTATTTTACTTATTTACTTACATTTATAAACCACATCTCCACTCCTCTCTATGTAGTGTACAACAAGCAAAAAACAAACCCTTCCCCCCCACCCCCCCTCCCTATTGGATTCGGAGCTTAGAAGAGACACTGTGCTTTCTATGCTGTAAGTTTTATTAGTCTTACTAGTAAAAAAAGGCCCGTTTCTGACACAAATGAAACAGGCGCTAGCAAGGTTTTCCTCGGAGTGTGTATGTTTGAGAGAGTGTGTGTGAGAGTGACTGTGTGAGAGAAAGAGAGTGAATGTGTGAGTGAGTGAGTGTGTGTGTGTGTGTGTGTGTGTGTGTGTGTGTGTGTGTGTGTGTGTGTGTGACAGAGAGAGAGTGAGACTGGTTGTGAGTGTGTCTGTGAGAGAGTGTGTGTGTGAGAATGAGAGTGTGTGCGACTGCATATCTGAGATACAGTGAGTGTGAGAGAAAGTGTGTTTCACACAGATACAGTGTGTTTGAGAGAGAGAGTGTGTGTGAGACAGAGAGTGTGAGAGAGTATGTGTGCGATACACAGACTCTCTATGAGCAGCCACCCATGTCCAGCGACCCTCCTCTCTCCCCTGCCCCCCTCCAGCCACCCATGTCCAGCGACTGTCCTCTCTCCCCTGCCTCCCCTCCTGCCACCCAGGTTGTCCAGCAAATGCTTCAGGGCAGGCAGGAAAGATCCCCAGTCTTGCCTGCCTGCCCACTGCCAGTGCTGACCCTTCAAGTCTCAGCGGCCATTTTGAAGAGCGATCTGGCAACGGGGGAGGGTCAGCGCCGACAGCGGGCAGGCTGGCAAGACTGGGGATCTTTCCTGCCTACGCCGAAGAATTCACTGGACAACCTGGGTGGCTGGAGAGGGGCAGAGGAGAGAGGCGACCTTGGGGGGGGGTTGGAGGCGGCCTCGGGAGGGGGGGTGGAGGGGGGGAATGGTGGCGACCCTGGGGGGATGGAGGGGGAGCATTGGCGACCTCGAGGGGTGGAGGGGGGAGTGATTGTGACCTTGGGGAGGCGGAGGGGTGATCGGCAGCAGCGGTGACCTTGGGGGAGGGGCGTGGCAGCGAGGGAGGCAGGGGCGGGGCCTCGTGCTGCTGTCGTGCGGTTGGTCAATGCTGCGTAGGACGTCAGCCTGGGCTTTGGAGCCTAGCAGACCAACTGCAAAGGAAGCCACGGACACAGGCAGCAAGATAGAACGTTGGAGGTGAGAATTGTTATATAGGATTGGCATTTTGACCTTGAGCACCATTTATAATTGTTTTACTGGCTTATAAGAACCCCTGATGAAGGCTTTGTATGTCAAAACGCGGCCCGTGTTGGGTTTGATGTGTCAGCACATTCTTTTTGAAGAATAAATTCTGGTCTTCTTGGACATAGTGGTTGGCTCATTCCACTCCTGTGCTGTTTCTTATGAAAGATTTGTGTTCTCAGTTTTTGTTATTATGTTTATAGAATACTAACATGTATGTGTACACTTACATGTGTAAGTACAAGCTGTGCACTAAGCGGTATGCTATAATACATATGCACAACTGTCTAAGGGGTCCTTTTACTAAGCTGTAAAAAGCACTAGCATGTGCTTACTGCAGCTTAAAAGGGGTTAACGTGGGATGCACCAAGGCATCCCATGGTGCGTTCTGAATGTGTGCGTATGCAAACCACTTGCTAAATTTTTCGGAATTTTTCTCAAAAAGGACGTGTCTGGGGGGCTGGCATGGGTGTGACAGTGTGAATCAGTAAGCATAGCTACATTGCTCTGCACGCTGATTAGCACGTGAGCCCTTACAGTCTACAAAATAGGTGGCGGTAAGATATCATGCGCTAATTTTTGGTAATGGCCACAATCTAATAGCAACATTAGCACATGGCCATTAATTCAGAATATCAGCCACTTTAAGGCAACGGTATCAATGGTCTTAGCATGCGAGAGACTCGTGTAAGAGCACTCTAAGGCCACTTTTTACTGATGCTCACATCTTTTTCAATAATAGCTCAAGGTGAGTTAGTTTTAAGTATACTAGATATTTCACTGCCCCTGGAGGGCTCTCAATGTAAGTTTGTACTTGAGGCAAAGGAGGGTTAAGTGATTTGCCCAAGATCCCAGACAGTTCAAACTAACCCACTCCACCACTCACAACACCCCTTCAAAGCCTTGGAAAATAAGTACATTTTGAATCCATGCTTAAATGCACACAAATTCCTCTCCCTCTCTGTCTCAAAAACAGAGAAGGGCATGAAGTGGAGGAGTAGCTTAATGGTTAGAGCACTGAGCTTAGAACCAAGGAAGTCAGGGTTCAAATTCCACTGACACCTCTTGTGATGTTGGGTAAGTCACTTAATCCTCTGTTAACTCAGGTATATACATAAGCCCTGCTGAGATAAGAAAATACCCACTGTAAGTCACCTTGGACTGCTGAGAAAGGCATGAGCTAAATCCAAATCTATATCAGCGCCTGAACAGAAAAAAGCCCCCTCTTGGCGATACAACTTCCTCATAGCACCAACACCTGGGAAACTGAGCAAAATGTAAAGTTCTTCCCAGGCCATACCAACAAAGTCTAAACCAAAGGTAATCTGTTGCCAGCCCAGGTAGAATATCAAATACGAACACCTTAAAAAGAACCCTACATTTAGCAGGAAATCAATGTAGTTGTGTCAGAACAAAATGATATATAGTTGAATTTCTGGAGGCCCTTAATGAGTTTTGTTGCATTATTCTGCACCAGTTGGAGGCACAGAATATCCAACAACACATTACAGTTATAGGTGCGGAAGGATCAGATCCCTAGTGACCAGCCACATGTTTGTCTTGGTGAAAATGGCCCCTGTGTGTTCTCTCATTTTTCTTAAATTTAGACACAAATTTAATCTAGATAATGAATTTCAGGTTTTTTAAAACAAATTCCCCATCAGACTTTTCCAAGATATAAAGCACTCGCTGTAGTGCTTTTGGTGTCCTCACACTCTCCTTGTGGAAATTCCCTTTTACAAGCGTTAAAGGCTGAAAGTTCTTTAAACTAAGGGTAAAAACTTGGCTGTTCATATTGACTTATGGCAATTCTTAATGCAGTTACCCAAGAACAGCTATTGTCCCTTCATGTGCCTCTTCTACTTTATGAATTGTAAGTTCTTCTGCTTCCTGTCTTCCACTTTTACCTGTTTGAAGTGTCTCCTTCCATTGCTGGCAAACTGGCCTGTTTATCTCCTCTGCTGTCTTTATATTGTAAAAGATTATAAATTGATGTACATTGGTTATGGCACTATACCAAATCAATCAATAAGAAAATAAATAATAACCCTCATCATCTAAAAAAAAAATTAAGCAGCTTCACTCCTTGTCCTGACGAGATATAAAGATCAGGCAAGCTTGCCATTCCCCAGACAGCTAATGAACTGGGATACATTGAGCTTTATATATTTTTTTTTCTATCCCGCCTTTGTGAACCAGGGTCTTCCTTGGACTGGGTTAAGCATTTGGATGAAAATAATTGCCACAAACAACTCATTTTTAAGACCTCTTTTGTTTGCTACTGCAAACTCCGCTGGACACAGAAAGCACCCAATTAGCCGGATTCATAGCCCTGATTGTGTATTGTGAGGCTAGCGAGTGAGCAGTATAAACATACATGATTACCAGCCCACAGTAAGGGCTGATTTCTGCATTGCTTAATACCTATTCAGCATTGGGACCTGGTGACGGGGTAAGCAAAGACATAACGGTAACAACTACCTCAAGGAATAATTAAAGACTACTTAATCACATCTGTGCCCCTGACTTGGTCTTATTACTAAAGTCAGATGTGCTGAAAGAAATCAGAGGAATAATAAAAGCAGCGTCAAAAGAAATTACCATTGCATGACAGAATGGCTTAGGCTACTCCTAATTACAGCAAACAGTTTACAATAATCAGAGCAAAAAAAGAAGCCTTTGTTTATATCACCCCAAATTTAAAGCACCCTGGTCCTTAGCTGCCTTGAAGTTGAAAAGATTTTGAATCTGGGTCCTGATGGCTGTGCAAAAAACCCTTATTTTACTGAAATGAAATAACAGACTTTCCTTTAACAAGGATGTACTTTCAAGCACCAATGCCCTTAAAATGTCCCCTAATCCTCAGCTTAACTTACAGAGGGTCCCTTTTACTAAGATAAACTAGGTGCTAACGCACCTAACAGAGCAAAAATGGGCCACCGCAGACTGGTTAAAGTGTTTTGCGTTAGTTTTGCTATCTGCACACACTAAGCACATGGTATTTTTGAGAGTGTATGTCGGGGCGGAGAATGGGCATGAATATGCTAACTATTGACATCACTGGTGTGCTAACTGGCTAGTGCATCCATGACTCAGGAGCCCTTAGTGCCTTCTAAATAGGAGGCGCTGTGTTCCTGTGGTAATTTTTTTTTTTCATGGCAATGCACTAATGTTAACGTTGGCACGACTAAATAAAACAAATAGGACAAAGCCCTTTTTAATGACTGTGCTAAAAATGGGCATAGCACATAGGAAAGGCCCATATAAGCCCACACTAGAACCATTTCTTGGCACAGCTTAGTAAAAGGGCAGCAGAGTTGTTTGTAACACTATCGAGACATATTTCCTTGTTAATTGCAAAACTGAATATTTGAAGTCATTTTGTTACAGGCCTTAAGCACGCTGTAAGATCTTCTCTGGCGTGACGTTTTCTGATATACTTATTTATTTAACACATTTATGACCCACTCCATCTTACAATTCTAGGCGGGGTACAAAATAAAACATATAAAGTATCAAATCACATTTCAAAACTAACATAGGGGCCCTTTTATAAAGCAGCAGTGCATTTTGGGGCAGAGAATGGGCATGAATACGCTAGCTAGCTAGTGTATTGACATCACTGGTTTGCTAACTGGCTAGTGCATCCATGTGCTTACCACATGCTAAAAAGGCACTACCTTGGAATGCGTTCAGGCATCCCGCAGTAGATCTGGGATCAGCATGTATCAATTCTGCACTAAAAAATAATAAATATTTTTAGCATGGGGAATGTGTTTGAAGGCGGAGAGTATATGTGCCCTATGCTAATCAGGTAGCACGGGTAAATTGCTGCATGCTGCCTGATTAGTGTGGGGTTAGCACGGGAGCCCTCAGAGAACAGTGGGACCCCTCACTCACAATACCAGCCAGGTGGTTGCCCCGATGAAAAAGCAACTTATATTCCCTGGCTATATTATTTAAAAAAAAAAAAGATCTTTGCAATCATTGGCTAAAATATGATGGAAATACAATTGAGACAACATGCACAGATAGGTATTTAGATGACAGTATTCATTCTGCAGTCTGATCACTGGTTCCAAAGCTCAAAGTCCTTCTGTATCCACTTATTTACTAATGTGAATTATGGGCAATCAGGAGTATGTATAAAAATAGCAGTTTATTTGCAGAGCAATATAGAGAAATAGCAAGTAGCAGTAAAGATTCCTATAATTCCTAATAATAATACTTTTGGCTAATGACAGCAAGCATGGTGCCCTTTATTTAACACACTTCCATTTCTGGTTAAAACTAACTAAACCCAGATGTAAATGTGATTACAGAACTTAGAGCCCTGTTTACTAAGGCATGCTAGCGTTTTTAGCATGTACTAATGCTAGAGACACCCATATATTCCTATGGGTATCTCTAGTGTTAGCACACGCTAAAAACGTTAGTGCGCCTACAGCCTGGCTTAGTAAACAGGGCCCTTAAAAACTTACAACCCCATGATGGTAGCTGGACAAAAGGTGGGTGGAAATGGAACTGACTGGCTGAGTCCCTGCATGGCCTTATATGTCCTTCAAGTCATGATAGCAATATGAATGAGCACTAGCCAAGGATATTTGTTGACAGAAACCTGCCAAACACTTAGATGTCTGCTACGTCAGCCTCAGATATCCCAAAACAGCATACAATACCCCTTCCTCAAGGTTGTCTTGCATCATTCAGGCTGGATGTTAGCTGAGTCATTGCGCATTCTACTCCTGGCCCAGGGTCACAGTCATTATCCTTAACTGATGAAATGCTGTGAGAGCCTTTGAAAACAGAAAATCCATGTGATGACACAGGCCTTTGATTCATGCTTGGTCAGATTAAGTTCTGACATGCAAATATTAAATTGTGATAGGGGCTGTATCCCCCCCCCCCCCCCCCCCCCCCCACAAACACACACACAATACTCAACTAAAGTACTAGTACTAGGGGGTAGATATTCAGCTATTTAAGTGGCCAGGAGAGGCTCCTGGCCATGTAAATTGTCCAGGGCTAACTAGGGATATTCAGCGGCACTTAACTGGACAGTGCCACTGAATATCCCCCTCTAACCATCAGGGGTAGACTGACCATTGGGACAATAGGGCAGTGTCTGGGGGCCCACAACAGTAGGGGCCTCACTGACCTCTAGTTTCTATCAAGTTTTAATCACTTTTGATAGGTGGTTAGGGGCCCATGACCCTTTCTGCCAGAGGGCCCAGATCATTGTCATTCTGCCCCTGCTCACCATCTATGCTGAAACTGACTCATTTGTGGGTGGTAAAGGGGCAGAGTTAGGGCATTGCAGAAACCTAGCCAGTTACATAAGTACGCTGAACCCTGCATGACGTATCTATAGTTTGGGTTCCTCTTTCCCACATGCATCACTTTGCACTTTTTCACATTAAACGTCATCTGCCATTTAGACGCCCAGTCTCCCAGTCTCGTAAGGTCCTCTTGTAATTTTTCACAATCTTCCTGCTATTTGACAACTTTGAATAACTTTGTGTCAACAGCAAATTTGATTACCTCACTAGTTACCCCCATCTCTAGGTCATTTATGAATATGTTAGTTAGTAGAGATTTTCAGTCTGCTAAGCAGCAAAGTCAGCTGGGTACCAGTCTGATTATCGGCCAATGCCCAGTTAACTTCCAGGTCATGACTGGAAGTGCTGCAACCACCTTCCACCCTCATAACCTCCCCCCCCCTTAGAACATCCACAACCACCCCTTATGATCCCTCATCCCTCTCTTCCACCCTGCCCCTGCCCCAGAATCACAGCAAGATCCCTCCCTCCCAACCACCCTGAATGCTGTGAAAGACCCTCACCTTCCAATACCCACCCTAACTATCATTCACCCCCCCACCCCCCCCCCCCCCCCGGAAGCACAAGAAGATCTCCCCCTGCTGGATCCCACTCCCTGGAACAGCAAGTACCTTACCTGCCCGTTTTCTTGGTGGTTTCTGCTCACTCCTGCCTATTGCGGCTGCCTCCCTAAAATGGCTTCTGCAATCTCTAGCGGCAGCCTTGTGGTACTTAGATCCCCTGCACAATCAGAATACAGCAGTCTAAAAATCAAGTCAAATAGCACTTCAGATTCACCTCTCTCTCTCTCACTCAACCATGCACAAATGACAGACTGAGGCTGCCATGTTGGTAAAGACAGCTGAACTGATGCCATAATTCCAACAGGTATCAGAGCTGCCAAGTTACCCATTCCAGGAGGGAGACTGCCAGTCCTGGATTTCTGCCAACCTCATCCTGGTGCATTCTGGGACTTGCAGCACTGATTTCAATGAATAGAATCATGGACTACAAATACTACACTGCTTTGGGATGTAAGTTTAAAACCAGGACCGGCCAAAAAGTCTCCCTCTTGGAATGGGTAACTTGGCAGCTCTGAGGTATGATAAGACATGAAACCATAAAGTCACTGCACAGGAGAGTGCTTCACTGATATATAGGTTACTTTCTCTGGAACAGAAAGATGATTGTTCTTATTCCTTTTTTATAGGCAAGAAAACTCAGGCACAAGGTAATAATTGGCTTGATCAAGACCACATGTAACCCATGTCTCACCCAGGGTTAATCTCCGGAACACCTTAAGCATGGATCTGGATTTACAGCTGGGGCCTTGGGTAGACTCTGTTCACAGGCTGGTTCCCCAAAGCTCCTCAGTCCAGGAACCACACAACACTCCAGGAGATTTAAGGATAGCTGGAACTTTATTGAACTGTAGCAAAATAACAACTCTGTAGCAATGATCTTCTTTAGCACAGCCAGTAGAGAAATAGTTTATGTAACTCCAAGTCAAATCTCAATCATCAATGGGCACTTCCTTTCTGTACCCAGTAGGAGTCTTAGTAGAGAATGGTTTCTCTTTCAAGGCTATACACTTAGGCACAACCCTGCAATGCCTATCCTGCAGCCAGATGGCACACCAGCGCTAAGTCCTTCTCCCAGCATGCTCCTTACACAAGCTGGGTTGGGACCCCTTATGTGGCATTCTTCATCCATGGGTGTTACCGAATGGTTACACCTGGCTGTGGGCAAAGTGCATCATACTCTGAGCCCAGGTTATGGGCGGACTCCCCAATCCACCCAAGATTTGGCTCCTATACCAGCTTCTATTAACTTGATAGTCTCTATCCCCTCTGGATCAGCTTAACTGGAATTGGTGGTTCAAGATCCCCCTTAATTTGCTATGGGTCACTTAGCAGGAGGCTTGTAACAATTCAGAATCTAGGCAACCAAGGACAATTTTCCCCCATTTACTCTCTCTATTACCTACCAACTCCTCCCCACTCTGTGGCTCTGCAAATCAGGGCACTCCATATTTGAAATGATTTCGTAAAGCTTCCCTGGGCTGCATTCCCTCCCACCCAGGTTTTATGCTAATGATTCCAATTCTAATCAAGGGTTACACACACGTTAGCAGAAGAGCTTTGAACCCATATATCAGGAATTCTCCTGACTGATGTTCTATAGATCTAGGAGAAGAAAAGGAGTGGGAACAGGCTCTTCAAAACAGACCAGAGACGCTGGATATCAATCAGAATCTTTATTGGAGGATGACTCAACAGGGTACCATGTTTTGGCACACACACTGCCTTGCTCAGGAGTCTCGTCTGTGTGTAGGAGTATGGATCCTCAGTGTTGAGATTCTGAGTAGTTGTGGTCTTTAAAAAGACCCTTGTGTAAGTAAATATTCGTTGTGGTGATCGTCGCTGTAGGCCTTTTTTCAGCCCTATAGCGACTCTCACCACAACGAATATTTACTTACACGACGAGATTCCTGAGGACGGCACCGTGTGTGCCAAAACATGGTACCCTGTTGAGTGATCCTCCAATAAAGATTCTGATTGATATCCAGCGTCTCTAGTCTATTTTGAAGAGCCTGACTCTGTTCCCACTCCTTTCCTTCTCCTGTTATTCTCCATGGGACAATTGTGTTCTTTCTACTTGCTGTGGTTCCGATTGGTCTATAGATCTAACCACAAGATCACAGAGCCTCTTAAAGAGAAATGACAGGAGAACTTCATGACAACAGTGGTAAATTTTAAGGAAGATCTAATTGCCTGTTTTTGCTTTTAAGCAATAGCATGGTGATAGGACAGCTAGAATCACTACCAGTATTTTTATGAGCTTCCCCTACCATCTCTTTAAAGAAACAATTCATCACAGCTGCATTGTCTTTCTAGGCTGGAAGCATTCTTCATTCATGCATCCTCCAAAGAGTAAAACTGGAACACTGAACAACAGAAGAGTGCAAAATAATACAGGCACTACAGTATACTTGAATATCATTTCTTACACAACGAGAGTGGGTTTTTTACCCAGTGAATCTCAGTAGAAAAATAATTAAGCTCCTGTTGATTGTAAAGTGTTCTACACCACAATGATGAATCACATGTAAGAATGGGGGGGAAAAATCATCAAATTTTGTCTTGCTACAAGACCTCTTGTCATTATTTTTAGTTCAAAAACTATATTGCTTTTTCAATGTAAGTACACTTCCCTTAAATAAAAAAGAAAGAATGCAATACAAAACAAAGCAAAAGAAGGGTGATCATATAACATTCATTAGTCACTTACATTTTCTCAACATACTCCTGGAAAGGTTGTCATTACCACTCTGCTATAACTGGGCACCTGGAAGGAGCCTATTCTATAAAGGAACATAGGTGTCTACTTCCCTTTGTAAAATGCTAATATAACAACAAAAATATAGACTTATAAAGCTCTTATGCAAGCCCTAGAGCAGGCATATGTATGAGCACCTAAATTCTGGTGATGCATATTCCAGAGTGATATTCTGGAAGTTACATATGTGAATCCCATGCATGCTGTGCCCAGACTCCACATCTACCTGTCAAATACAGGTAAGTTTGTGTAAGATATGCACATATTTACAGAGCAGCACGTAGTTGAATCAAGATTCTCTCAACTCTCTGGAATTTGTTGCCAGAGAATGTGGTAAAGGCGGTTAGCTTAGCAGGGTTTAAAAAATGTCTGGATGGCTTCCTAAAGGAAAAGTCCATAGACCATTAATAAATTGACTTGGGAAAAATCCACTGCTTATTTCTGGGATAAGCAGCATAAAATGTATTGAATTTTTTCGGGATCTTGCCAGGTATTTGTGACCTGGATTGGCCACTATTAGAAACAGGATACTGGGCTTGATGGACCTTTGGTCTGGCCCAGTGTGGCAATACTTATGTACTTATGTAACTGTGCTGGGGAGGGAGCAAACCAGGGATGTAGCTACGGGTGGGCCTGGATGGGCCCAGGCCTACCCATTCTCAGACTGATCACCAATCAGGTTCCTAGGGT
The DNA here is from genome assembly GCF_901765095.1 of Microcaecilia unicolor. NCBI lineage: Eukaryota > Metazoa > Chordata > Amphibia > Gymnophiona > Siphonopidae > Microcaecilia > Microcaecilia unicolor. Next base: position 108,054,093 of record NC_044039.1, read on the forward strand.
CACTTATCTTGCACAGCTGTAGTGCTCAATCATTAGCTCAGCTTCAGCCATGTTCAACAGGAAGTGCCTCATCAGAGAGTCTGTTGCAGCTGCAGCTCCAGTGATTTTTTTTTGTTTTTCCTACCTCCTAAGCAATTAAGCAGCAGCCCTCCTGTCTTGCCTGCCTCATTTGCAACTGCTCGGGCATGGGGGGGCCTCTGGGTGGGGGTATGGGATTCTGGGTGGGGGGTGGAGGATTGGGAAGGCCAGGGAAGGGCAAGACTGATGCCAGACTATGGGGGAGGGGGAGGGAAGGGCAGGGCTATTCTGTGCTATAGGATGATTTCAGAGATTGTAAGCTCTTTGAGCAGGGACTGTCTTTCTTCTATGTTTGTGCAGCGCTGCGTACACCTTGTAGCGCTATAGAAATGCTAAATAGTAGTAGTAGTAGTATCCAGTTCCAGGCTGGAAATTTTGGGATAGTCCTGGATTTCTGACCACCCCATCTTAGTGCATTATGAGATTTGCAGCACTGATTTCAATGGGCAGGATCAGGCACTGCAAATCCCACACTACTGTAAATTTATAAATTATAAACCAAGACTGTCCCAAAATCTCCAGCCTGGAACTGAGTAACCTGACATCTCTGTGACTTCTAATTTTTGGTTCTTCTGCATGGTAAGGGATGCTCTGTGTTCTGTATGCAGTGGCATACCAAGGGGGGGGTGGTGGGGGCGGTCCACTCTGGGTGCAGGCCGCTGGGGGGTGCCACGGCGCGCGCCTGTGGGCTCCGACTTCGCTAACTTCACTCGTTCCCTCTGCCCCAGAACAGGTTCCTGTTCCGGGGCAGAGGGAGCTGCAGCGAACGAGCAAAGTTAGCGAAGTCGGAGCCCACAGGCGCGCGCCGCGGCACCCCCCCCCCAGCGGCGTGCACCCGGGGGGTATCATTTCGCCGGGGGGGAGGTGTAATTTCGCAGGCAGGGGGGGCGCACTGCACCCGGGGGGGGGGCGCATTGGCAATCCGCCCCGGGTGCAATCCAAGCTAGGAACGCCACTGTCTGTATGAGTCCAAGGTGAGAGATTCCGTGTGCATGTAGTTCATGTGGGGGATCTATATGAGTCTGACTTGTTTGGCTTTTCCAATGGGAATGTCAGTCTCAGAAGGGAGAGATAGCAGTAGAGCCAGAAGAAAGAGACTTCAAAGCTATTTACCTGTTTTATGAATACAGCTTAATCAGTTATTTGCATTTGTTACAAAGCAAAGTTTAAAGGATATGTGCCATTTGTTGTTATTTTTCAGGATACTGTGATGTGTGTTGAGATGTTTGCCTTTATAGTAGACATATCTGGTCAAGTTCAAGTTATAGGATAACTATATTTTAAAATGTCTATGTTTCCATTAAGTATGTATGTGATTTATGTTGATATAGGATGGCTGATGGGCTGGCTATTTACTTAGAAAATCCATCATCAAGTTCACTCTTAAGGCATTATTTAGTAGTATCCCAAGAAATACTATTCACACTTATATATATAGTGCCCACCCAAATTAGCTCTGGGCCCATCCAAAACGTCAGGTCTAGCTACGCTACTGGAGCAAACTACCTAACTCCTCCTTCTCCTTCCCTAGTCCCTTGAGCAAGGAGCTAAGGCTCTGGTGGGCCCATGGATGGAGGTCCCCATTCAGTGTTCCTTCTTAGCTGGACTGCAGGAAATGCCTTGTAAATGGTTTTTATACTCTTGTTTGAATCCTATTGGAACAGAGTCTCTGAATAAACCACATTCTGTTACCCTTTGATTAACATTTGAATTCTGGAGTAGGGTCTAGAATGTTCTGTCTGCAACTGTAATGACACAACATTTTGACAGCCTGCTACCCATAGAATGGAGAAATTAAGGGGTCCTTTTACTAAGCTGTAGTAAGCACTAACTCATGTTTACTACAGTTAAAAAGAACTACTGCGGGGCATGCTCAGGCAGGTCGCGGTAGTTTTGGGATTGGCATATGCTACCCTCATGGTAGTTTTAGCATCAGCTTATAGCTACCCACACACTAAAAAATTGAATTTATTTTTTTTGCACTGGGGTGTGTCTGGGGGGCAGAGAGTAGGCATGTTCTGTGCTAATCAGTACAGTTAAATTGCCATGCAGTAACCGATTAGTGCATGGTAAGCGTATGAGCCCTTACTGTCTACAAAATAGGTGACAGTAAGGGTTCACACACTACTGGGGAACTTAGCATGTGGCCTAGAATAGGAAAAATGGAAAATGGGGCCATTTTACTGCCACGCTAAAAGTGCACAGGAAAGACCTGCGCCGGGGATAGTATTGGCTACTTTTTAGCGCTGCTTAGTAAAAGGACCCCTAAATTTGGTCCATGGTAAAATTAAATGTGTTTCATTGAAGAGAAGTTTCCCTACTGCAGATACATTTCCAAACATGATATTGTGTTGGAGTGGAGTAAGAATAAATGAACTGGGGTCAGAATCCTTAACTTCTAACTGATAAGTTATCAATCTGTTGATTGTAGTTTGAAATTTATATAGATTATGCTTGATGTGAAATCGAATGATGGACCATTGATGATGCTGTGATGGTGAAGACATAAGCCAACAGTTAATTGGTCTCCCAGGTTTGATAGTACCAACTACTTTTCAAAAAATTTTTAACTTGTTTGTTGAATTCATATTGATTTACACATCAAAGAACAAAAGCCTCCGCAGACATGAAGACACACAGAAAACAACGAAGGTGACTCAAATAATGCACAGACTAGGAGTCTCCAAAATGTTGTCTTTGTGATCTAAAAAGAACACTGCTGTGTGACACAATGGAGAATAAATCTGTCAAAAATGTTAACCTAAGCGAGTACTGCTGCTCGCAAGGGAATTCACTAGTGAGCTGTCTAAAATGCACCTGCTTTAGGAGACCCCTGAGGCAGGCCAGAAAGGCTAAAACACAGCTATGTCGAGTCTTGGTTGTTGGACAATAAACTATTAGAATCTTTGGAGTATCATCTGTTCATTATTTTAGTCACCTTTGCTGTTTCCTATATGCTGAATTGATATTGCCAGAGAGTGAGTGTTGATTGGTTTGTATAAGACTCATATGCGCTATCTCTCTGAATTACTAAGGTCATTGAGATTATCTAGTTGAGTAGAAAATAAAACTTTTTTTTATAAAGACAGCGTGTGCATTTGTGTGTCTTTATAGAATTACCCCAAAGAAAGTAGGCAGAGGCAGTCACAAATGACCAACCTAAATTTGTGCAGACACATGTATTTTATAACATACGCGCATATTTGGCAATTCCACCCCTGCTCCACCCGATCTCTGCTACCAAAAATATGGGCTATGCATTATGAGAACATATTTACCTGCAATGTTATAAGTGCCTACTTGACTAAGTAGAACGCTATTCTACACATGCAAGTTGGATTTCAAAACGTGTTGACAAAGTACCTCATGAAAAACTCCAGAGGAAATTGGAGAGTCTTGGGATAGGAGGTAGTGTGCTATTGTGGATTAAAAACTGGTTAAAGACAGAAAAGAGAGAGAAGGGTTAAATGGTCAGTATTCTCAATGGAGAAGGGTAGATAGTGGGGTTCCCCAGGGTCTATGCTGGGACCACTGCTTTTAACATATTTATAATGAACTAGAGATGGAGTAACTAGTGAGGTAATTAAATTCGCTGACAACATAAAGTTATTCAAAGTTGTTAAATCGCGAGAGGATTGTGAAAAATTACAAGAGGACCTTACGAGACTGGGCATCTAAATGGCAGATGACGTTTAATGTGAGCAAGTGCAAAGTGATGCATGTGGGAAAGAGGAACCTGAACTATAGATACGTAAAGCAAGGTTCCACGTTAGGAGTCACTGACCAAGAAAGGGATCTAGGTGTCGTCGTTGATACGTTGAAACCTTCTTCTCAGTGTGCTGCGGTGGCTAATAAAGCAAATAGAATGTTAGGTATTATTAGGAAAGGAATGGAAAGCAAAAATGAGGACATTATAATGCCTTTGTATCGCTCCATGGTGTGACCGCACCTCGAATATTGTGTTCAATTCTGGTCACCGCATCTCAAAAAATATATAGTGGAATTAGAAAAGTTGCAGAGAAGGGCAACAAAATAATAAAGGGAATGGGACGACTTCCTTATAAGGAAAGCCTAATATGGCTAGGGCTCTTCAGCTGGAGAAAAGACGGCTGAGGGGAGAAATGATAGAGGTCTATAAAATAATGAGTGGAGTGGAATGGGTAGATGTGAAGCATCTGTTTACTCTTTCCAAAAATACTAGGACTAGGGGGCATGCAATGAAGCTACAAAGTAGTAAATTTAAAATGAATTGGAGAAAGGTTTTCTTCATTCAACATGTAATTAAACTCTGGAATTCATTGCCAGAGAACATGGTAAAAGTGGTTAGCTTAGCGGAGTTTAAAAAGGTTTGGACCACTTCCTAAAGGAAAAGTCCATAGACCATTATTAAAATGGACTTGGGGGAAAATCTACTGCTTATTTCTGGGATAAGCAGCATAAAATGTTTCGTACTTTTTGGGGATCTTGCCGGGTATTTGTGACCTGGATTGGCCACTGTTGGAAACAGGATGCTGGGCTTGATGGACCTTTGGTCTGTCCCAGTATGGCAATATGTATGTACTTACGTACCCCCAATATGTGGAACAACTATATTAATGATGGAGGAACAGTGTATTCATGAAAGAAGCGTAAGGACAGAGCTTGGAAACTGCATAAACACTGATTCCATAAAAAGAGCTCGGAATATATTGCCCAAATGACCCTGTTTTCAGCTTAAGTAAGAAAATGTACAATTAACTCAGAATATTTCCATGAATGTACTTTTGACCTAAATTGTTGGTGCTTCACTTGAAAAAAATATCCTAGTGTGATAACTTAAAAACCATGGGATTAACAGATGCAGTACACAGGATAAGATCACCTTCAGAGATTTCAGCATAAACAGCATGCTCCTTTAGGGCATAAAACAGGGATAGCCCATAGTCCTTCACAACAAAACCAAGTCCATCAAGGTAAAATCAGTTCTCAGTACTCACACCAAGCCCAGTTCCAAGGTCAAGATAAGGAGGTTCTCTTCTGCTTATGCATACCCAGGTACCCCCATCAACTAACATCTACAGTCATGGATTTCCTTATTTGGGTTCCACACAGAATAGCTAAGGAAGCCCTTTAGTTACCAGGACTGTGGAGTTGTTACCAGACATTCCCTCTTCAAGCTTCAGTGTGCAGCTCAGTTCTTCTGGGCCAGAGCTTTTGGTGCTTGCCAGAGCTTTTGGTGCTTGCATCAGGCTTAATACCAAATCTCTAGAAGGAGGGTTCTCATCTTTTGCCCAGCAAGCTACTAATCCAAAACCCAACCAAACCTTTTTGCCCTTACAGAGTAACTAGATGAAGATAGAATGGGAAAGCAGCATGAGCAGTGAGAAAAACCAAAGATAAGACAAGTGACAGAAATATGGATGAGTTCTGATGGGGAAGAGAGAAGGAAAGACCAGCCAGATAGGAACTGCAATAGTCTGGTCCAGGGGTTCTTAACCCAGTCCTCCAGACACACCCAACCAATGAGATTTTCAGGATATGCATAATGATTACGCATGAGATAAATTTGCATGTACTGCCTCCTTTGTATGCAAATCTAATGTATGCATATTCATTATGCATATCCTGAAAACCTGATTGTCTCAGTCTGTCCCAAGGACTGGTTTGAGAAATACTGATCAAATCAGATGAGGTTAAGGTGCAGGTGAAGATTTCATTTGCTTGTTGGATAAGAAATAATAAGTGTTAACAGTTAAAATCAAATTCATGTCAGAAATGTGAGCATTCAGGGATAAGGAATGATCAAAACTGGCACCAAGATTGCCACCACAAATGAAGACAATTTAGAGAGCTGCCCACAGTTTTTTACACTAATTTGGCATTAAATAATATTACTTGATTTTAAAACAGAGAATGGGAATTCTGCAATGGTAATAAGCTCTTTGCAACTTAGCTCTTCCTGCTGTGATAAAGGCGCAGGATAAGTATGGCTCCTTGGTTCTGCTTACTTAGTCTTTGAAACAGTGTCCTTGTCATTAGGCATTCCTGTCGCATGGACCATTAAAATGAACATATTCTGAATTTTATCCATAAATATCTGATTAGTTGGAGGAGGAAATTTAATAAGAGAAAGTTTCCTGGACTGTTTTAAAAATGAGAATGAAGATTGTTAAGTTTTAATCTGGTATGATAGTTGTGATAGCAAGAGACACTGTGCTGGCGCTAAATTAACTGTTAAAAATAGACTGTACCTGAGCAGTTCCAAATGTAATCATGTCAACCAGTCACTTTTGCAGGACATAAAAGGGGAGGGGCTCACTATGAACGATTTCTTTCTTTGGTAATATAATGAGCTCTTCAAAAAAGGAGAGATTTATTTCCTTGACCCTCTGATTTTCAGGCTGTATTTGTAGAAATATAGGTTAATTCACCTAGGAGTGACTGAGGGCTCAATTACCAGATGTATAAACTTTCAGAATTAACCTCTCTAGTCCTTCTCTTCCACTGATCCACCTTTGAATAAGAAGAAAGCGTCAAATATACACGAACAACTTTTACTTATTAATATACAGTATAAAGCATGTAACCTGTTCCGGGGCAGGACTCAGAGGGAGCAGTTGAACATATGCAATTGCGAACTCGGAGACAGGGGCAGGCAACAGGTGCGCGCCACGGCACCCCCCAGCGGCGTGCACCCGGGGGCGGACCGCCCCCACCACCCCCCCTTGGTACGCCACTGTCCACCCCCTCACCACCACCCATCCATCTCTTTTCTAACCTGAAGAGCCTTAACCTCTTTAGCCTTTCCTCATATATGTACATATTCATAATACAGTACTGCTGCTTGTAAACATACTAGAATCTGTGGTCCGACTTGTTAAGAATAGTTTTTACTTTGTAGTAAAAAAGTAGTTTTAAGAGCTGTACTTGTGTATATTTTGGGGGGGGGGGGGAGGAAATAAGACCTTTTGACTTTTACTTTACTACTTTTGAAGACAGTACTTTTTACTTTTTACTTAACTACTTTTAAAATTAACAAACCTATCACTGCATTCTACAGATAATTCTCACCACCTTGTAGTATTGCCGTAACTGCTTACTAGATTGATTGCTTCGTAGATTTTTGTGGAAGGATAAGAGGACGTGGCTTCCTCTCTCAGTTCTTTATAAGCCTAAAGAGAAAGGTGGATTGGGGCTACTGAACTTATGACTCTTTTCTTTGGCTTGTGGTATGAGACATGTGAATGATTGGTTTTGTGGAACCTCAGATTTTTCAGTACATACAGCGAAGGTGGGTTTAGGGTAACCTTGGCATCAGTTATCTTTTACATGAGTGGGGGTTACGGTGGAGGTCTCATTGTGTTTGTTCTTTGTCCTGCTGTGAGTGGTGTGGAGGAAATAGGTCTGGTAATCGGGGGCAATGTTCAGATATCTATACAAAACCAATGGCGCACACTAGAAAATATGGCTTCTCAAACTAATGTATTTTATAAAGATAAAATCCCTCAGAAACCTGTCGGACGTTGAATCCTAGGTTTACAACGGAATTGAATGTAAAACAACGTTGATGAGTTTCTATCATAGGGATTTATGGATACTCTCCTTGTATTTTTTAATATATAGCGATTTCTCAATGTGCTCAATTCAAAATTTCAAAAACTATGTGCTGTGCTTAAATTCACAAAAGTATACACATTTGGGTTTGACTGTAAATCCAAGCATACAAGCTTAAAGGAAAGCGTCAATAATGCAGAAAGCAACACTTAGCTTGTGTCCGACGGGGCCACCGTTTCACCTCTGTTTGGCTTCTTCAAGGACCAGTGTTGCTAGTTCAGCTTTCCAGTATCTAAAAAACAGGATTCAATCAGAATCTTCAAAATACAGTTTGAAAAAGCTATACCTCTTAACTCTGGTCCACATACTCTCAGGTCTCTGTGCTTCAGACAAAATGGCGCTTACATGTCACACGCCATGTAAGCCCTATAAATAGACCACCTGGGACAGCTGACCAAAATGGCTGCGATAAACAAATCTAAATAATTGAACTTGCAATCCAATTACTAGAACACATGCCAATCAATTTTGTTGTTTAAACCCAGGGGTTCCAATGTTTTCAATTTAAATGCCCATTTGGCTTCTCTCCATTGATGCATTATTTTCTGTTGCCTCCCCTCTGATTTGTTTGTATACGGTCAAGGGCACAGCATCTAAGTTCTTCAAATTTGTGCTTAAATGTGGTACAGTGTTCTACTAGTGGTTCTTTCATGTTCCACCTTGCAATGTTAGATCTATGTTCAAGCATTCTAATTTTCAATGCCCTAGTTGTCATGCCTACATAAAGTTTTTGACGCGGGCACTGAATAACATAAACCACAAAATCCGTTCTGCAGTTAGTAAAATGGACCAGAGGATATTCTTGTCCTTTCAGAACATCCTTGAAGTTTTTAGTTTCCAAAGTGATTTTGCAAATCTAACACTTACCACATTTATAGTGTCCCTTGATTTCTTATTCACATTGGTTCTCACTGGAAGTGCAGCTGGACTCAATTCTTCCTTTAAATCTGGCCCTCTTGCAAATGCTATTCGTAAATTAGTGTTCTTGAATACGGGGTTGGTTTGCGTGGGAGGGGCATAATCGAACGAAAAGTCTATCTCCATGGGCGTTTATCTCCGAGAACGGGTCCGTGAAGGGGCGGATCCGAACCGTATTTTCGAAAAAAAATAGACATCCATGTTTTATTCAACAATTTGTGAGCTGGGCATTTTTGTTTTCCAGCGATAATGGGAAATGAAAGTGCCCAGCTCAAAAACGAATAAATCCAAGGCATTTGTTCGTGGGAGGGGCCAGGATTCGTAGTGCACTGGTCCCCCTCACATGCCAGGACACCAACCGGGCACCCTAGGGGGCACTTTTACAAAAAAAAAAAGTAAAAGAGCTCCCAGGTGTATAGCACCCTTCCCTTGTGTGTTGAGCCCCCCAAATCCCCCCTCAAAACCCACTGCCCACAAGTCTACACCATTACTATAGCCCTAAGGGGTGAAGGGGGGCACCTACATGTGGGTACAGTGGGTTTGGGGGTTTGGGACGACTAAGCATTAAGCAGCACAATTTGTAACAGGTAGGGGGGGATGGGCCTGGGTCCACCTGCTGAAGTCCACTGCACCCCCTAACAACTGCTCCAGGGACCTGCATACTGCTGCCAGGGAGGTGGGTATGACATTTGAGGGTGAAAATAAAAAGTTGTGAAACATCATTTTTTGTGGTGGGAGGGGGTTAGTGACCACTGGGGGAGTCAGGGGAGGTCATCCCAGATTCCCTCTGGTGGTAATCTGGTCATTTAGGGCACTTTTTGGGGCCTTATTCGTGAAAAAACAGGGTCCAGGAAAAGTGCCCTAAATTCTAGCTACAAACGCATACTTTTTTTCCATTATCGGGGAAAGGCGCCCATCTCTGTTCGGGTGATAACCATGCCCCAGTCCCGCCTTCACCACGCCTCCGACACGCCCCCATCAACTTTGTATGCTTCCGCGATGGAGTGCAGTTGAAAACGTCCAAGTTCGGCTTTCGATTATACCGCGTCATTCGTTTTTGTGAGATAAACGTCCATCTCCCGATTTAGGTTGGAACTTGGGCGTTTTCCCTCGTTCGATTATAAGCAGGATAATCTCCCAGCTTCTTCTCACTATTTTGGAGATTTCAGGGCTTGCAGATGTGTATTTCATAACCATGGTGCATAAATTGTCATGTATTTCTTTCTAACATGCACCTGCTAGTAGAAGTTCTCTGTTGTTAAACTTTGCACTTTTATATGCCCTCTTCACTATATGTTTTGAATATCCCTGTTCTAAATGTTTTGTTGATAAGTTTTTTGCTTGCTGTTTGTATGTACTGTTCTCTGAACATATTCGCCTTATTCTTAGCATTTGCGACAGTGGTAGACTGTTCTTCAATTGTGTTGGATGACAACTGGTATTGTGCAGAAATGTATTTCTATCAGTTGATTTTTCATGTACTTTTGTTGAAAGATGTTTGTTCTGTACATTAATTTCTACATCTAGAAAATGAATGAATGTGTAAGAATATTGGTACGTGAATTGAATATTACTATCACAGCTGTTAAGCCATTCAATGAACCTAGATAATTCAATTATTGTGCCTTTCCAAAGCATAAAGACATTGTATACAGTATGCAGGTCCCTGGAGCAGTTTTTGTGGGTGCAGTGCACTTCAGGCAGGTGGACCCAGGCCCATCCCCCCCTACCTGTTACACTTATGGTGGTAAATGTGAGCCCTTCAAAACCCACCAGAAACCCACTGTAACCACATCTAGGTGCCCCCCTTTACCCATAAGGGCTATGGTATGTGGTGTACAGTTGTGGGTAGTGGGTTTTTGGTGGGGGGGGCTCAACACACAAGGTAAGGGAGCTATGTAACTGGGATCTTTTCCTGAAGTCCACTGCAGTGCCCCCTAGGGTGCCTGGTTGGTGTCCTGGCAGGTCAGGGGGACCAGTGCACTATGATTGCTGGCTCCTCTCAAGACCAAAGGGTTTGCATTTGGTCGTTTCTGAGATGGGCGTCCTTAGTTTCCATTATCGCCGAAAATCAGAAACGACCAAATCTAAGGACGACCATCTCTAGGGATGGCCTAAATTTCAAGATTTGGGTGTCCCCAACCGTATTATCGAAACGAAAGATGGCCACCCATCTTGTTTCAATAATAAGGGTTTCCCCGCCCCTTCGCCGGGACATCCTGCGAGGACGTCCTCAGGAAAACTTGGGCGCCCCTTTCGATTATGCTCCTCTTTGTGTTTGAAAATAGGCCAAATCAAAGTAGGGGTTCCAGAAAAGAAGCCCCATAAAATATGGCCTTATGCATATTCCTATGAGAAAAGGAGTCCCAATTTCTGTAGCACAGAATTTAGAGAAAAATATAGCAGTTAAAAATAGTACAAGGCACTTTAGAAGGTAGAATTCTCAATTCATCCATATCCACAAACTGTCCCTACTCCCATGCCTTGCAACTACCACACTTCCAGATTGCTGCTACAGTCCAAAAACTAGCCCTTTCAACTGCCACAACACCCGCAAACTGCCCCATCTCAAACAACTAGTCCTCCCCCACAACTGCAGCACCACCATACATATTGCCCATGCCCCCTACAAACTTGCCTATTCCCCAAAACTGCCCCACACACAAAATCTATCTTCTGTAACAGCCAAACCAGCCCACATACCTCTCAAACACCCAAAAAATATGCCCTGCAACTGCCCTACCACAACCAAACTGCCCCACCCTTAAGCTACCCCCTATAAATTTCTCCACTTCAAAATACTACTCCCCCAGCATCAACACATTCATATGCACAAAAAGTGTGTGGAAGTATGAAAATAACGATCCAGAATCCAATTTCATCATTAAACTTAGGCATTCAGATAAGCAGAAGGAATGAGTGAGAATCTATCTGTAAGTACAGGAATTGAACCAAGAAAATACACACAGCAAGAGAAAAAGCTCTTTAAAGAAGCAGATCAGCAAACAAGGAAAAAACAAGTAGCACATATATACATACAGTGGGAGCTATAAAGAGTTACTCCAGGAACTGTACATTGCTCAAGTCTAGACACATGAATGATTGATAGTTGCAGATCAGGATAGCTGATTAAAGGTGAGATGGTTCACAGTGAGCATAGAAAACACTGGTACAATCAAGTTTCAAGTTTAATAGTACTTGATATAGTGCCCATCACTTGATTTTCTGGGCAGTTTACAATGATCAATCGATAAGAAAATGTCAAGGAAATACAGCAATAGACAGGAAAGCAATAGTTAGAGTATATAGGTATAGCAGAATTCTCTGAACTGTTCTCTAAAGGGCACCAAGGCAGGATATTATGAATTATATGCATCCTTAAATAGAAAGGTTTTAAGGCCATATTTAAACATTCTGAAAGATTCTATTTCCATAGGGCATAAGGGAAAGCATTTCAGAGATTGCGACCTGTTACACTAAAAATTCTGGTATGAATAAACTCATAGCAGATGGTGCGAAATGAGGAAAGAGTGAGGTTATTACCTTCTGAGTAACGTGGAGGGGCATAATCAAATGGGGCGCCCAAGTTTTCATGATGGCGTCCTCGCAGGACGGCCCCGTAAAGGGGCGGGGCAACCCGTATTATCAAAACAAGATGGGCGTCCATCTTTCGTTTCGATAATAAGGTCTGGGAAGCCCAAATCAGCAAATTTAGGTCGTCCTTAGAGATGGGCGTCCTTAGGTCGTTTTTGAGATGGTCGTCCCCGGTTTTCGGCGATAATGGAAACCAAGGTGCCCATCTCAAAAACGACCAAATGCAAGCCCTTTGGTCGTGGGAGGAGCCAGCATTCGTAGTGCACTGGTCCCCCTCACATGCCAGGACACCAACCGGGCCCCCTAGGGGGCACTGCAGTGGACTTCAGAAATTGCTCCCAGCTGCATAGCTCCCTTACCTTGTGCGCTGAGCCCCCCAACCCCCCCCCAACTCCCACTCCCTTCAACTGTACACCACTACCATAGGCCTTATGGGTGAAGGGGGGCACCTACATGTGGGTATAATGGGGTTTGGAGGGCTCAACATTTACCACCACAAGTATAAGAGGTAGGGGGGTGGGCCTGGGTCCGCCTGCCTGAAGTGCACTGCACCCACTAAAAACTGCTCCAGAGACCTGCATACTGCTGTGATGGAGCTGGGTATGATATTTGAGGCTGGCATAGAGGCTGGAAAAAATGTTTTTAAAGTTTTTTTTTAGGGTGAGAGGGGGTTGGTGACCACTGGGGGAGTAAGGGGAGTCATCCCCGATTCCCTCCGGTGGTCATCTGGTCAGTTCGGGCACCTTTTTGAGGCTTGGGCGTGAACAAAATGGACCAAGTAAAGTTGGCCAAATGCTCGTCAGGGACGCCCTTCTTTTTTCCATTATCGGCCGAGGATGCCCATCTCTTAATCACGCCCCAGTCCCGCCTTCGGTACAGTGCTGACACGCCCCTGTGAATTTTGGTCATCCCCGCGATGGAAAGCAGTTGAGGACGCCCAAAATCAGCTTTCGATTATGCCGATTTGGGCGACCTTGAGAGAAGGACGCCCATCTCCCGATTTGTGTCGGAAGATGGGCGCCCTTTTCTTTCGAAAATTCACCTGAAAGTGTCCTAGAGGGGAGTAAGGTATAAATAAATCAGCATTTATATTCTGTAAGAAACAGCTGGAAACGGTTACATATCTTGTAGCTGGTTGCAAAGTGCTGATGGCAGAACATTTTTATACAAAAAGGCACAACAAGGTTGGTCGGTTCCTGGAAGCTGATTGGCTATTCAACTTTTCAGCGTCATTTTAAAATCCCTTAGCCACCTTGGTGGTAGTTACTGAAGATGAAAGATCCATTGAAATTACAAGACTCTTCCTGATGCAGTGGTTGGAAAAGCGAAACAAGGCGGTCTTGTTGAAGAAAAACATCAGGTGGAACAAGCAGCGCACGGCAAGAGTGAAATATGGTTAGAAGAATTATGGAAACAGAGGAGGGAAGACTGTTTTGGGAGAGCTTATGGGAACACTGATGTCTTTTCAGTTAAGTCGATATAGCACCAGTTTAGAGTCTCCTTAGCATTTAGTCTTTTCTAGTGGTTATCTAGTGCAGTAAAAATTCTTGCTAGTTTCAGGAATTAGTATCTGGATTTTTCGATATTAAAAAGTTTTAGATGTTTGCATTCACTCTATTCTATTTAGTAGAAAGAGGTTTTTGGTTTTTTTTAATGAGTATATTTTTTTCCAATAGCAGGGAGTTTTTGATATTGATTCCTTTTCCCCCTTTTTTTTCCTTCTTAATAACCTGTGATAATAATGGACTTCCAAAAATGATAGTGGTTGTTTCAATATTTTGTGTATTATTCTTTATCAGAGATTTGAGGTTTATGTATTTAAAGAAGTATATTGCAAACTATTTTATTGTAGTACTGACTTTGATTATAAAGATGTCCGTCCCAAGCAATGAGAGAGAGAAGATCCTCAAGTACCATTAAATCCAGTCCAAGATCTAGAACATATGGCAGAAAGATACAAAATATTTCCCATCATTTGGGTGTCATAGGCTTGATTAAGTAGAATTTCCAAGCATACCTGGGTTGGTTGCCTATTCGTGTCACATCTTACAAACTGCAGAAGGAAGTTCTCTTTGGCATATTGTAAGTTCCAATGCAAACATTAGCAGTAAATTTGAGAAACTGAGATCATAATCCGCATTCTGGCTTGGACCAAGGTTCATTCCTGTCATGGTATGAGCAAAACTAACTCATTTGGAGAAACTGCCCCAGGAAACCCTAAAGCCCCTTGGACTGTGTGATGGGCCAGCAGCTTTCAGATGTGCCTCTCTGTCTAGTCCAGGTGTGGATTATGTTACACATTTATTGAGAGCTCAACATGGGTAGTTTATTTTTATATCCAACAGGTAGAACAGACAATGTTTGACAATTTGAGTATGGGCTTGGTTAGTTTATTTCTATATATAAAAAAAATCTCTACCACCTTCCTGTTCAAACACATAAAGTACATTCAATATATTTTTTTCTAGCACAAAGGTTGCCAGTACTCAAATGCCAGGCCATCTTTCAGAGGTGAGATGATCACGAAGGATCCGCCACACAACAGACAGGCTCCCTGCAACCAGCCACAGAATCTATAAAAAGGCAGCAGTGGATATACAGAACTTGGGCCCTTTCATTAATACTTGAGGACTATGGATCAATTTTAGCAGGCAATGGAAAAGGTGCTGTTACTCAGTACTCCCAAGTACCCCCTGAAAAAAAGCCCTGTAATCATTCAAAACAAGCAACAAAAAGCCCACTTCTAATTCACTTCCTGAAGCAAGCATTATACTGTTACATTAGTCCCACTGTATCTCCCAGGATAAACTATATAAGTAAACTCTACCCAGGAAATGGAAACAAAGACAGCTTTTAGGGTTTTTCTAAAAGTCAATATTTGTTCCTGTCTTAACTTCAAGGGCACGATGTTCCAGGGGCGTAGCCACCTGGGACCACCCCATTTGGGTTCAGGCCCACTCAGCAGCAGTGCACCCTTAACAGTGTTGGCATGGGAGAAAGCAGGCTGGGCTCCATACCTATCCCCCTTTCTCCCTTAACATTAAGCGTTGCTCGCTTGTCAATGGGTCCACAGCAGCAGCAGTGGCAGCAATTCCTAGACAATGCCTGCCATTAACATGGAAGCCTCCCCTCTGCTGCGTCTGCCCTCTCTGTCGCAACTTCCTTTTTCTGCCTGAGCAAGACATGGCAGAGGGGAGGCTTCCTGGTTAGCGGTAGGCAGTGTGTAGAAATCGCTGTTGCAGGCCAATTAGATGCTGCAGGGAATTGAGGAACTGGAACAGAGGGGGTAGAGTTGTGTGTGGGGTGGGGGGAGGGAAGGAGAGGTGCTACATGATGGGGAGGAGGGGTGAAAGAGGGAGAATTGTTAGACATGGGGTGGAGGGGAGGAATGGAGAGCTGTAGAAAAGAGGTAGAGAGGGACCAGAAAGGGAGAAATCTTCTATATATGGGTGGAGGGGCGGGATAGATGCTGCATTGAGGGAGAGAGGGCCGAGAGAGGGAGAAATGATGGACACAGTGGTGAAGGGGAGGGAGAGATGGTGCATGGGGAGAGAGGGAGAAATGTTTGGCATGACAGTGAAGGGGAGGAAGGGAGAAATGCTGCATGGGGGTGGGGGGGAGAGAGAGATGTTGGACCTGAGGCACAAGGGAGAAAGAGAGAGAGAGATGGTGGACAGTGGAACGGAGGCAGAAAAGTTGGACATGGGGGAAGAAGGAAGAGAATGCTGCATGGGAGGGAAGGGGAAGAGAGATTTTGTATCTGGGGTGCAAGGGAGGGGGAGAGAAGATGGATAATGGGAGAGAGGGAGAGATGTAGAACATGGGGTTGGATGAGAGGCAGGGGAAAGATGCACAAGAGATAACGAGGAGAGATAGGGAGATATTGAGGCATATTTTCTAAGCACTTTGGGAGGCTAAGTTCCATAGGTTTCTATGGAACTTTGGGAGGCTAAGTGCTTTGAAAATAAGCCTCATTGAATCCAGGAGCAGATGAGAGTGATGGAGAAATGCCAGCATAGGGGAGTGAGGGAAGAGAGAGGGAGAAATACTGGACCATGGAAGCAAGTCAGGAGGGGAGAGAGAGAGAAAGGACAGAAAGGTGTCAGGCTATGTGGATGGGGAGGGTAGAAGTGGAAGCAGATACTGGGCTAGAAAGGTGGAGGGAGGAAGATGCTGAGAATGTTGGAACTATGTGGGAGAGGCTAGGAGGGGGAAGGAGGAGGGCGGCAAGGAAATGGATAAGAGGATAGTGATTTACAGAGGGTATAAATAATGGTAATGATGAGTAAATTAAAGATGAAAGGAAATGGAAAGCTGGGGAAGGAGTGAGATGGGAAATGAGTGAGCTTGTGGATGAGAGAAGATGAAAATCTGATAGGTAGCTGAAAAGTAAAAAGGAGGAGAAGGGTGAAAGAGGGTGAAATCTGAGTTGGCAGGCAGAAAAATTCTGAAGCTGACTGCATGGCTGAGGCATTCCTGCTCTCTGTATCCATCTCCTGAATTGACATCACATACTTCCGGGTTCGTCACAAGCATCCCTACCTGAGGACCTCCGCCAAAGGCAGCCAGATCTCCCTTCTACTAAGCTCTGTAGTCAGCAATAGCATCGTTGAGCCACCAACAAATAAGCATGCATGGGGTAGCGAAGGCGGGACTGGGGGCGTGATTAGGAGATGGTCGTCCTCGGCCGATAATAGAAAAAAGAAGGGCGTCCCTGATGAGCACTTGGCCAACTTTACTTGGTCCATTTTTTTTCACGGCCAAGCCTCAAAAAGCTGCCCCAACTGACCAGATGACCACCGGAGGGAATCGGGGATGACCTCCCCTTACTCCCCCAGTGGTCACTAACCCCCTCCCACCATAAAAAACAAGTTTAAAAATACTTTTTTGCCAGCCTCTATGCCAGCCTCAAATACCATATTCAGATCCATCGCAGCAGTATACAGGTCCCTGGAGCAGTTGTAGTGGGTGCAGTGTACTTCAGGCAGGCGGACCTGGGGGGGGGGTTGGGGGGCTCAGCACCCAAGTTAAGTGAGCTATGCACCTGGGAGCAATTTGTGAAGTCCACTGCAGTGCCCCCTAGGGTGCCCGGTTGGTGTCCTTGCATGTGAGAGGGACCAGTGCACTACAAATGCTGGCTCCTCCCACGACCAAAGGGCTTGGATTTGGACATTTTTTGAGATAGACATCTTTGGTTTCCATTATCGCTGAAAACCGAGGACGACCATCTCTAAGATCGACCTAAATGTCAAGATTTGGGCGTTCTCAACCATATTATTGAAACGAAAGATGGATGTCCATCTTGTTTCGATAATACGCGTTGCCCTGCCCCTTCGCCAGAACGTCCTTAGTGATGGAAGCCCTCCAGGGTAGCATTTTCTGAAATGCTACCTGTGCCACGCGCAGGGCCCAAGAGACAGGCAGAGCTCCAGAGTCTCAATGCGTGGATGAGACGATGGTGCAGGGAGGAGGGCTTTAGATTTGTTAGGAACTGGGCAACATTCTGGGGAAGGGGGAGCCTATTCCGAAAGGATGGGCTCCATCTTAACCAGAGTGGGGACCAGGCTGCTGGCATCGGCGTTTAAGAAGGAGATAGAGCAGCTTTTAAACTAGAAATGGGGGGAAGGCCGACAGTCGCTCAAAAGAGCATGGTTCGGGATAAGGTATCTTTCAAAGATATCACCATAACAGGGAAGATAGAGTATCCTGATAGTGAGGTTGCAAAAGAGATTGTAGTAGATCGGGTATCTTTAAATAACAATAAAATCAGACAAAAGATTGCCAATTAATACTGTCAAGTACTAAGCATGATGTACTTAGGAACAACAACATAGTTTGAAATGTCTATATGCGAATGCCAGGAGCCTAAGAAATAAGATGGGGGAGTTAGAATATATTGCACTAAATGAAAAATTAGATATAATAGGCATCTCTGAGACCTGGTGGAAGGAGGATAACCAGTGGGACACTGTCATACCGGGGTACAAATTATATCGTAGTGATAGGGTGAATCGGATTGGTGGAGGGGTAGCATTGTATATTAACGAGAGCCTTGAATCAAATAGATTGAAAATTCTGCAGGAAGCAAAACACTCCTTGGAATCACTGTGGATTGAAATTCCATGTGCAAAGGGGAAAAGGATAGTGATAGGAGTGTACTACCGTCCGCCTGGCCAGGACGAACAGACGGATGCGGAAATGTTAAAGGAAATCAGGGACGCAAACAAACTGGGCAACACAATAATAATGGGGGATTTCAATTACCCGCATATAGACTGGGTTAATGTAACATCTGTACACGCAAGGGACATAAGATTTCTTGATGAAATCAAGGACAGCTTCATGGAACAGCTAGTTCAGGAGCCGACAAGAGAAGGAAAAATACTAGACTTAGTCCTTAGTGGTGCTCATGATCTAGTGCAGGGGGTAACGATACGAGGGCCGCTTGATAACAGTGATCATAATATGATCGGTTTTGATATTGGCATTGAAGGAAGTGAAACTAGGAAATCAAGTACGCTAGCGTTTAACTATAGAAAAGGTGATTACGACAAAATGAGAAAAATGGTGAAAAAAAGACTGAAAGGAGCAGCTCGCAGAATAAAAAACTTGCATCAGGCGTGGATGCTGTTTAAAAACACCATCCTGGAGGTTCAGGACAAATATATTCCACGTATTAGAAAAAAGGGAAAAAAAGACTAAACGTCAGCCGGCGTGGCTAAACAGTAAGATAAAGGAAATCATTAGAGCCAAAAAACAATCCTTCAGAAAGTGGAGAAGAGAACCAACTGAAAGTAACAGGATAGATCATAAGGAATGCCAAGCCAAATGCAAAGCGGAGATAAGGAGGGCAAAAAAGGACTTTGAGAAGAAATTAGCGTTGGAAGCAAAAATACATAGTAAAAACTTTTTTAGATACATTAAAAGCAGGAAACCGGCCAAAGAGTCGGTTGGGCCGCTGGACGAAAATGGTGTTAAAGGGGCGATCAAGGAGGACAAAGCCGTAGCGGAGAAATTAAATGAATTCTTTGCTTCGGTCTTCACCGAGGAGGATTTGGGGGGGACACCGGTGCCGGAAAGAATATTTGAAGCGGGGGAGTCGGAGAAACTAAACAAATTCTCTGTAACCTTGGAGGATGTAATGGGTCAGTTCAGCAAGCTGAAGAGTAGTAAATCACCGGGACCTGATGGTATTCATCCCAGAGTATTAATAGAACTAAAAAATGAACTTGCGGAGCTACTGTTAGAAATATGCAATCTGTCCCTAAAATCGAGTGTAATACCGGAAGACTGGAGGGTAGCCAATGTTACTCCGATTTTTAAGAAAGGTTCCAGAGGAGATCCGGGAAATTATAGACCGGTGAGTCTGACGTCGGTGCCGGGCAAGATGGTGGAGGCTATTATTAAGAATAAAATTGCAGAGCATATACAAAAACATGGACTGATGAGACAAAGTCAGCACGGATTAGTGAAGGGAAGTCTTGCCTCACCAATCTAATGCATTTTTTTGAGGGGGTAAGCAAACATGTGGACAATGGGGAGCCGGTTGATATTGTATATCTGGATTTCAGAAGGCGTTTGACAAAGTGCCGCACGAAAGACTCCTGAAGAAATTGCAGAGTCATGGAATCGGAGGTAGGGTATTATTATGGATTAAGAACTGGTTGAAAGATAGGAAGCAGAGAGTAGGATTGCGTGGCCAGTATTCTCAGTGGAGGAGGGTAGTTAGTGGGGTCCCGCAGGGGTCTGTGCTGGGTCCGTTGCTTTTTAATGTATTTATAAATGACCTAGAGATGGGAATAACTAGTGAGGTAATTAAATTCGCCGATGACACAAAATTATTCAGGGTCGTCAAGTCGCAGGAGGAATGTGAACGATTACAGGAGGACCTTGCGAGACTGGGAGAATGGGCGTGCAAGTGGCAGATGAAGTTCAATGTTGACAAGTGCAAAGTGATGCATGTGGGTAAGAGGAACCCGAATTATAGCTACGTCTTGCAAGGTTCCGCGTTAGGAGTTACGGATCAAGAAAGGGATCTGGGTGTCGTCGTCGATGATACGCTGAAACCTTCTGCTCAGTGTGCTGCTGCGGCTAGGAAAGCGAATAGAATGTTGGGTGTTATTAGGAAGGGTATGGAGTCCAGGTGTGCGGATGTTATAATGCCGTTGTATCGCTCCATGGTGCAACCGCACCTGGAGTATTGTGTTCAGTACTGGTCTCCGTATCTCAAAAAAGATATAGTAGAATTGGAAAAGGTACAGCGAAGGGCGACGAAAATGATAGTGGGGATGGGACGACTTTCCTATGAAGAGAGGCTGAGAAGGCTAGGGCTTTTCAGCTTGGAGAAGAGACGGCTGAGGGGAGATATGATAGAAGTGTATAAAATAATGAGTGGAATGGATCGGGTGGATGTGAAGCGACTGTTCACGCTATCCAAAAATACTAGGACTAGAGGGCATGAGTTGAAGCTACAGTGTGGTAAATTTAAAACGAATCGGAGAAAATTTTTCTTCACCCAACGTGTAATTAGACTCTGGAATTCATTGCCGGAGAACGTGGTACGGGCGGTTAGCTTGACGGAGTTTAAAAAGGGGTTAGATAGATTCCTAAAGGACAAGTCCATAGACCGCTATTAAATGGACTGGAAAATTCCTCATTTTTAGGTATAACTTGTCTGGAATGTTTTTACGTTTGGGGAGCGTGCCAGGTGCCCTTGACCTGGATTGGCCACTGTCGGTGACAGGATGCTGGGCTAGATGGACCTTTGGTCTTTCCCAGTATGGCACTACTTATGTACTTATGTACTTATGTACCTGTGCTTGGAGTAGCGCAGCTTCAGAAAGAGTTCTTATATTTTCAGTATTCTTTTTTAAAGTAGGTTGCATGGAGATTTGAATGTCATGTACCATATCCCATAGTGACTCTAAGGTCACAATTGCAGGTCTCACCACACCAGTCATTCCAGGAAGGGATTGAGCCTGTTCCCCAACCTGAGAAAGTTTTGAAACAGTATCGAGTGGAAGTACCTGTATAGCTGCTTGAAAAAGTACTTCTCTAGGCTGGGAAACATGTTCTATCACCGCAGACCCTTCCTCGAGGAGGTTAGGCTGAGCGTCACCGTTCGCCGTTCCTGCTTGGGCTGCCAGTAATTCCCTTCCGGGTTGAGGCGGAGCAATGCGCTCAACGGGGCTCAGGGAAGCCCCGTTCGCGCTCTCGATCGACGCTAACGCGTCGAGAGCGGCAGAGGGGGTCGAGGTTCCCCGAGGTCCCGGCTGCTGGCTAGGAAACTGCAGGGTCGTCTGTCGCAACGCTATGGACGCCCCGGGAGCCGAGGAATGCTCCCTGACTTTCCCCCTTCGTTTCCCCATCTAGGAGACCTCAAAGGCAGCGAAATCGGCAGCGAACACCGGAGTCTCTTCGGCAGCAAACTCAGGTGCGTCCGGTCACAGCGCCATCTTGGAACCAGGTCGCAAATGTTACATTTCTAAAGATCTAATGCAGCTGCAGAGATGCCAATTTACCCAGTCCCAGCAGGAGATTTTTGGGACAGTCCTAGATTTCTGACCACCCCATCTTCTTGCATTGTTGGACTTGCAGTACTGATTTCAATGGGCAGGAATAGGCACTAGAAATCCCACATTGCTTTGGGATGTAAGTTCAAAACCAGGTCTGGCCAAAAAATCTCCAGCCTGGAACTGGGTAACTTGGCATCTCTGCCTCATAGAGTGCCTTGTACATTCCTGGGAAATGGTGTTTTTTCCTAATTTTTTCAAAGCCCTTGAAAGCCAGACTCTGCCAGTGACTTACAAAATCCTCTCCTTTCTGTCAACGCAATAGTTTATGGGGGTGCTCTGGTTAGATATAAGAGAACATTTGGGGAAAATATCAGGTCTTCAATGAGGAGAGCAGACTGGTGAGAGAGGATTAAACAAGACCAGAATTTCCATTCTCTCTTCACTCCTTTCCCTTAACACCTCAGCACATTCCCTTAAACAGCAGCATTTACAGACCATGTATGCTCTTTCACAAATTAAAATTGTTGCACTTAATGGTGCAGAAGTGACAACATTGTGGACCAAATGATAAATGTGTAAAGAAGGGACAAAAAATAAGCCCCAGTGAGGAGTGCTTTGATGTAGTTAACAGTGTGAAACATCAGCGCTAATTGCCCTCTTATGGCTAAGTCTGCAATTTAGGGCTGTACAGCCACAGAGCGGAGGGGAATAAAGAGTCATACTCCACAGTACTGGAGAAAATAAATTTAAATGAAAGGCTCTCCATCATGAAAAGTGTATTAACCACCTGTAAGTAGTGTGGACACAAATGTGCCTTCTTGTTAAAGGAGAGCTGCCATTTCCTCCAACTGCAATTAGACTGTAATATAAAACAATGCCAAACATGATCGCAATCTGGCAAAATTACACTTATTTTCCATTTTGCTTGGTTTAATGTTCTAGTTTCATTTGTAATATGAGGTGAAGTGAAGCATCCATTTCACCTGCATTTCTATAATGTACAAGTATGTTGTGCTTTTCTACTGTACTGCCTTTCATTGTGTGGAACTCCTAACTACTCTCAAATATTCTAAGGCATTACATTATAAGGTTTCCCTGTCCCCACACTTTAATGTCCTTCTTATTCTTATTTATCAACCTCCTTTCTTTTCAAGAATTATTTTCTCTTATCTATGATCTCACCTCCCTTCCCTGATGATTCTTGGTGATTTCAATGTGCATGCAGCCCTTTTAAGGTAGAGAATGTTTCTACCAATTAGACTTGCTTGGCCTTATTCAGTTGGTTACTTTTCCAACTCACTCTTCAAGTCATTCCCTAGATCTTTTTTTTTATATATACTTTATTGAAATTTACATTTATGCAAGTACAACATAAACCAGATCTAGACAAAGATACCAAATATCAATCAATCAAACAATTATACATTATATCGACCACAAAGTGGATCCAAGATCTAGGAAATAAAATTATCAAATCAAGAAAAATAAACAACTTTTATGAGCAGAGAGAGAGGTGACGAAAAATCGCAGCCGAGTAACGCCACAATACAATGCCTAATACAACATTATTCTTTAGAGGAAATAAAATCTTGCAACATTTTGGGTCAAAGAAAATATATGATGTAGAATTAATAGAAATAAGACATTTACAGGGAAACCTCAGTTGAAAAGTTCCTCCTATACGCAAAACTCCTTCTTTTAATAACAAAAATGCTTTTCTTCTTCTCTGGGTGTCCTTGGAAAAGTCCGGAAAAACCTGAATTTTTGAACCCACATTCCCTAGATCTTATTTTTCCCTCCTTTCTATAAGACTTTGGGGCTTCCATCTGTTCTGCTCCCTTGGACCGTTCACTGTTTAGTAACATTTTCATTATTGCACTGTTCTCAGTTATAATCCTCAACCAAATTACTTCTTAAGAGTAGACATTTTTTTTCTATTACCCCTGAAAGCTTTACCTCTATTCCCTCTTTCTTCCTACACAATTTTACAAGTTCAGACTTGGACTTCCCTCCTTACTGTTGCACTGGATTCAATTGCCCCCATAAAACCTGCATATACAGTATAAGATCCAAGCACCAAAACAGTTGGTACCATCCAGGACTTCTCCTACTTAAGAAACAGTTTAGGAACTCAGAGTACTTATTTATTTATGCAGAACATTTATACCCCGCTTTATACCACTGAAAGCAGCCTCAAAGCGGCTTACAATGAACTGATGAAACAATACAATGACAGTAGAGAGGGTAGAAGGAACAGAGGAAGAAGGGAAATCCAGACGCTGAGATGCATCAGAGTGGCTGGAACAGCTCCCAACAAGGCACTGTAGTGAGACCCAGCGAGCGCAGAAGAAGCAACATGCAGCCTGGAAAGTGGAGGTGGACACCAGAGGCAGAAGACAGCAGCTGGAGGCGAACAGAGGGATTAGTATAAGAATCAATCCAGTCAACCATATATCCATCCCCATTTGTTTTCTTCAATCCTACTCCCGGCCTTTAATCTGTAAACACAGAACAGAAATCATTGTTAAGCAGTTCAGCTTTATCCTTATCAGCTTCTACATATTCCTCCCCCTCAGCTTTGAGCCTCACAGTACTATTTTGGCACTTCCTCCTGTCACTTATGTATCTGAAAAATGTCCCCCAATTTTACTTTGTCAGCTATCTTTTCTTCCATTTGCCTCTTTGCTTTCCTGACAGCTTTCCTAGTTTCTCTTAGCTTTTCCAAATATTTTAGCCTATCTTCCTCTTTCTGAGTCGTCTTATAATGTCTGAACCTTCTTTCCCTTACCTTTTCAGCTATTACATGTGACAACCAGAGCGGCCTTCTTTTCTTCTTACTTTTATGCAATTTTCTAACATAAAGGTTTGTCACCTTTAAATTAGATCCTTTCAATTTTGCCCACTGATGTTCTACTTCCTTCTGCTGTTCTCATCCAACTAACTCTTCCTTGAGAAATTCCCCCATCTCGGCAAAGTTAGTTCTTTTGAAATCTAGGACTTTCAATCTTGAATAAACCCTTTCCTCCTGTGTTGTAATATTGAACCACACCATTCAGTGATCACTAGATGTCAGATGATCTCCCACCATAACATCAGAAACATTCTCCCCATTTGTAAGCACCAGGTCTAGAATTGCACCATCCCATGTTGTTCCGTTACCCACTGCTGAAACAGTTCTTTCCAGAGAATCCATGATCCCTTTGCTTCTAGATGATCCCACAGCAGGGACAGTCCAATCGGCATCAGGCATATTAAAATCACCTATCAGTAGTACTTCACCTTTCCTAGCTATCTTGTAGATGTCTTCAATTAAGTCTCTGTCCATTTCTTCTGACTGCGAAGATGACCTGTATATTACACCAAGTCACAGAAGAGAGGGTAAAACAGCATACAAATATAAACAGAAACAGGAAAGAAGCAACACTGGGCCTTTAAGATTAAGATAATTGACGTCCTTTTTATTCTGAGAATGACCCGACACAGGCTATGTTTCGGCATACAATGCCTGCCTCAGGGGTCAGAAAGTTCTTATCGGTGCACCGACAGTGTTTTAACTGATTGTGCAGCTATTAATTAAGGGTATCACACCCTGATCATTTGGTTGATTCCAAGTTTCCATGAATATACCGATAAGAACTTTCTGACCCCTGAAACGCCAACATAAATACATTTTCATTTCCATCTTTCCAGTTTAACCCACAGCACCTCTTCCTTACCCCATATGTCCTGCAGTTCTGTCACTTTAATATTATTCTTAACATATAATGCCACTCCTCCACTTTTTGTTTCCTACCCTGTCTTTCTTAAATAGATTATAGCCAAATATAACTATATCCCAGTCATTGTTCTCCATGAACCACGTCTCCATAACTGCCACTAAACCCAAGTCAGCTTCTATCATTGTGGCCTCTAGATCTAGAAATTTGTTTCCCATACTATGAACATTAGTATACAAGGCTCTCCAGATGTTACTCTTTTCTTCCTTTAGAATTAATAGAAGGGCTATTAATGACTTTGGGGATTTCTCACCCATGCCCAGCAAATTTAGTTTAAAGCCCTCCTTAACACTTTAGCCAGTCTGTTACTGGAGACACTTCGTCCCTTCCTTGAAAGGGAAGAGGAGGAGAAATGGGACTTGATATACCGCCTTTCTGAGGTTTTTTTGCAACTACATTCAAAGCGGTTTACATATATTCAGGTACTTATTTTGTACCAGGGGCAATGGAGGGTTAAGTAACTTGCCCAGAGTCACAAGGAGATGCAGTGGGAATTGAACTTAGTTCCCCAGGATCAAAGTCCACTGCACTAACCACTAGGCTACTCCTCCAGCCCTCCACTGTCCCTGCTCAGTAGCTCTTGGAAAATCATCCCATGGTCTAGGAAACCAAAGCGCTTGAATTGGCACCATCCTCACAACCACACGTTCAGCTCTAGGATGTGAGCTTCCGTCATTCAGCTTTTACCTTCAACAGGAAGCATTGATGAGAAATTTCCAAGTTTATTTAGGATTTACTACCCCGCCCTTTGGCAGCCTTCATGGCAGTTTACACCTAATTTTAAGAAAGAAAGAAATCAAAAAATAGTCACAGGTTTAGAGGGAGGGGTGAGAACCACAATGGTAATAGGAAAGAAGCATATAGATACAAAAGGGAAGAGGTAGCTCTGTAAGTTAAGCGGATTTAACAGGCCAGAAACGACTCCCATTAAATCGCCTGTTTGGTGCTAACTGCTAATTTTCTGCGACACTTAACCAGTTAGTGCAGAACTGAAAACTGGCTATTTTGGGGGCATTCCAGGGTAGAGTTGGCAGTTGGCCAGTTAAGTGCCGTTATTCAGCAGGTTATCTGCATAAATTGTACTGCATAAAATTCAGTTCGATCTTTATGCAGTAACCCATAGCTGGTTAAGTGCTGAATATCACATTTAACCAAATATGCATTAGCTAAATCTGAAAACCCAGAAATTCAGTGCCAGAGCCTGGACATGACCAGACATTGAATTTTCAGGTTTCACACCAGCAGCAGTCAGCAAAATGTTGATTGCCAGCAGCTGAATATCAGGCCCCCAGATTTGTTTGCCAGCAGAAGCCAGTGTGTAAAATAAATGCCGACTGTCACAGGCTCAGTATCAGGGGGACTACTGAAAAGAACATTGCCTCTTCTGTCTACTCCCTAGATGCCTCTTTGTCTGCTCATTTCAGCCACAGGTACCCATGTAATGAGGGAAAATATTTTAAATGGATGAAATGGTCGGTTCATACCATTGTGAATATTTCCCATTGTGTGCTGAGATTTTTTAAATCCCTGAATGAAGATGATTCTGATGGCTTCTGACTGTATAATTATGTTGCAACACTGTATGCCAAAATTCAGATCATTTTTACATTTTGCATGTCATTGAAACATCTGCTGCAGCTGCAGTTCAAGGTCTGAGATTGATTACAGCAGTGGCTTCACATGGATTTACTCAGGAGGTACCCGACAGCCAGCAAAGTCAGAATGGCATTAACAGGAGCGTGCAAACTGGGAATATGTCCCACAAAGAAAAGCATCAAGAGTGGGGCAGGGGGTAAATTATCCCCCCCCCCCCCCCAATGTTTGCTGCAGAAGTGAGAGCATAAGCAGCTAAGCCAATTGGAAGTACAGGGTAAAACCAGGGATTGGAGGAATAGCCTAATGGTTAGTGCAATGGGCTGAGAACCTAGGGAACTGGGTTAAATTCCCAGTGTACCTGCTTGTGACCCTGGGTAAGTCACTTAACCCTCCTTAATTTGGACCTATTTTGGTCAGAAACGATAGTGTCCTTACCTTTATCTGAGTCACAAGAGTTAATGAGACAGTCAACATGGATTTATTGAAGGGAAATCTTGCCTCACCAATCTACTACATTTCTTTGAAGGGGTGAACAAACACGTGGATAAAGGTGAGCCAGTTGATATTGTGTATCTGGATTTTCAGAAGGTGTTTGACAAAGTGCCTCATGAAAGACTCCAGGGGAAATTGGAGAGTCATGGGATAGGAGGTAGTGTTCTATTGTGAATTAAAAACTGGTTAAAAGATAGAAAACAGAGAGTAGGGTTGAATGGTCAGTATTCTCAATGGAGAAGGGTAGATAGTGGGGTTCCCCAGGGGTCCGTGCTGGGACTGCTGCTTTTTAACATATTTATAAATGACCTAGAGATGGGAGTAACTAGTGAGGTAATTACATTTGCTGATGACACAAAGTTATTAAAAGTTGTTAAATCATGGGAGGATTGTGAAAAATTACAAGAGGACCTTACGAGACTGGGCATCCAAATGGCAGATGACGTTTAATGTGAGATAGTGCAAAGTGATGCATATGGGAAAGAGGAACCCGAATTATAGCTACGTCATGCAAGGTTCCACATTAGGAGTCGCCGACCAAGAAAGGGATCTAGGTGTCGTCGTTGATGATACGTTGAAACCTTCTGCTCAGTGTGCTGCTGCGGCTAAGAAAGCAAATAGAATGTTAGGTATTATTAGGAAAGGAATGGAAAACAAAAATGAGGATGTTGTAATGCCTTTGTATCGCTCCATGGTGCGATCACACCTTGAATATTGTGTTCAATTCTGGTCGCCGCATCTCAAAAAAAATATAGTGGAATGAGAAACGGTGCAGAGAAGGGTGATGAAAATAATAAAGGGGATGGGACAACTTCCCTATGAGGAAAGGCTAAAGCAGCTAGGGCTCTTCAGCTTGGAGAAAAGGCAGCTGAGGGGAGATATGATAGAGGTCTATAAAATAATGAGTGGAGTGGAACGGGTAGGTGTGAAGCATCTGTTTACGCTTTCCAAAAATACTAGGACTAGGGGGCATGTGATAAAGCTACAATGTAGTAAATTTAAAATTAATCGGAGAAAGGTTTTCTTCACTCAACGCGTAATTAAACTCTGGAATTTGTTGCCAGAGAATGTGGTAAAGGCGGTTAGCTTAGCGGAGTTTTAAAAAGGTTTGGACGGCTTCCTAAAGGAAAAGTCCATAGGCCATTATTAAATGGACTTGGGGGAAATCCACTATTTCTGAGAAAAGCAGTATAAAATGTTTTGTACTTTTTTGGGATCTTGCCAGGTATTTGTGACCTGGATTGGCCACTGTTGGAAATTGGATGCTAGGCTTGATGGACCTTTGGTCTTTCCCAGTATGGCAATACTTATGTACTAATGTATGTACTATGTACTTATGAGCTCTGGTATATGCTCTGTAGCATTGTGATCCCAGATGCTGTGAAGGGACCAACAGGTACCCTGTAGATATGGTAGGTGGTGATTATCCTTCAGCCTTGTGATGTCCTGGACCACAGCAGATGTAGCCAAGGTCATCTTGCTGAAAAATACACAATCATGGCCAGTTTCTCCTTCTCAGTCCAACAGAAGAGATGGGGGTACCCATGCTCACACAAATCCAAATAGGGCAGCAACTTACATAGTTCTGACTCCTGTATACTTCAAACTCACGCCTTTGCTTTTTGCTGTACTAGCTTCAGTAGTATATTAGCTCAGGTTCTTGGGACCTATTGTGTTAAGGCTTTGGCTTCAAAGCTCTCACCTAGTAACAAGGATCAGTGGCTAGGGAGGATTTGGAAAGCCAAAGACAGGTTTCAAACTTGAGTTCGAGTTTTATAGACAGAGGTATTTTACTCCAAGTACCAGTTCCTCCCTTTGATTATACTATAGCATTCTCAGCTTCTCCCTCTTTCTACTACTACTACTACTACTACTACTATTTAGCATTTCTATAGCGCTACAAGGCGTACGCAGCGCTGTACAAACATAGAAGCCATAAAGTCCAGATAGTCAAATAAGTTTCTGACTGCCTACCAATGAGGTGTGAAACCCCAGCGCATCCCAGGATACACTGGGCAGGACTGGGCACGCCGATGGAAGAGGAAGGAGGCCACCTCCCTCCTCTAACGAAGGTGGTGGGGAAGGGCCGCTAGACCACCAGGTCAGGGGGGGTTAACTCGCAGCCCAGGCCCCAGGGCTGCATGTGAGGGGATGTTAGGGGGTTAGGGGGCTGGAGACCCACCAGATCTCCAGCTCCCCCTGAACCTTTGTCAGAGGGGGACTGGGGGAGTTGACTCACAGCCCACTGGGCTACCAGGGCTCTATTTGAGGGATGCTGGGGGGGGGTTAGGGGGGGGGCTGTAGACCCACTGGATCTCCAGCCCCCCCCCAAACTTGTGTTGGGGGGTCGGGGGGACTGGAGGACTGCTGGACCTCCAGCCCCCATGTCACTTGGCTCAGGGTGGGGGTACTTCAGGTTTGGTGGTCCCATGGACCTCCAGCCCCTGTGTTTGGCAGGTCTGGGCTTTTGACAGCCTAGACCTGTCAAACAAGTATGGGAGGATTGTGCGTGAGCGTGTGCTTGGGAACAATCCTCTTGCACTTTCACCCTATGATCAGAGATAATAGCATGCTTAAATTTGTATGCTATTATCTCTGATCATAGGTGTGGTAAAGCTCCGCGCTGTTCCAGTGCTATTTTTAAGCACTGTTTGGAACAGCGTGGGGTTTTCAATCATCTGGCCAAAGAAGCTACAGTGGGAATTGAATCTAATTCCCCAGGATCAAAGTCTGCTGCACTAACCACTAGGTTACTCCTCCATTCCAGGTGGAAGTGGTGGTTTAGGAAGTAGGAAGGGTAGAGCATGTGTAAGGGATGATTAAGAGCATGAATATGTAGAGGGTTTGTCTGTAAAAACATGTAGGCTGGGAACTGTGAGCATGGAGGAATGTGGTTTTTGAATTGTGTGCATGTGTGGAGGAGTGATGTTGAGTTATATGTTGTGGGGCAGTTTACCTGGGAGGTATGATATGGAGGCGTGTGAGGCTGTAATAGTCTTCATTAAATATGTGTGCACAGGGCAAAATTTCCTGTTAATTTTCAGTTTTTTCCTTTGATTGGGGGTGCAGACTTTGATCAGGGGAGTGGGAACGTGATTGGTGGGTGCTTGGTCAGGGGGTTGGGACTTTGATCAGGACAATGTTTGCATTGGAGGTGGGGGGGGTGCTTAATTGGGATGGTCTAGAATCTACACTGCTCCAGCCAGGAGGCAAATGAAGCTTATTATAGCTAAAATTACATCTTTCAAAAGATTGAAAAGGAGTTCAATGGAGAAAATAGGAAACAGCAAATAGCAGTGGCAGTTTAGATGCAAAAATACAATTTCAAAAGAATCTTGGAATGGAAGAAAAAACTTGAAATAAACTATTTCAGTTATATTTGAAGCAAGAAGCCTATGAGGGATTATCAAGAGGTAAAATGGGCATTTGGGGATGACAGGGCCATAGCAGAAAAACTAGATGAATACTTTGGTCGGTCTTTTCTGAGAAAGATGTATAGGAGATACTCATGGCAGAAATTATATTGAAAGATGATTTGGCACAGCAATGAATCTGGAAGGTGTAATAGGGCAAACTGACAGGCTAAAGACTAGCAAATCACCTGGATCAAATGGTATATACTCCAGAGTGCTAAAAGAACTCGAAAATGAAATTGCGGATCTACTATTAGAAAATTGTAAGCACTAATTTAAAATGTCTATATCATTTTTTAAAAAGATTTCCAGGATGATCCAGGAAACTACAGACCAGTGAGCCTGACCTCAGTACCAGGCAAAAAGGTAAAAACAATTATAAAGAACAAAGGGGGTGTTTTACTAAGCTATGTTAGACGCTAACATGTGCCTAACGCAGCAAAAATAGCCTAACAAGAGACACGCTAAAGTGTCACATGTTAGTTTTTGCATGTGCACATGCTAACTGCAATGCAAATATTTGGGGGGAATTATTTTTGAGGGGGCATGCCAGGAGTGGTGAGTGGACATTCCTGCGCTAACCAGTTAGCACATCTATATTACCATGCACTAAATGGTTAGCACACAGTGTGGGAGCCCTTACCACCTACAAAATAGGTGGCAGTAAATGCTCTCATGGTAATTTTTAAAAATGGACACACACTAATGACAACATGTGTGCATGGCCATTATCAAATAAATAGAAAATCAGGGTTTTTATGGTCATGGTAAAATGACCTTAGCACACTGACCAGCTTATTTTCAAAGGAGATCGCCGGCCATCTTCCGACACAAATCGGAGATGGCCAGCGATCTCCTGAACCCGGCCAAATCGGTATAATTGAAAGCCAATTTTGGCTGGCGCCAACTGCTTTCCGTCACGGAGCCGGCCAAACTTCAAGGGGGCGTGTCAGTAGGGTAGCTGGGACGGGATGGGGCGTGGTCACGAGATGGCTGGCTTCGTACAATAATGGAAAAAGAAAGCCAGCCTTGACGACCATTTCGCCAGCTTCACTTGGTCCCTTTTTTTTCAGGACCAAGCTTCAAAAAGGTGCCCCAACTGACCAAATGACTACCGGAGGGAATCGGGGATGACCTCCCCTATCTCCCCCAGTGGTCACCAACCCCCTCCCACCCAAAAAAAAAAAAAAAGAAAAATACATTTTTGCCAGCCTCTATGCCAGCCTGAAATGTCATACCCAGCTCCCTGACAGCAGTATGCAGGTCCATGGAGCAGTTTTTTGTGGGTGCAGTGCACTTCAGGTAGATGGACCCAGGCCCATCCCCCGCTACCTGTTACACTTGTGGTGGTAAATGGGAGCCCTCCAAATCCCCCCAAAACCCACTGTATCCACATGTAGGTGCCCCCCTTCACCCATTAGGGCTATGGTAATGGTGTAGAGTTGTGGGGAGTGGGTTTTGTGGGGGATTTGGGGGGTTCAGCACACAAGGTAAGGGAGGTATGCACCTGGGAGCAATTTGTGAAGTCCACTGCAGTGCCCCCTAGGGTGCCCGGTTGGTGTCCTGGCATGTGAGGGGGACCAGTGCACTACAAATGCTGGCCCCTCCCACGACCAAATGCCTTGGATTTGGCCGGGTTTAAGATCGCCAGCATTAGTTTCCGTTATTGGCGAAAACCGATGCTGGCCATCTCAAACCCGGCCATCTCTGCCCCAACCGTATTATCAAAATGAAAGATGGCTGGCCATCTTTTTCGATAATACGGTTCAGGACTGCTCTTTGCGGCGCCCGAAGACCTCAAAATTACTAAACATATTGAGGGAAAGGCACACTAGCATTTTTAGCATGCGCTAAATGCTAGAGATGCCCGTAGGAATAAGTAGGCAGGTCTAGCATTTAGTGCATACTTATTTTTAGTGTGTGCTGAAAATGCTAGCGTGCCTTTGTAAAAGTACCCCATAGATAGGCATGGTTTAATGGGTTAAAGCTAATATGGATGTAGCCAAGTCTTGCCTTGCCAATCTGCTAAGAGGTGGGAAAATGTGGGATACAAATGCAATAAATAAATAAACATGTGGATAAAGGTGAAACTAGATTTTAAGAAAACTTTTAATACAGTTCTGTTATGGATGGGAACTGGTTAAAGACAGAAAACAGAGAATATGGCTAAATGGTCAATTTTCTCAATGGAGAAAGGTGATGAGTGAAGTACCCTAGGAATCTGTACTGGGGCCTGGTTTTGTTTTGTTTTTATATATTTATAAATGATCTGGAAATAGGAAGAACATGCCAGGTGATCAAATCTGCAGATGACACAAAATTATTTAAAGTTGTTAAATCACAAGAGGATTATGAGAAATTGCAAGAAAACCTTGCAAGATGAAGAAATTGGGCAGCCAAATAACAGATGTAATTTAAAGTGGACAAGTGCTAAATGATATTTATAGAGAACAACAACTCAAAGTATAGTTACACAATGCTAGGTTCCACATCAGGCATCATCATACAAGAAATGGATATAGGCACCATCACAGATAATATGTTGGAATCCTTTGCTCAGTGTGTGGCTGCAGCCAAGAGAGCAAATAGAATGTTAAGAATTATTTGGAAAGAATAAACAGAGAATATGATAAAGCCTCTCTATCACTCCATGGTATGACTGCTGTAAGTACTGTGTGCAATTCTGGTCACTGCATCTCAAAAAGATAGAATTAGAAATGGACAGGGTACAGAGAAGGGAGACTAAAATGATAAATGGGATGGAACAACTCTCCTTTGAAGAAAGGTTAAAGGGGCTAGGCCCTTCAGCCTGAGGAAGAGAAGACTGAGAGCAGATATGATAGAAATCAATAAAATAATGAGTGGAATGGAATAGGTAAACACAAATCAGTTGTTTGTTCTTTCAAAATGTACTAAGATTAGGTGGCACAGAATGAAGTTACTGAACGGTACATTTTAAAATAGATCAAAGAAAATATGTTTTCATGCAAAATATAATAAAGGTCTGGAATGAAAGTTGTTCATGTAGCTGCGTTTAAAAAGATGTAAACAAGTGCCTGGAGAAAAAGTCCATAAACCATTATTAAAGCTGACTTGGGGAAATCCATGGCTTATCCCTTTTGGCATCCTGCCATGTACCTGTGACCTGAATTGGGCACTGTTGGAAACAGGGTACTGGGCTTGATGGAACTAAAAGCTAAACCAGTACGGCAATTCGTATGTTTATATATTCTTATGTTTTTATGCTTAAAACTACAAAAAGCCAGTGACCCTCAAGTGGCAGTGTGGTTGTTCATTTGGTCTGTGTGAGGAAGTATAATTTTGATTTCTTCTACTTTTTAATTGGCTCTAGTAGGGTCTTGAGCTTCATTTTTGGGCTGTGTGAGTCTGCAATTTTTATCTCATAAAGAATCTCCCTTGGGAGTTGGATTTTTTCCTAAAGCAGGATTAACCCTCTGGTGGTACTTAGGCAAACAAGCACAGTGTGCTCCCCTTTGTAATATAAATGCATTTTGAAACTCCTAGAAATGGGGCTCCACATGGTTCTGACAGCACTGGAAAACTGGCAGAGGAGGAAGCAGTGGTTAGAAAACAATGCATTGTGGATGGGAAGAATAGACATTCAGTACCAGTCTGTAGACTGCATTGTTTCTGGACCTCCTCATACGCACACTTCTTTCTACCAGCAACTATTTTATAAGGGCAAAACTGCTCAGAGATCAGAGGTTAGATGGTATATCAAATACAATAATTAATTAATATGTGTGTATGTCAGGAACCATCTGAAAGGGCCCCTTCTAAATATCTGGAACATAGGTACATTGCTAGGAAGTCCATAGGTATAAAATGGGCTTCTTAGCATTTAGAGTTTGTTATTCCATTACCGCAGGTTAAGCTTTAGCACAAGGGCCCCTATAATTGAAAGAAATTATACATATATTCTGCAGTACTATCTATTTAGGAAGTGCCAATGAATACAGCAGCAAACAGTACAAAGCAGACCACTGCAACTTGCTTCTCACAGGTCTCCCACTGAGCCGTCTCTCTCCTCTTCAATCTGTTCAAAATTCTGCTGCATGACTAATATTCCGCCAGTGTCGTTATGCTCATATTAGCCCTCTCCTCAAGTCACTTCATTGGCTCCCTATCCGTTTCCGCATTCAGTTCAAACTCCTCTTACTGACTTATAAATGCATTCACTCTGCAGCTCCCCAGTACCTCTCCACTCTCATCTCTCTCTACACTCCTCCCCGGGAACTCCGCTCACTGGGCAAATCTCTCTTATCTGCACCCTTCTCCTGCACCGCTAAATCCAGACTCCATTCCTTCTATCTTGCTGCACCGTATGCCTGGAATAAACTTCCTGAGCCGGTACGCCAAGCCTCATCTCTGGCCATCTTCAAATCTAGGCTAAAAACCCACCTCTTCGATGCTGCTTTTAACTCCTAAACCTAAATCTTCAACTGTCCCCTATCCCTGATATGTCCTGTCTGTCCTAACCCTTATCCCTTACTTGTCCTGTCTGTCTGTCATAATTAGATTGTAAGCTCTATTGAGCAGGGACTGTCTCTCCATGTTCAAGTGTGAAGCACTGCATACGTCCGGTAGCGCTATAGAAATGATAAGTAGTAGTAGACCAGCAAGTGTGGAAATATGAAATTTATTGTAATCAAGCACCTGTGGCCACATTTTGCCACAACAGGCTGCGTCAAGGGTAGGACTGTCAATTTAGACATATACAATAATTAAAAAAGAAACATTGGTATAAATACTAAATTAAAATAGATGCATAAAAATAAAATACATTTCAAATAGAAGACTGTACAGTTAACAACTACATAAACACATATTTCATCATGAAAATGAATAAAAACCAAGGAGAGCGACTAGATAAATAACAGCGGAGTACAGTCCTCTTAAATACTAGATATCACATGCAAAAACGTTTCAGGCAACATGCATGTGTATATGAAACAGTGATGTAAACAAATGAATGGACACTCATACCTAGAGTGGAATATAAACACTCCTTTCCCCAATAGCAAAATCCTATACGCATGCCTAAAGGTGGTAAAAAGCAATTAAAATATTTTTAAAAGGAGTCTATTAAAAGACTGATATTATTCTCATCACATCTAGCCAGTGATATAAAGTATACGAAAAAAATGTTATCACTCAAAAATTATCAAATTAATAGCTTGGTTTATTAAAACGAGATTGAAAATAATATTTTAAATTATGCCAAACCAATTGTAGATTTCAACACTACAATGCCTGCCTACTCACAATTGTTAATTTTTATTAAATGCTGGACAGCCTGGGCTGATTTAGACCTAGATATTGAGCACCAGGCCATACACAAGTTTCCAAGTTTATTTCAACTTATATACCACCCAATCAGGAGGCTTTCTAAGTGGTTCACAACAAAATAATCAAAAGGAAAAATGGAAGGAACTACAATATCAAACAGGAAAGGAGATAGTTAAAGTAATATGCAGATTAAATGGAAACAGAAACCCTCCCCCCCCCCCTCCCAGCCCAAAGAACAGCAGGATGCAGGAGCAAGACATATCTAGCCAACCTTTAGCCAAAAGCATCACTAAATAAAAAAAGTTTTAGGCCATCTTTAAAAAGTATGCAAAGAGCTTTCTTCTCAAAGAGAGAGTGGCAAGGCATTCCAAAAGGACGGGGCAGTGACGCTGAAAATTCTTGTCTTTATAGTTTCAAAGTCAATAATGCAAAAAGAGGGCATAGTGAGAAGATTCTGCTGGAAATATCGTAAGGACCTAAGGGGTCCTTTTACAAAGGTACAGTGAAAAGTGGGCACATCTTTTGAGTACGCACTGGGCCACTTTATACCACAGCAGGGAAAAAAGCCATTTTTTAATGGGCCGGGAAATGGGCCTGTTGCCAGTATTAAAACTAACGTGCGCCAATTTACGGCCTGAGCCCTTAGTGCCACCCATTGACCTAGCGGTAAGGGCTCACATGTAACTATGCAGCATGCTGTAACCATGCAGCTTGCGCCAAAATCAGAATTACTGCCGGGCACATGCGTTACCCCAGCAGTAGTGCCGATTGGGTGCATGCTACCCATGCATTAGCCCTCCCACACCTTTGTAAAAGGGCTTCTAAGTGGGTATAGGGAATCAGTAATCTGGATAGGTATAGCTGTAGACCAGCATAATGAATTTTATGAAGTATAGAAAGGATCTTAAATGTTATTCTATGATTAATGGGCAACCAGCGCTCTTTCTGGAGCAGGGGATTCATGTGGTCCAATTTCATAGAATTCATGATCAATTTAACAGCCATAATCTGTACTACTTGAAATCTTTTCAAATCTACAATCCAAAGGGCGTTCAGTAGGGCATTACAGTAGTCAAAATGACTAATGATAAGGAAATGTACAAGTATGTGAAGCTTACAAGATCAGTGTACTTGGCTGATTTAGCTGTTTTAGCTACTTGTAAGTGACTGTTTTATGAAAATTGCAAAAACTTATACATACATTCAGAGCCGTAGCAAGGGGAGCTGACACCCGGGGCGGGTTGCCGCTGCGCACCCCCCCCCCCAGGTGCAGCACTGGCGCACCCCACCCCCCCCCCCGGAGCGCATACCTCCCCCCCCCCGGAGCGCAATACCCCCCCAGAGCGCATAACTCACCCCCCCCCCCCTGAGCGCATACCTGCGGCGAGGGATGGGCGGGAGGGCCGATCCGCCCCGGACTGCACGTTGCTGGGGTTATGTTGCTCCACGCTGGTTCACTGCTCCTCTGTCCCGGAACAGGAAGTAACCTGTTCCATGGCAGAAAGGGCAGTGCACCAGTGCGAGCCGACACCCCCCAGCGGATGTGCACCCGGGGCGGACCGCCCCCCGCCCCCCCCTTCCTACGCCACTGCATACATTTATATTTATGGAAGAAATAAGATGGGAATGAAACTGAAGAACGAAATTGGTGATTATGGAGGTTGTTGTGCCAATGATGAAGGTGAGGTTCTGTTGGTTACTATATTCATTGAAGGCAAAGAAAGTACCACAGACCTGCAGAGGGCCTTGTCCTCCTTTTCATTTTTCTTTCACTTTTTAATATTAAATAGGTGCAACACGTGTGTTTAAACCCACAATATATGTGTTTTGAAAGGATTTTTCAATAAGGGCCCTGTTTACTAAGCTGCACTAGAGGCATGCTAGCGTTTTTAGCACATGCTAACACTAGAGATGCCCATAGGAATATATGCTATCCAAACAGCAATAGGCATATGTACAATTTTAGATAATGAAGTGAGCAGTTAATCAATTTGTTCTTAATATGTTCAGCTTCTCTGCTTACTTTTAAATCAATATATACACACAGGTCAAAAAAAATGATCAGCAGGTCATAAAAGGATCCATCATATCAGGAGCACACCTCATAATTGGCTAGGAGCTTTCTATGAACCAAGCATGCTTCTAGAAGCAACACCACAATCCTCATCAATCCAATTTTTAAGTTTTTACTTGTTTTACTTATTTTACTACCGAAGTAGTTTCATTACTCAATTGCTCATATTTGTATATATTTTTTTGTAATTTTACCAACATTCTTATACTTATTGTTCCTTCTATTATGCATTTAAAAAACGCATTATATTCAGAGTACTTAGCTTTTTCAGCTAGAATACACGATGGAGACACATATCACCGACATAGATCCATGTTTTGCTCTAAGCTGTTTCAAGGTAGTCTCCTATAAGATAGAATGATAATATAGTTAATACCTAATTACTGACAGAGCTATTATACCCCGATCCAAAACCGACCGTTACTCACCAACACTGTTTTTTACTCGCGGCTTCTAAGATGGCCGCCATCTATTTTAGAGGCAGGCTTTATAGCCATAACGGTCTGCACGTGACCTCTAACGCCACTCGTCCCTCCCGGCTGAACAGCTGATCTCTCAAAGCTCAAAATATTTAAATCCTATTTCTTAAATCAATGTCATCCATTCAATTTCACGATTAAGACCATAGGGTTCCACAGTGTTTAAAGTAAAGATCCAGAATTGTTCCCTAAAGTTCAAGATTTTCTCTAGATCACCTCCCTCCCACCCCTCTTTTACTTGATCTATAATCCGCCAACGTAATTCTGCTATTTGATGTTGATAGTCCACACAATGTTGTACCAAAGTGGCTTCTGTTTTCTTTGTGAGGATCCTAGATTTATGCTCGGTAAGGCAAATTTTTATGGCTCTCATGCTTCTCCCTACATATATCTTTGTCACAAGGGCACTGAACGATGTAAACTGCCATTCTAGTAGTACAGTCTGAATCGTAATATGCTTTTATTTCACGATGTGATTGAGGATCTTTCCATACTGATCCTATTATTGAGGTCTGACACCACTGACAGTGTCCACACGTGTCAAAAATATAGGGGAGATACTATCCTGGAAAAAACATTACCGGGTAGCGACTCGAGAAACATCAACTCATGCCACGGGTGGAGGTGAAGATATGCTTAGAGTAAGATGCATCCCACATTAAAGAAAAAGGATTTCTTTGTGGGAAGGCTTGTTATCTGAAAATACTGACTCAGTGTTTCTGGCTTTAAGCCATTTTCTTCAATCAATGTTCCTTTGGTGGCTTTCCATCCCTTCTATGGAAAAATCATTTCACTCCCAGACAACAAGATGGAAAGGCAGATAGACATGGAACACTTTCACATAATTCTTTCAAACAGTCCATATTTTGGAAAGCATTAAAAACATGAACAAATCAGAAGGCCATTGCAACTTTGTTTCTCCAGGGGAGCTGGTACCATGGAATCTGAGACCGTGCCTACACATTCATGGATACCCACACTGCAGGCTGCAAAAGCAGATTAAAAAATTCCAGAGAAAGGCACAGAAACAAGGACACTTTACTTACCAATTCTTGTCACAAATGTCAAACAGAAAGCAAGGGTCCAACGGTTTCAAAGTATACATGTGCTAGCAGTTGCTTTTTGCTTTATTATAATGAAAGGCATTAAACACCATTAATAAAATGGAATGCATAAAGAAACCACAAAAGGCCCATTTTCCATAGAGCAAAACTCCCACATCTCAGAAAAAAAAACTGACAAATGTGATTACTTAATATCAACATTATCTCTATTATTAGATTATTATTACTACTATTATTTTTGTACTCATATGTTCAATACAACCATGCTTTACACTGGCAGACAAAGATAAACAATGTCTATATATGTCTGAAACATTCCAAAGTACTTTTGAGCCTGCTTATGAGCTATTGAAATGTCTAAATGTATTTAAGTGGTGTTTTTCTATAGGTTACCTGCTGATGTGAGAGCTGTCTCTTAATATTTAAGAAGGTCATTATTCTTTAAAGTTTTGTTAAGTGGTCTAGTAAGTGCAAGGGAAAGGTTTAGATGAATACATCACTTTCCTATAATGTCTAAGACATCTACTTTACTAATATATAACTACTACCAGCTGACTCAAATCACTTAAGAGTTTTATTACATAGTAACATAGTAGATGAAGGCAGATAAAGGCCAAATGGGCATATCCAGCTTGTTCAGATATTTCTACTTTCAATAGGTAAGCATATAAATTCCCATTAGTATATGACCAGTTTAATCATTAGGCAAATTAGGTCATCACCTAGAGGGTAATTGTATAACAGGGTGGCTAGGATAAGAGGGTAAGCAGCTGCCTACTTTTCTTTATAGCGTTCTAGTACAAGTGGAAGAAAACATGCTTACATTTAAGATGCAATCATTTGATGTTAGCCAGAATATACGTAAATTATAGCATTCTATAATTTATGTGAGTATTTGCGTGGCCCGCCCATTCTCTGTCCATAGCCATGCCCATCAAAACACAGTGCATTCTTTTCTGCTAATCGGTATTCTATTAGAGGTAATTTGCATGTGTAAGTGACCACTTCCACATGTAAATGACTAGAATACTGCCTTTTACAGATGTTCCTGATGCCTAAAACTAGGTAACTGCTTATAAAATTACCCTTTAGATTGCAAAATTTTGGAGGTGGCACTGCAGGATTAGAAAGCTAGATAAGGTGAATACTGATTTAGACTTCTTGGATTTGACTACCCAAATGGAAATGTCCATAGAGGAGACCATGAATAGAGTTATATTGGTTGTCTCCTTTCTACATATCTCTGATAGGGATAGGATTTTGAAGTTATTCATTGGGGCTAGATTGCAAGAGTTTTATGGCCATACAATATATTTTTTTCCTGATGTGTTTCTTAAGACCCAAAAAGCCAGACAGGCTTTTTTCAACTTCATGCCTGAGCTTAGTCCCTTGAGTTTCTTTTTAAGACTTCCAAGGAAATCTTTTCTTAAATAAATATTTTCTGATCCAGTTCAATTGATGGATCTGTTTTAGAGCTCTGAGTATATCTCTATACCTGAATCTGCTTCTGATCCATTAGGTTCCAAAGAGATAATTAGAGAGACCAGGGATCATTAGAGTGGCAATTATCATATATGGACTTATTAGATTCAAATGTATTTTGTATCTGACTAGGCGGGTTATAGAAAATACATACATATTCATTAAAACAATCACATACATACACACATATAATGATCAAATGCAATTTTTTTTTTAAAACACACTGTTTCATCATCTTCATAAAAATATATCAGCATCTAAGTCTCAAAATATGCCTGTGCAAATAGCAATGCCTTTAACGTTTTCTTAAAAATATCAAAACCCCACAATAAATGAAGCCTCAATGGCAGTTCATTCCACCCAACAGGACCAGCATAAGATAAAGCTGCCTTTGCAGTAACAGAAAAATCCACGTGCCTCAATGATGGAATAATCAATTGTTGTGAGTTCACTGAATGCAGTGCCCGAGTAGGTATATAAACCTGCAATACCTTTTTAAAATAGGCAGGTACTGACTCATGTAAAGTAACTGGCAGCCAATGAAGTGCCTTTATCGCACCAATAACAGATTCAAAATGACTCAAACCACAGATCATACGAACGACAGCATGCTACACAACTTGCAATACAAGCATTCTCACTTCTGATATCCGTAAAAAAAACTGTTACAGAATCTATCTTTATAAGTGCTAAGCTTTGAACCACAATCTGAAAATCATACTTCAATAATAATGGTTTCAATTTACTCAAAATTCTTTACTGAACCCCCCCCCCCCCCACACACACACACACACACACATCTGGATCAGTCTAGAAACCAGTGCTTGCATTGTCAGCTGCAAGTCAATAATAACACACAAACTCATAATCTGATTTTTGATAAAGATCTGTATCCCATCAAAAAAAACAACAGGGCTATAGGCTCCATCAACACCAGACCTGGTCACAATCATCACTTCAGTCTTTGAGAGATTCAAAGCCAAGTCATTTGCTTGCATCCACTGCTTAATCTTTCCTAAATAAGACTCCAACTGCAAGCAACCAGCAGCAAACTTCCATCTACAGGAAAAAAAAATGAATGTCATCAGCATAAAATTTAAATTCCACCTGCATGTCATGTAACACAACACAAAACAATGTCAAATACAAATTAAACAATAGCGCTGACACTTCAGAACCCTGGGGAACCCCTACACTTACATCAAAAACTTCTGACACCATACCTTGCCAATTCACTTGGGGGTCCTTTTACTAAGGTGCACTGAAATATGGCCTGTGGTAGTGTAGGCATGTGTTTTGAGCATGCGC
Source organism: Microcaecilia unicolor (assembly GCF_901765095.1). Taxonomy (NCBI): domain Eukaryota; kingdom Metazoa; phylum Chordata; class Amphibia; order Gymnophiona; family Siphonopidae; genus Microcaecilia; species Microcaecilia unicolor. The sequence continues at coordinate 108,096,785 of NC_044039.1, forward strand.
AAAATCGTGTTTCAGCGCACCTGCAAAAAATGCCTTTTTTTATTTTTGCCGAAAGACACAACCTGGTGATCACAGCATGGAGCAGACAGTATTTGCTCAAATCCCATATCTATTATACCCACCACAAGTTGCCATTCAGAAGCCTCACCAAAGCAAATGTTAGTATCACCTAATATAACTAATGTTTGAAAGTCCACCATTAATTCCCCAGCCAACAGCAAAAGTAAGTCCATATGTGATGCCAAGTGATCTGGCACTCTATATACCAGAAAAACTCAAAACTCTCCCTTCACCTACCAACCTTACCAATAAGCAGCATCTAAAATCACTATCTGGAACCTTTGCAGACTTGTAAAGAATCACACCCCACCCTTTCGTTTTCTGGGCCAATGAGCACTCAGGGATCCTTTTACAAAGATGCGCTGAAAATGGCCTGCGGTAGTGTAGGCACAGGTTTTGGGTGCATGCAGAATCATTTTTTAGCGCACCTACAAAAAATGCCTTTTTTTGCCAAAAATGGACGTGCGGCAAAATCAAAATTGCTGCGTGTCCATTTTGGGTCTGAGACCTTACCGCCAGCTGTAGACCTAGCAGTAAAGAATTTGGGCGGTAATGACCTACGCATGTTAGATACCACTTGGCGCGTGTCCACTATTAACGCCCAAAAATAAAAAATATTTTTCAGATGCGCGTGTTGGACATGCGCCAAAAATGACATTACCGCAAGAGCCACGTAGTAGTCAGGCTGTAACTCAATTTTGGTGCGTGTTGGGCATGCATAGACACTTACGCAACTTAGTAAAATGACCCCTCAGTTATTCATAGCCCTCAGGGAACAGCTCCCACCCCCACTAAATCCCCTTCATGCAAAACTTGTCAATGGAGAAATTCCAAGCAGCAAGTGAAACCGGGAGTTAGGTAGTTAATTATTATCCACAACATCTTTTTTACATGCGTCCTGCTTTTCCTACATTGGCACGCAGCTGTGGAATGCATTACCACTTGATCTGAAAGCTATTCAAGACCTAATCAACTTTCGAAAATCACTAAAGACTTTTCTTTTTAACAAGGCTTACCATAATAATCAACAATAGGAATTCCAGTGCATCACTACTTACTTCATAGTCTGTCTGTTTTCTGATTTACTGAATTGACTATCCCATTATGTTACACTTGGGTTGTTGTTGTTGTTGTTTTTTCTCTCTTTGTAACCAATTGTTTATCTACTCTTGAATGACGCTTGCCATGATGTAATATTGTAAGCCTCATTGAGTCTGCAAATAGGTGGGAAAATGTGGGATACAAATGCAACAAATAAATACATAAATAACATAAGTGTTGCCTTACTGGGACAGACCGAAGGTCCATCAAGCACAGTACCCTGTTTCCAACACAGGCCAATCCAGGTCACAAGTACCTGGCAAGATCCCAGAACAGTAAAACAGATTTTATGCTGCTTATCCTGGAAATAAGCAGTTGATTTTCCATGGATAAATCCTTCTTATCTGTTCCCTTCTCCACTACTGCCAACTCCAGACTTCGCGCCTTCTGTCTCGCTGCACCCTACGCCTGGAATAAACTTCCTGAGCCCCTACGTCTTGCCCCATCCTTGGCCACCTTTAAATCTAGACTGAAAGCCCACCTCTTTAACATTGCTTTTGACTCGTAACCACTTGTAACCACTCGCCTCCACCTACCCTCCTCTCTTCCTTCCCGTTCACATTAATTGATTTGATTTGCTTACTTTATTTATTTTTTGTCTATTAGATTGTAAGCTCTTTGAGCAGGGACTGTCTTTCTTCTATGTTTGTGCAGCGCTGCGTACGCCTTGTAGCGCTATAGAAATGCTAAATAGTAGTAGTAGTAGTAATTTTCCCCAAGTCCATCTTAATAATGGCTTACGGACTTTAAAATTTCCTATTATCCAAACCTTTTTTAAACCCTGCTAAGCTAACTGCTTTTACCACATTATCTGGGACAGACCGAAGGTCCATCAAGCACAGTACCCTGTTTCCAACACAGGCCAATCCAGGTCACAAGTACCTGGCAAGATCCCAGAACAGTAAAACAGATTTTATGCTGCTTATCCTGGAAATAAGCAGTTGATTTTCCATGGATAAATCCTTCTTATCTGTTCCCTTCTCCACTACTGCCAACTCCAGACTTCGCGCCTTCTGTCTCGCTGCACCCTACGCCTGGAATAAACTTCCTGAGCCCCTACGTCTTGCCCCATCCTTGGCCACCTTTAAATCTAGACTGAAAGCCCACCTCTTTAACATTGCTTTTGACTCGTAACCACTTGTAACCACTCACCTCCACCTACCCTCCTCTCCTTCCTGTACACATTAATTGATTTGATTTGCTTTATCTTTTGTCTGTTAGATTGTAAGCTCTTTGAGCAGGGACTGTCTTTCTTCTATGTTTGTGCAGCGCTGCGTATGCCTTGTAGCGCTATAGAAATGCTAAATAGTAGTAGTAGTAGTAGTAAAGCTTAGCAGCAAGATGTAGCAGCAAGAAAAATAAAGTGCAATGTGTACTGCAAAAGTTGATCAATGGAGAAATCCTAAGCTGCAAGCCAATAGGTGTGTAGGTAATTCATGCTGACTAAATTCAGTAAATGGCACCCAAATATGGGCGCCCAAAAAAAAATGTGCACTGAGTGCTAATCTATAAATGATGCTCCGAGTTGAGCACTATTTATAGGATAGCATGTCTAATGCCAGGATCCATGCCAACTTTTAGGCGTCAGGATCTACACCAATCCTGGTGTACATCCCCACACCTAAATTAGGTGAAGATCCCCCAAATTCTGTAATACTATGCGCATGAACCCACCCATGCCCTCCCTTGGCCACATCTCCTTTTCAGTTGCATACTAGAGGATTTGTGCATGCATCTTTATAGAATAGATGAACACATATATCCATATTGTTGCCAATTAACACCAATAATAAGAATATAAGTGTTGCCATACTGGGACAGACTGAAGGTCCATCAAGCCCAGTATCCTGTTTCCAACATTTACCAATCCAGGTTACAAGTATCTGGCAAGATCCCAAAACAGTACAATACATTTTATGCTGCTTAAGCAGTGAATTTTCCACAAGTCCATCTTCGTACATAAATATTGCCATACTGGGACAGACCAAAGATCCACAAGCCCAGCATCCTGTTTCCAACAGTGACTAATCCAGGTCACAAATACCTGGTAAGATCACAAAAAAGTAGAAAACATTTTATACTGCTTATCCCAGAAATAGTGGATTTTCCCCAAAACCAATTTAATAATGGTCTATGGACTTTTCCGTTAGGAAGCTGTCCAAACCTTTTTTAAACTCTGCTAAGCTACCCGCCTTTACCACATTCTCTGGCAACGAATTCCAGAGTTTAATTACACGTTGAGTGAAGACAACCTTTCTCCGATTCGTTTTAAATTTACTACTTTGTAGCTTCATCGCATGCCCCCTAGTCCTAGTATGTTTGGAAAGCGTAAACAGATTCTTCACATCTACCCGTTCAACTCCACTCATTATTTTATAGACCTCTATCATATCTCCCCTCAGCCGCCTTTTCTCCAAGCTGACAAGCCCTAGCCACTTTAGCTTTTCCTCATAGGGAAGTCGTCCCATCCCCTTTATCATTTTCGTCGCCCTTCTCTGCACCGTTTCTAATTCCACTATATCTTTTATCAGATGCGGCGACTAGAATTGAACACAATATTTGAGGTGCAGTCACACCATGGAGCGATACAAAGGCATTATAATGTCCTCATTTTTGTTTTCCATTCCTTTCCTAATAATACCTAACATTCTATCTACTTTCTTAGCCGCAGCAGCACACTGAGCAGAAGGTTTCAATGTATCATCAACGACAACACCTAGATCCCTTTCTTGATCTGTGACTCTTAACGTGGAACCTTGCATTACGTAGCTATAATTCGGGTTCCTCTTTCCCACATGCATCACTTTGCACTTGCTCACATTAAACGTCATGTGCCATTTAGACGCCCAGTCTCGTAACATAGTAAATGACAGGAGATAAAGACCTTTACGGTCCATCCGTCTGCCCAACAAGATATACTCATTTTACATGGTATGTGTTACTTTATATGTATACCCGAGTTTTATTTGTCCTTGCCTTTCTCAGGGCACAGATCGTAGAAGTCTGCCCAGTACTGTTCTTGTACTAAGTTCTGAAGCTAACATTGAAGCCCCTTAAAATTTACACTCCAGCCCATCCCTATTCAGTCACGATCAGGGCGTAGACCGTAAAAGTCGGCCAAGCTCCCGTTTTGTTTCCCCAATTACCGGCGTCGCCACCCAATCTCTGCTAAGATTCCATGGAACCATTCCTTCTAAACCGGATTCCTTTGTGTTTATCCCACGCATGTTTGAATTCCATTATTGTTTTCATCTCCACCACCTCCCGCGGGAGGGCATTCCACATATCCACCCCCCTCTCAGTGAAAAAATACTTCCTGACATTAATCCTGAGTCTGCCCCCCTTCAACCTCAATTCATGTCTTCTAGTTCTACCGGTCCTCTTGTAATTTTTCACAATCCTCCTGCGATTTAACGACTTTGAATAACTTTGTGTCATCAACAAATTTAATTACCTCACTAGTTACTCCCATCTCTGGGTTATTTATAAATATGTTAAAAAGCAGTGGTCCCAGCACAGACCCCTGGGGAACCCCACAAACTATCCTTCTCTATTGAGAATACTGACCATTTAACCCTTCTCTCTGTTTTCTATCTTTTATCCAGTTTTTAATCCATAATAGGACACTACCTCCAATCCCATGACTCTCCAATTTCTTCTGGAGTCTTTCATGAGGTACTTTGTCAAACGCCTTCTGAAAATCCAGATACACAATATCAACCAGCTCACCTTTATCCATGTGTTTGTTCACCCCTTCAAAGAAATGTAGTAGATTGGTGAGTCAAGATTTCCCTTCACTAAATCCATGTTTGCTTTGTCTCATTAATCCATGCTTTTGAATATGCTCTGTAATTTTGTTCTTTATAATAGTCTCTGCCATTTTGCCTGGCAATAACGTCAGACTCACCGGTCTATAATTTCCTGGATATCCTCTGAAACCTTTTTTAAAAATCGGTGTTACATTGGCCACCCTCCGATCTTCCGGTACCATGCTCACTTTTAAGGATAAATTACATATTACTAACAATAGCTCCACAAGTTTATTTTTCAGTTCTATCAGTACTCTGGGTGAATACCATCCAGTCCAGGAGATTTGTTACTCTTCAATTTGTAGAACTGCCCCATTACATCCTCCAGGTTTATAGAGAATTCATTCAGTTTCTCCGACTTGTCAGTTTTGAATACCATTTCTGGCACCGGTATCTCTCCCAAATCTTCCTCGGTGAAGACCGAAGCAAAAAATTCATTTAATCTCTCCGCTGTGGCTTTGTCTTCCCTGATCGCCCCTTTTACCCCTCGGTCATCTAGCAGTCCAACCGATTCTTTTGCCGGCTTCCTGCTTTTAATATACCTAAAAAAAATGTTTACTATGTGTTTTTGCCTCCAACGCAACCTTTTTTTCGAAGTCCCTCTTAGCCTTCCTTATCAGCGCTTTTCATTTGACTTGACATTCCTTATGCTGTTTCTTATTATTTTCAGTTGGTTCCTTCTTCCATTTTCAGAAGGATTTTCTTTTAGCTCTAATAGCTTCCTTCACCTCACTTTTTACCATGCCGGCCGTGGTTTGGTCTTCCGTCCTCCTTTTTTAATATGCAGAATATATTTGGCCTGGGCTTCCAGGATGGTGTTTTTGAATATCATCCATGTCTGATGTAAATTTTTGACCCTCGCCGCTGCTTCTCTAAGTTTTTTTTTTCACCGTTCTTCTCATTTTATCATAGTCTCCTTTTTTTAAAGTTATACACTAACGTATTTGATTTCCTATGTATACATACTTCAAAGCTAATATCAAATCTGATCATATTATGATCACTGTTATCAAGTGGCCCCAGAACCCTTACCTCCCGCACCAGATCATGCACTCCACTAAGGACTAGGTCTAGAATTTTTCCTTCTCTCGTCAGCTCCTGTACCTGCTGCTCCATAAACCTCCCTAGCATGCCCTGATGTTACATTTACCCAGTCAATATCAAGGTAATTGAAATGACCCATTATTATTGTGTTGCCCAGTTTGTTTGCGTCCCTAATTTCCTTTAACATTTCTGCATCCATCTGTTCATTCTGGACAGGCGGATGGTAGTACACTCCTATCACTATCCTTTTCCCCTTTACACATGGAATATCAATCCATAGTGATTCCAAGATGTGTTTTGTTTCCTGCAGAATTTTCAATCTATTTGATTCAAGGCTCTCCTTAATATACAATGCTACCCCTCCACCAATTTGATCCACCCTATCACTTTGATATAATTTGTACCCCGGTATGACAGTGTCCCACTGGTTATCCTCCTTCCACCAGGTCTCAGAGATGCCTATTATATCTAATTTTTAATTTACTGCAATATATTCTAACTCTCCCAACTTATTTCTTAGGCTCCTGGCATTCGCATATAGACATTTCAAACTATGTTTGTTGTTCCTATTTACATCATGCTCAGTACTTGACAGTATTAATTTGCAATCCTTTGTCTGATTTTTATTTTTATTTAAGGACACCTGATCTACCATGGTCTCTTTTGCTACCTCACTATCGGGATACCCTATCTTCCCTGTTTTGGTGATATCTTTGAAAGATACCTTATCTCGAGCCATCCGCTTTTGAGCGACTGTAGGCCTTCCCCCAGTTTCTAGTTTAAAAGCTGCTTTATCTCCTTTTTAAATGCTGATGCCAACAGCCTGGTCCCACCCTGGTTAGGATGGAGCCCATCCTTTCGGAATAGGCTCCCCCTTCCCCAGAATGTTGCCCAGTTCCTAACAAATCTAAAACCCTCCTCCCTGCACCATTGTCTCATCCATGCATTGAGAGTCCGGAGCGCTGCCTATCTCTTGGGCCCTGCGCTTGGAACGGGTAGCACTTCAGAAAATGCTACCCTAGAGGATCTGGATTAGAGCTTTCTACCTAAGAGCCTAAATTTGGATTCCAGAACCTCTCACACGCATTTTCCTATGTCATTGGTGCCCACATGTACCAAGACAGCCGACTCCTCCCCAGCACTATCTAAAATCCTATCTAGGTGACGCGTGAGGTCCGCCGCCTTCGTACCAGGCAAGCAAGTCACCAGGAGATCCTCATGTCCACCAGCCACCCAGCTATCTATATGCCTATTGATTGAATCACCAACTACAACAGCTGTCCTAATCCTTCCCTCCTGAGCAGAACTTGGAGACATATCCTCGGTGCGAGAGGATACTACATCCCCTGGTGGGCAGGTCCTGGCTACAGGAGTACTTCCTACTTCACTAGGATGATGCTCTCCTTCTAGGAGACCTCCCTCCTCCAAGGTAGCACAGGGGCTACCAGACTGGAGGTGGGACTGCTCTACAACATCCCTGTAGGTCTCCTCTATGTACCTCTCTGTCTCCCTCAGTTCCACCAAGTCTGCTACTCTAGTCTCAAGAGAACAGACACGTTCTCTGAGAGCTAGGAGCTCTTTGCATCGGGCACACACATATAACCGCTCATCAAATGGGAGATAATCATACATGTGACACTCAATGCAAAAGATTGGGTAGCACCCCTCTCGCTGCTGTACTGCTGACTCCACCTTAGTATTTTTGAGTTTTCAATAATTTAAAACTTGCTAAAGTATTAAGGATATTAGCTGAATATAAAAATGTATTTTAGTTTATATGGTATATTGTGTTTTATTTAGTGTTTCCTTCTTAGATGGTAATGAAATATATTTAAAACTTTGTAAGAGCACTCCTTGCTTGTTATCCTAATTACAATAACTGACTATAAATGAAGAGTTGTCCTAGAGGTGGGCGAGTGTTGGCGAGGGTGGGTGGGAAGACTAAACTAGATCCTGCAGTGCCTGCTAGAGGCTATCTGTTAATGCTGTGGTACAAAGTTCAAGTTTTAAAACTAAGGGGAAAAGACTATGCAGATTAGTTGATAAAATTTGCTTTTTTTATATTTTTATTCTGCCTATCACTTTCCTACAATTCCTCCTATAAACCCCAATCTTTAGGTTCCCAAAGCACAAAGCAAAATAGTGCTCACTTACCAGAGAAATGTCCTCTTCTCTCAGAACTTCTCAGCAATAATAGCTTATGAGCTTTTCTTTTAGGAAGTTAGCCAAACCTTTTGTTTAATCCTGCTAAGCTAACTGCTTTTCTCACATTCTCTGGCAACGAATTCCAGATTGTAATTGCATGTTGAGTGAAGAGGTATTTTCTCCGATTTGTTTTAAATGTACTTCTTTGTAGCTTCATTGCATGCCCCCTGGTCCTAGTATTTTTGGAAAGAGTAAACAAGCGATTTACATCCACCCGTTATTATTTTATAGACCTATATCATATCTTCTCTCAGCCATCTTTTCTCCAAGGTGAAGAGCCCTAGCCACTTTAATGTGTGGAGGAGTGGCCTAGTGGTTAGGGTGGTGGACTTTGGTCCTAGGGAATTGAGGAACTGAGTTCGATTCCCACTTCAGGCACAGGTAGCGCCTTGTGACTCTGGGCTAGTCCCTTAACCCTCCATTGCCCCATGTAAGCCGCATTGAGCCTGCCATGAGTGGGAAAGCATGGGGTACAAATGTAACAAAAATAAATAAATAACCCATCCTCATAAGGAAGTCATCCCATCCTCTTTATCATTTTCATCGCCCTTCTCGGTAGCTTTTCTAATTTCATTATATCTTTTTTTGAGTTGCAGTGATCAGAATTGCACATAGTATTCGAGGTGCCATTGCACCATGGAGCGATACAAAGGCATAACATCCTCAATTTTTGTTTTCCACTCTTTTCCTAATAATAACTAACATTTTATTTGCTTTCTTAGCCGCCACCACACACTGAATAGAGAGTTTCAACTTATCATCAATGGTTTACCTTTCAGCTTGTTTCTGTCATATAGCAACAGTAGTGTTACAGAGAAAGTTGGCTGTGCTGCCCAAGAATCTCCTGTCTGCCGCCCCCCGCCCCCATGATGCTTCCTGTTTCCATAGGGGGCAGCAGAGAGGAGACTCTGAGGCTAGCACAGCCAACTTTCTCTGTATCGCTACTGTTGTTGTATGTAGTATGTATGACAGAAACAAGCTGAAAGGTAAACCAGGGGAGAGGAGCTGCCGGATGACAGGTGGGGTAAGGTTTGAAAGAGATTGAGAAGACTGGCTGGTTGTGAGGAGAGTGCTTGTGAAGCAGGTAGTGAGTGGAAAGTTTGCTCAGGAATTTCTTGGCTTTGTTCCCACCAAGGAGGTTAGATTGAGAACAGGAAACGGCATGACATCAATGTTTGTCTCTCTTTCCCTCTCCTCCACTCAACCATCATCCCCATTCACCCAAAACAAAGCAAGCAAACCTCTGAGCTACTCCATCCACATTTTCGTTCTTTTTGTTGGTAGCATTTTTATTTGATCTCACTTATATTTTCAAACATACCAGCTCGTGCAGCATACGGATGTACACAGAGGAAGTATTGGTTTCATCTGTTAGAGTAGTAATTAGTTCTAAATTGTTAATCATTGTATTATTTGGAGGAGCTGGTTATAGAGACTCCCTGTATTCTTGCAGAGATGTTTTCACCTGGTAAAGGACCACCAAAACAGACATCATGTTATGATAATCAGGTGCTTAACAATCAGACTTACTGTTTATAAGTGCAATTTAAAAAAACATTAATTAGGTTGAAACCTGGGAGCATTTAACATCTTTTTTTTTCCTGTGCCCTAAATCAAAAGAAAAACATGACATATGGGAATTTGCTTCTTTTGTTTTGCAGAAGGCAGTGGTATATTGTAAAAATGCACTTGCCTTTTTATTTTATTACTATTATTTCACAGAGAACTATTGAATAATGAGAGAAGGCTTTCCTTCATGCAGAAGTTCTGACTAGAGTCAGTCTAAATGTGACAACGTTGTCCAGTTCAGCACACTATTAGCTGCTGAATTCATACAAAATTAATTATGTTCAGTGGAAAATAAATCTGTTGACTCAGGCTGCTTGCTATGTGAATATTCCATCACTGTTCCATTATTGCTACCAAGTTCTACATATTAAGGGCAATTGCTATAAACTTTGTTTTAATTCATTTATCCAGTCTTTACATGTATATGGTTTTGCTTTTTAAACCAAAAGGTGAATTTTAAGGGTGGTTAAACAATTAGGTATAAACTGTGTTGTTTCTGACTTTAATTGTTTTGGACTGCTTTGGGTCCTACTGATCTGTGTATCCACAGTCTAGAATTTTGGAAGGTAGAAATGAGAAAATTAAAATTAAAATTTGGATGTACTCTGTAGAAGTTTTTTATTTTTGCAGTGTGTGTATGGATGCCTGTTTTGATGTGTTCATATGATAATGTTACTTATGGCTATGATTTCTGAACATGCGGCATTTTTAAAGGGCAGACGTTTAAATGCCCAGTTGCATATATATGCTAATGTGTTTCAGACATATCCATCTACTTATTCCCATGATATAACTGAATTCTATTATTCCGTCTGCAACGAAGCTACTAAGTAGTAAATTTAAAACAAATTGGAGAAAATATGTTCCATGGCTAGTAAAAGGGGATTAGTTACTGTGGGGGGTGTGGCTACTGTAGTGGAGGAGCCATAGATAGTTGCCTAAGGTTGCCCTATATGAATACAAAAAAAGCACTGCCCAGCACTGTTCTTGTTCTAAAATTTGTTGAAGCCCCTGAAAAGCTACACTCCAGCCCATCCAAATCTGCTCAGCTGTGATCAGGGCACAGACTGTAGAAGTCTACCCAGCACTGGCTGTGCATCCCAATTACCAGTGTTGCCACCCAATCTTCACTAAGCTTCTGTGGATCCATTCTTTTTAAACAGGATTCTTTTGTGTTTATCCCATGCATGTATGAATTCTGTTACCGTTTTCATCTCTACCACCTCCAGTGGGAGGGCATTCCAGGTATCTACCACCCTCTTTGTGAAAAAATACTTCCTGACATTATTCTTGAGTCTGCTCCCTTTTAGCCTCAATTCATGTCCTCTACTTCTGCCACTTTCCTGTCTCTGGAAAAGATTTGTTTGTGGATTAATACCTTTTCACAGCATCATAGTGATCCAATGAAGCAAAGGAATTATACAGTGGCAAAGGTTGGAAGGATGAATGCTTCTGTGTCACAGGTCGAAATCTACCTGAGCCTACTGTGACCCATCTATTCCTCTGTTGCTTTATTCTCTGTGGCAGTGCTGGTGTTAAATTGGCTGGGAATTGAGTAATCCTGGATGCTTCCTTAATTGTAGTCAATTCCTTCTTGAGGTTATTGATCTCATCTTTCATAGCTGATATTTGGAGACAGATAGGGCAATCTCTAAGATTCCAGATGGTTTGCTTTAGGATCAAAGTACAGCATGTATTGCATTGAATGAAGATCATGTTGATGTGATTCACAAGTGTGAAAAGGTGAACTGTGTTAAGGGATATGAATGAGTAGGATTGACCAATTAGGGTGTGGGTGGGCACGGAGGGACTATAGAGCCAGAACCTCTGCAAGTGAAAAGAAAGAGGTTTTTGTTTTGTTTTATTATTTTCTTTATAGGATAGATGGAGGTAAAGTCAGCAGATTATCAAATTTGTATTTATTTATTTGGATTTATTAACTGTCTTTATGAAGAGATTCACCCAAAGTGGTATACAATAGGCACAGTTTAACATCAAACTTACAGTTTTGTTATCAGCATAACAATAGTAAAATGTACAAGTATAAATATAAATACAGCAAAGTGAAACCTAATATTAGGACTACCATGAAACAGGATAAAAAATATATACATTTAACAGCACTGAAATGCAAATAACAGACATATAATATGATGTAAGCATAATACTAATGAAACATCTAATAAGCACACAATTAGAACATTCAAATAACATTGCTATGATACTAATGCTTTTCTACAGGACTGCTTACCATATAGCTGAGGGGCCAAATGCAGATATATAGATGGGGACAAGATGCATGGTTTAGAGTCAGTTGGGATAAATGAGTGCCTAAACTAAAAGCAAGTTCTTTGTATAGTTAATCAAGATATAAGAAACTGGTCTAAGTTACAGTCTGTGTAGAACACTAGTGCAGGTGCAGCATGGGTGTATAGTCAGTCACCCTATGTATTAAAGGCTTGAGAGAAGAGCCAGGCTTTTACCTGTTTCCTGAATTAGATATTAAGAGAAGGACACAGGAAAGATCAGATTAGATTAGAATGTATTAATCAAACCAAATCTCAAAATGCACAGATCAGCTCTGCTAGTACCCAAGGCAAAGAAGTGTTCTAGTTTGTTTGTTTTTTTAAATAAAAGGCTCCACAGAATTGTCCCTCTTCTAAGGCACACAGTGTATTAGTCACCAGATACAACCATATTGACATCCCAGCAAAGCAGTGGGGCACCCTAGGGGCTCTGCAGTGCACTTCATTTAAAAGGTCCCAGGTATACATTTCACCATTACACCCTTGTATTGTATGGTGAGCCTTTCAAAAATCTACAATACCCAATTGTAGAACACTACAATAGCCCTTGTGGCTGCAGGGGTCACCTATATGCGGGTACAGTAGGTTTTTGGTGAGTTTGGGAGGGCTCACACTTTCTACCACAAGTGTAACAGTTAGATTGGGATATGGGCCTAGGTCTCCATGTCTACAGTGCACTGCACCAACCACTAGGCTACTCCAGGGACCTGCTTGCTGCTCCAATAGGACTGGCTATAACATCTGAGGCTGTCATAGAGGCAGGTATGTATTATTTATTTCATATCTTTGGGGGGATGGGAGGGTGTCAGTGATCACTGTAGGAGTAAGGGAGGATCATGCCTTAATCCCCCCAGTGGTCAATCTGGTCATTTAGGTCACCTTTTTGTACCTTATTCATTCTAAAAACAGGTCTAGACCAAAATGTTCAAATTGTAGCCCTAGATGTTTCATTTTGTTCCATTATAGCTGCAAAACGTCCAAGTGTTAGGAATGCCCTAAGCCCAGCCCCGACTCGCCCCTTAGTGATTTGAACGCACCTCAGATGAATTGCATAGATAAACATCTGCAAAACAGGTTATGAAAATAGCAATTTGGACGTTTTGAGAAGAAATTTGTCCAAATGTTGCTTTATGACACCTTTTAAATGTTTTTTCTGTTTTGAAAATGAGCCTCATAGACAGCCTCTAATTAGCAGACCTGCAGCTTTCCAGCACAATACTAGTCTCATTGAAATACTTGTTGATTTTGATTATGACAAACAGTAGAGAGTGATTGTATTATTGTCAGCATTATCTACAGTATGTTCTTTGGCAACCCATTATATTGTATCATTTCTACAATTTGGGGGGTCCTTTTACTAAACTGTAATAGTAAGTGGTCTGCAGTAGTGTGGGCACGTGGAATTGCCACATGCCAAGGCCACCTACTACCATGGCGGTAAGAATCTCCATTTTTAAATGGAGATCATTAATTACTGTGTGCTAATAAAAAAAAAATCTCAGTCCAAATACCCACCTCCTATAAAGTTCAACTATTCCTTGTACAATAGTAGCATTATTGGATCTGTCAGATGTGCATGACTCCACTTCTATGGCTAATTTATGAAGCCAAACACAGTTTAGAGTGGGCATGTATTTGTGATTGATCCAAGATTTTTTTTCTTTTTTTATATATAAATATTGCTTTTTTAACCATATGTTACTTTTTTATCAAAACCTCATATCTTTCAAAAATAACCAAACTACTCAGCTTAAAAAACTTCTTCTTCTTCGTCTTTAGTTCTCAATACGTTCTAGCAAAGGAGACTTCTCATGCCAACACGAATCCATGTTTCGCTGAACACTGTGTCAAGGACTGTCTCCTGGAGAAAAAGATAGATTATTAAATCTGCCTGAGCCTTACCAGGGAGAGAAAAATATCTACTGTGAATTTCTTTACCTCCATACAGTGGAGAACTGATCAATCAGAGCACCTGTCTGTAACCTGGACATGCAAAGTACCAGGTTTAAATACAGACCTCCCATTCCCTTCTGCAATCAGACCTAGACATCCATCTTTTGGCCCCTCCATAGTCCTACCCAAACCACACCCACACCACTCCCCCTTGCCATATGGACATACTGCAGTGTTAGACATTCTTACTCTGGTTTTATACAATTGGTATTTGGGCATCCATGCAATATGGACATCTAAATACTGGTTTTTCAGTTGTCCAAAACAGGAATAGCTTCTAAAATAAGCACCATGGAGGCCTAATATGTTTATAAGCTCAAAACAGTTCCACTTGGCCTCCCTACCAGGTGACCTGTTATAAAATTACCCTGATATATCTCCGCTTGTTAGTTGAATATTTCCACTTGTAATTAAGTGCACCAATGCTATTTTGTCCTCTCTTTTGAAGGGAAGTTTCATCCAAGTTTTATTAGTATTTACTATCCCACCTTAGGGAATACCATCTAGGTGGCTTACATCGGATTAAAATGTGATCAACATAAAGATGCAGACAGAGAAAACGATGAGGAATAGGGTAGAACTCCATTGTAAATAAGATAGAGTGGGAGGGTACACACAATAGGGGAGATTATGTCTCTCAAGGGGTGCTCCAGGGGACTCTAAAGAATAGAGGGGGGAATTATCAGAACCATCATGGTAAAACATTTTAAGGTTGTTTTGAGTTAAGCAAGGGGTGATTGGAGATCATAGTTGGATGGTAATGAATTCCAGTAACTGTGGACCTGAGCTGTAAATATGTATGCCCTAGTGTGTGCATGAGTTATTTCTTTATGGCTAGGTACAATGAGCCGATTTTGGTTGCGGGAAAGGAGTACATGAGAATGGGAGTAATGGATTAGATGCCGAGATAAATAGAATGGTTTCATCACAGAAAGACATTAAAGGACTGTTTATTTTTGCATGTTTCTTCCTATCCAAAGCACCAATTTTCTTGAAGTCACTTTTGCAGACTTGAGTAGTGTAGTCAAAAGTTTCATCCATCGTAACAGGCATGTTCACACAGGACACAAGCATAGAATAATATATCATGATTATGAACTCTGGCAAAAACCAAGTTTACACTGTTTTGTGAGCTCTCAGACTGTTAATCCTTAGAGGAGGCTCAATGTGATAAGATTTCTCTGAATCCCTTTATTTTTGCACTGTATGTTTAACTACCCTCATACATTCCCCTTCTCAACTACTTAATGCTTCCTTGGCCAGGAAACAGGAACTGTATGCCTGAAATGGAGATGCTATCATTTATTTATTTGTGTTCGTCAAGACAGGCTGTATCGAGCCAAAAGATATAGATCCATCATTTATCCTAGGCTTTAAATGATCACATTTATTTCCCAGAGACAGCTGTCTTCTCCATATTAGCATTGCAAATGAACTCTTTTTGGGGGGGAGTAATGGCCTTCTATTGAGCATGATTCAATTATGTGCAGTCCACGGCGAGACAGGATATGGTCCTAGTATCTATAGCAATATGCCTGCTGTACACGGCTCCCATTCTAGCTGTTTACAACACGGCAGTTCCTTGAACTGCACTGAACTCTGCACACATCCAAGCAAATTGAAAAGATAGGAAATGAAGCTGGTATAGTACAAGCTCATAAATTTGTTTTAATTGGTTCACACTCTATATTCGAAGGGGTGATAAGTCAACTGGCCATTATATATATTAGTGAATTAGTGATCAAGAATGAAAACAGCAGGATAATGGAGTCCATAAGACTGGAAACCAGAATTAAGGGTCATCCAAAAATGGGGTAAAAAAAAAAAAAAGAGAGATACAAAGCCTTTGAAAATCTGCTAGTTTTGCACTGTGTGGGAATAGCATATCCTTAGCATAAAGATTTAATTTCCTGTAGCCTTCAGAAGTGAAAGAGTGGAGGAGTAGCCTAGTAGCTAGAACACTAACCTAACAACAAGGGCAGCCCAGTTCAAATCCTGATGGGGCTCTTGTGATCTTGGGCAAGTCAATTATCATCAAGACAACAGCAAAATGGCTGTTTTTCTGCAGTCCTGAACCTGATGGATTTGTGAATGTACTCTCCCATCTCACCAATATGCCCAATATGCAGTATGTGTGTTGCCTGCAGTGGAAAGGTGCCTGCTATTACCACATAAGTTGTATACCTCATTACTAACCCCCCCCCCCCCCCCCCGAAACAGCTTACAGACAAAACTTTTAATAAGGGCTTTATTTTACTAACTTTTCTTTTGTTACATTGGTACCCTGTGCTTTCCCACTCATGGCAGGCTCAATACATCTTACATATTGTATAATTAAGTACAGCAAGAGGCCCTCACTGGATGCCCACCGAAGGGTGGAAGGCCAATTTTAGACTCAGGGCTGTAAAAATACCAGCTAGGGTTAAAAAATCTATGCTGGCTGAGCAAGGACTAAGTTAAGATGTGTCCCCGCTTGGGATCCATCCACGGGAATAGTGGTGGGTCAATTACATACCTGAAACAGGTTAAACACTGCTAAAAGGCACTAACTAGGCCTAAAAATCTGATGGTGGCCTTGTTGCTAAGCACCTGCAGAAGCAGGGCTGCTTGATAAGCCTCAGTAGAATTTAGTGTGACATTCAAAAGCAGTGCAAAAGCCAAGATCAGGATTGATGGCTAAAAACCTAAGCCAGATCACAAGATGATATAAGACAGATTTGTCCATGTTTAGATGTTGGGATGTCCGTAACAGGGAAGTGTTTACAAAAAGGGAAATTGCACATAACTTGCAATAGCTGCACCTGACCGGGTATGATTCAGAGAGATTGAGCAAGATTAGAAAAAAAGTCCCTCTCAATAGACTTGTATGGGGACCAGATGGTATATAAGGACTGGTCACCCAAGCATATTTCGGAGGATCTCCCCAACGCATCTAGGACGCAGAGCTCCGGTCCGCTGAATCCAGAATTTGTCTGATGATGTATCTGATTAAAGTCTGATTTGCAAATAAACCCTCATTCAAATGATGATTTGTGGGCTTCACTTAATGATGAAAGGCTGTAAGTATAAATGCTTTTGCTATATCAGGCTATCATTCGCAGCATTGTATAACGTGTAACCTAAATCCAGTTGTCATAAGGCTGGTATCTATTCCTTGCCAGTGCTGAGAGGCGGACTAATGCGGGTCCCTTAGATCCAACGTCTCTCTCAGTGGCAATCCCTCTTAGAACTTCACAACTCCCTGATTACCCCACTACTAGTGCTATATAGAGATGGAGTCAGATTAAGGTCACTCTAGCCTTCTTGGGGGGGGCTCGGGAC
Source organism: Microcaecilia unicolor (assembly GCF_901765095.1). Classification (NCBI taxonomy): domain Eukaryota; kingdom Metazoa; phylum Chordata; class Amphibia; order Gymnophiona; family Siphonopidae; genus Microcaecilia; species Microcaecilia unicolor. The sequence continues at coordinate 108,114,153 of NC_044039.1, forward strand.
CCCTCTAGTCTCAACATTGGTGACCCCGAGCGTTCGATTTAAACACGCCATGAGAATTTTTGTCAAAGTGGGGGTTGATTATAGCTCTTGACTAAAATTCTGTTGTTTTATCTTCCAATTGATTGCTGTCCCTCATAGAGATCCAGAATTTCCTCCCCGGTGTTTCATACCCCTTATTACAGCATTCTGCTTTCTCTCTCTAACCTTTCACTCTTTCCTGTGGTTAAGCCACTGCCAATTTCCCTTCCGTTATACTTTCCTATCGCAGTCAGTGAATTCTGTCCTTCCTTTCGTATACTCAGTTCTCTTCTCCCTGTTCTCCTGTCCCTCTTCCTCTTATTTTCATTCTCGTTATGTTTCCCTCCATCCCTACCTGTAGATCTTGTGTTCCTACTTTTGTCTGCGCTCCTATTCACTGCAGTTCCCTGAACTCTTATATTCTACGTTGTGTGTTTTCTGAACAACTGACAGTCCACGTGCGGCCACTTCTTTTCCTGTCTATACACTTCTGCTCTAGATCTCGGACGGAGGGAGTGTCCCTTCCCTGCCCTCCAAGAGATCTGTGCTCATTTCCTCTGTGCGGTACTTAACCTCCGAGAAGTACTTAACCTCTACCTTTCATGCTCTCTGATTCTGTTTCTGGCCACTGTTTGGTGTCAGATTGGGGTAGCCTGCTCTTACTGTTGTCTGAAAGCTCCGGTTAATGGCGCTCAGCCACTTACTGACATAGTACTTCTGCTTTCCTGTTTTTTTTCTACCCATAATATAAACGAGATGCTTGTTTCCTATATATGGCTGTGGTTCTTCTTTGCACTATTTTGTTCTTTTCTCTTGCTCTTTTTAGTGTCATTCTCCCAATTCCCCCCCCCCTTCCTTCCTGTCATACAACTTTATACTTGATAAACCACACTTATTTCTATGCCTGCCTGCTTTGGAAACCCCCGTCTGAAACTTTCATGATATTATAAATCTCCGCTTGAGAAGTCCCGGTCTGTATTCCGTCTCTGTTCCCCGTAGCCACTTTAGCTGCACTTCTGGGTTTAATTTTCGCTGCATAGACCCCGTCTCTGCCACTTTCGGCACCTTTCTGTCATACTTACTATATATGAAACTGTTACTACGCTCTAAGTCTTCTACCTTTGTATTTTGTCTTTGCTAAAAGTCCCAAAAGTCCTGCACTAATCCTGACAGTTGTCTGCCTTAGCTCCCCGTTGTTACTGCTTCTCTGAGTGAATTTGCCACTTTTTTCTGTACCCCCTCTTTCCTGTCACAGCCCTCGGCTGTAGACTGTTAAATTTATCTCACTTCCACCTATACTTTCTCCTTGCAAAAGGTCTCTTGGCTACTATTTTCAGTTGTAATTTTAAATTTGTACTTGTCCTAGTAGCTGTTATCACACCCTTTTAATTTACAATTTGTTTTGGGACAATGTTATATTTTTAATTAATAATGTTTAAGGCTTGTCATTTATTTTCCCATTTGACATTTGCTTTTGGTCATTTCTAGCTTGTGTAATCGGTTCTGAATTCACTTTTATATTAAGGTTTCATGTTGTTGACAATGCCAGCCGATGTTTCTTTCTCCCAAGCTGTGCATAATTTCATATATAATTGCTGAGGTTTTCCTGAATTTGTAGTTTGAAATGGGGCTTTATTGTGACATAACCACTGGTGACGCTCCATACTTTGGATACACCTCCCTGCCCTCCTCTCTGATGCTCTCCTCTTACATAATTTTATTTATTTTCCTCCCTCCAAAATTGTCCCTCATATCAAAAGTAGTAACATTTAAATGTGTGGCCCTCCGTAGATTATTGTTATTATATTAGAATTGATACTTTGCTATGTAATGTTGGAACAGTAATTGTGGTGAGTCTGTTTTTTTGATTAGGACAAACATATGCAGCATTTGTTTAGCTGTGAGGGGATAATTGACGTGACAACCCGTTATGTAGTTTCATAATAACATGACTTAGAAGCAATTTCAGTATCCTTAGCCTTGTTAGTATGTTATTTTTGACTCCGGGATTTAGCTTACGGCATTGTTTCTGAACGGCATGATTAATATCCACTTATTTCCTGTAGAACCGCTTGCCCGTAACTTTTCAGGATGCAAGTTAGATTGTAAACTACTGATTAGCTCTACTGTGAAAAGCTTGGGTTTTCATTTTAGTTAAGGCTGCGAGACTGTGTTCGCGTTCTATAAATAAATGGTGTACGGCATTGTTTTCAGTCCAATCATATATTCAGTTTTCTGCAAGTTTACCCTTGTTTTATGGTACATTTTCTTGGCATGCATAATGGCATTCATTATGTAATAGTACATATTTCTTTAAATCACTTATCTTTTGATAATCCACTTGCCGGTTCTCCTCCCACGAACAGCAGTGTTTGAATGTTTTTGGTTTCATTTTTGCGGTTGCAGCGCTGGATCGTTGCTTGTCTAGAATGGGCTTTGTTTCTGCAGTGTAATATTGCAAGTTCCATAATAATGATTTACAGTCTGTTTTTCCAGGTTTTTGTTCATTTACTATATATTCCAATTTGTTGTACAGCTTTTTCTTCCTCTGATATGGGGAACATACTAAGTCGTTTGTTCATTGGTTTGCTCTGCTTGTCCATCAAAATTTGTGTGTGTCACTTTTCTTTCAGACTTTAATGCATGTTTATGCAGCACAACAGTGTGAATGATTTTATTTTGTATTGTATTGTCCTGGTTTTGCAGGCTTCCTTACTGTCGGCTGTTTTATTTTAATGCTTTTGAGTTCCCTTCTTATGAATTATTTAATAGAAAATCTATTGTCTAGTGACTCTTTTATGGTACCATCCCCCAAGAGCTTACATGTGTTCAGTGTTACAAATCTTTCTTTCATTTCTTTTTTTTTATTTATATCCATTTTATTTTACCATCTTTGCAGTTTGTTTCAAGGGCTCTTCCTGGGATATGCTATATTTTTATTTTACTTTTTATTTTTATTTTCTTATATACCAGTGTCACGCTATAACCATTGGGTTTGATATCGATGCCTGGGGCTTACACCCATTGGAGGTGACCCTTCAATGGATGACGGTATCTCAATTAGTAGAAGCAGACTTCCATTCCATTTTCGGAGTGGCCTGCGGATTCGGCATTATTGCCCACGTAGGAGTTGCTTGTACACATGACCGCTGAGGACAATAAAGAGACGTCTAAGACTTTGGTTGCGATTGTGTACAGGTTGACTGGGGCATTCAATATTCTTGGATGGTTAGTTTTAAACGAGAGGTTTCCTAACTTTTCAACGTTCTAGCATGGTTAGTCGTACACGAGAGGTTCCCTAACCACAAATTTTTGAGTGGGTTGTTGTAGCACGAGAGGTTCTCAAACCACTGCAGGTCCCTGGAGGGGTTAGTCGCACACGAGAGGTTCCCTAACCTGCGGAAACCCTTTGGACCGCTGCTCTTCAACTCATGAGACCCTTTTCGCTGGTTTTTTGAGTTCTTTTTGGGAGTGTTTGCAATGTCCCTTTTTAGGGGCTCTATCATGGGCCGGAGCTCATGGCTAAGTACCTGAAACAGTTCTTGGCAGGCAGGGAAACCGGTTTCTTCATGCTTTTAGAAGCACACTCTGGAGAGTAGTTTCCATCAATTAGGGGTAGAGTAGTATAAATATATAATAGCTGACACTAAGTATTTCCTCACTTATACACTGACTCTCTAGGTACATTTCTGTTTGCAGTTTTTGTCTGGCTTCCCCTAATGTCACTTGCGGTCAAAGCGTCGAGCTTTCCGCCAATTGGTTATTTTTATTTGGGTCCCTATGTTGGAGTACATTGGCAGATGCGTGAGTATGAGTGTGTTATGTTTCTACATGTTTACTATCAGGATAATCATTGCATGTTTTTGTAAACTGTTAGCACATTATCATTTCTAGGTCTCCTTGTTATCCCTGAAGCTGCCTTTTGAACCACTAACCTTGTACCAGGTTCTAGGTCTGGTCAATATATATATTATTATTAATCTAGTTCATTTTTTCTATAACAAATTACAGATCTGAAGCTTATTTGTAGACCACTTGCTCACTAGTCCCATTATTATACATATGGGTGATGTTGTTCACTACCCATTATATCATATCTTCCTCTCCGCACCCAACACCAGATACTGGTGATCTGACATCTATTCAGATCTCTGGTAAGGACTTTCCGTCCGAAACAACCTTTCTATTTTGCGGTTGACCTCCCTATGCCACCGAGAGTTCGGAAGGGCATAGTGATCCCGCCAACTGTTCTCTTCTCAATTGATTTTCTGCGCTGGAGATTACATTGCACGAATCGTGAGTATATTTTCATTTATTGTATGTGTTGCTATTGAGCTTGACTTTGTATACTTTCATAGGATTAAGATTTTGTCCTCAATACACAGGGACACCTCTGTATGCGGGACCATAACTGTGTCTGTGTATGAGTGTGGTTTTCCTTTTCTGTCTGTATGCTGCGACTTGTGATTGGCTACTGAAATATTTATTTTTATGTTTTTTGTTTTGAAACCCTAAACAATTCCTTAACCGTGCACAATTCCAATGATTGGATTTGAACTACATTTAGAAATATCTTGCTTCATCTTCTAAGCTTTAAGTTTTCTACGTATCAGGATTAGGTTACTGTTTTAATTTTATGTCTGTATGTTCCTGTTACTCTGCGAGATTGCCTATCAACTGCAGTGGTAGTAAATCTCAAAGGAGTGTTTATTTTCCAGGATTGTATATTATTTCATTTAAGCAATGTTTGTTTGATTTGTGACGTGATGTTAAATACCTATTGTTTTGACTTCTGGTAAATTGCTTTCACTAGAAATGCAAGCACTTTTTAGTTTTTAATTTGTATGTGTATGTGTTCTTTGAAAATTGCTTAATTATTCCAGATATTTACTATAAAAGGTTCTATATTATATGCCATCTAAAACACTGTTTATTGTGTGACGTTGTTTAAAATAACTAGTGCTGATGTTCACTACCTGGCTCTCTATTGGGGATGTGTTCCATAATAATGAATTAACTGTTTTAAATTTCCTTTTCATGGCTTATCTAGTACTTTCAAACTTCCTTCCCTGCCTCTTAAAGATTTATAGTTTTAAGATATATTATGGTATTGAGTTCCAGCATTTTTGGTTCTCAGACCCCAAATGGCGCGGTTACATTTCATTTCCGGATTCCATAATACTACAGTGCCTGCTTTATAATCTATGCAATAGAGTTTAGAGATTAACCCTTGCATAACATAACTAACTGGTAAATCCGAACTAAAGAAATTCAGGTTGCTATTATTTCAGAGCTATGTTCAGATCAGACTAGCTACAATTGCCAATTTCCTCTTCATTGAAAACCGTACCCTCTGAAGCAGATAAAGTAATGAACTTTCTTTTCCTCCTTTTCCTCTCCTGAAATATTAATTCTATGAAGACTAATTACACCAGCATGAAGTTTTAATACGAAAACTTAAACTTACAGTTTTTGTCTGATGTATAGACCTATTTTCAGTCACCATAAAATCCAATGCTTGCAGTGAGCAGTAAACTCAAATTAGACACAGGAAGCACCGTTATTTCGTGATTTCCTTAGGACCGAATGACAGAGATTAACCCTTGTAGTTCTTATTTTCTCTTAAGTTCATTTTTACAAAAGCTTTGGACTCAGTATATGATACAGGAATTCATTACGTGTTTCAGATTTTTAATAACTAGATGGGTTTTTCTGTGGTTCTGTGTTATCCTTGCTACTCTTTGTTTAGAATTCAATTTATAATGTAGGCCTACAAGCTGTTCCATTTATCATACTGGTCTATATGAACATATCCTACTGGTCAATTTGTGCATTTATTGCATTAATAAAAATTGTTATTATATCTTTGATTTTTTGAATTTTACTAAAATGTCTTAAGAAATGCTTCTACTTGTCTCCTGCTTATAAAGCTGCTCCTCCTCTGTATTTAAAATATACTCTAAATTGTAAATTGATTCCTGGGAATATATGAGCTTATTTTTAGCTATCCCTCTGAATGTGAATCTTGATATGCTGTCATGATTTAGGGCCCAAATTGTGAAAGCATAGAAAGGATCAGTTTTGAATTTAATACAAAGGTACAGCGAAGGGCGACGAAAATGATAGTGGGGATGGGACGACTTTCCTATGAAGAGAGGCTGAGAAGGCTAGGGCTTTTCAGCTTGGAGAAGAGACAGCTGAGGGGAGATATGATAGAAGTGTATAAAATAATGAGTGGAATGGATCGGGTGGATGTGAAGCGACTGTTCACGCTATCCAAAAATACTAGGACTAGAGGGCATGAGTTGAAGCTACAGTGTGGTAAATTTAAAACGAATCGGAGAAAATATTTCTTCACCCAACGTGTAATTAGACTCTGGAATTCGTTGCCGGAGAACGTGGTACGGGCGGTTAGCTTGACGGAGTTTAAAAAGGGGTTAGATAGATTCCTAAAGGACAAGTCCATAGACCGCTATTAAATGGACTTGGAAAAATTCCGCATTTTTAGGTATAACTTGTCTGGAATGTTTTTACGTTTGGGGAGCGTGCCAGGTGCCCTTGACCTGGATTGGCCACTGTCGGTGACAGGATGCTGGGCTAGATGGACCTTTGGTCTTTCCCAGTATGGCACTACTTATGTACTTATGTACTTATGTACTTATAATTTTCATTTTCCAAATTGGTTCTGAACTATTACAGAGGACTATAGGATATTGTCCTTCTCATTTGACCTATTTAAACCATGTAAAGGTCACGTGAGGAAGCCTCATAGACACATATAGTTTTGACATTTCTGATATTGGCTTTTCTCTATCTCTATAAATATCATATTAAAGGCTGCTGTATTTTCCTGGAGCACACTCTGACCACAATGTTTCCTCAGACTCTGCTGACTTCCTGTGCCAGCAACATCTAATTTACAGACTTACAGAGAAATTTTTTTTTTTATTCCTACTGTAATTTGTGATATTATATATTGAGACTATGCTCCACCTACTGGTGCACCAAGGAACTAACAATGCATTCATTGATTTTTTCTTTCTATTGGTCCTGTGCAGAGATTGACTACTAGATATTACTTCGTATATTAGCTCTATTTATTAAGGTTCTGTTAGGTTTAATGAAGACTGCTAATCCAAATCCTGATCTACCGCCTCTATTCCAGTTTGGTACTCCTTCTGCCACTGACCTCTGGCATGAAAAAAAGGGCGCTACCCCTCCTCCAATGAAATTTTCTTTGTCCAAATGATGTCATAAATTTTGACCTTCTTGGTTATGCTCTTAAATATTCTAATTGTATTAAATATTTTTGCAGCCTCATCTTTTCCAGGACCTACATGTCACTTTACGTATGAGCTCTCTATTACTACAGACAGCGACCGTGATTCCAGAAGATACTTCCATCACCTGGACTAGTTATGAGTTTTAAATTTCTGCACACTAGTCTTCTGCTTTGACTATGACTATTTCCTAAGCTACCCTTCTTTTTGAATCATCTAACTCGTAAGTCCTGCTGGCCTCCTGCAGCTGAGGGCTCAACCCTTGGTGAATGTTAGTCATCGCAGGTGAAGATTTCATACCTATTGGCGATAGATTGCAACGCATTGCCCGTGCCTTTTGACTATTTTTGTGCACCACATTCCTGACCCTCCATACATCAATAACTCGAACAATCAATTATTATTGTGGGTTTTTTGTACTCTTTTCTTTTGTTCCATATACTTAACTATTGTTATTTGATCATCTCTTCGTAATAATTACCAATCTGTCTTGCACATTATGCAAGCCAGAAGTGGGGATATATTATACAAATCCCAATTCTTAGTATTAAGAGGGTTGAAGTTGAAGCTCTGACCCCTATCAATCAGGAGATATAATTTCATATATACTATTGCTATTTATGTAAATTGGCTTTTCGTTATTGTACCCTTATGGTTTCCCTTTTGCTTTTGCACTTAATTAGCACTGTTTTCTCCATGTTTACATTGTCTTTCATGTCTCTTGACATCTATATATTATTTTTGCTTATTCAGTTCACGCTGATTATGCCCACCAAGATATAGCAATGTATCATTCAGGCATACAGTTATTTTGCTTATTCCTTTGCCAGCCTCTGACTCTTGATGGACTGATTATGATGGTGCATGCCTAGAATAAAGACATGGAAAGATCCAAGTACGTCTTCAAGATCTATCCAGGCCCAAATGATGTTAGATCCCCCAAGGTTGTGGCAATAATCTTTACACCTTGCAAACTACTGGACCACAAGTCTTGGGTCCATGTGAAAGATATACAGGTTTACTCAGCCGCAGAACCAGATGTTACCAGCCTAACCATCTCAAGACCGGCCACTTCCTTCAGCAGGCCAGCCTGGAAACCCAGATCTCCGTCCAGATTCTTCAGCGCTTCCACCGCCTCAACCATGATCGCTGAAAGAGAATTCAGAACTGATACTTAATTTGAGAATTACTGTTGCTGTTTATGGACATTATAGACTCATATTTTGTTTTATTTTCAGTTTAGCAGCAATCCTGTCTATATATTGAAAAGGTTTTATTTTTATTTTCTTATTATTTCCTTTATTGTTCTAATTGTTTTTCTAAGAGTTTCCCCGTTATTTCTGTTTATGTAATTTAAATTGAAGTTGATATTGCTCAGACACAAGGGTAACATCAAACCCTAATACTGACTATGATATCATAATGTAGGTGTAAACCCTGTTAGTATCAACCAGTTATGCAATTGTTTAACTTTGGTGTAGGCTTACTTAAGCTGCATGTCTTTCTGTAGGTTTGACTGAGCTCCAAGTGGGGTAACGGATATATAAAATGCTTCCCATACTTCCAGGTCATTATGCATATGTCAAGATCCATGCATGACCTTTGTTAATATAAATTTTCCTAGGATTGGCCATTTTTGCTGTATGAGGTAACCTCATACTTGCTATCCATTTTTTTTTTTTTTTAGTGCTCATGATTGGATGCCAATGATGAGTAATAGTAAGGTCCAGGAATTCCGACCTGTTTAAGGATTCTGAATACCTACAACAGCCTGCAATCAGAATACTAACCATATATTTGTTGAGCCCATAACAATGCTCAATCAAAACCACTGTTCCTTCCGAGGACCACTGAGATAGATACATTAGATTATCTCTCCATGCGCTATGCTACAGATACAATAGAAGCCATAGAAAGATCTGAAAGTGTTTATTAGTATGATCCACCTGAAATTGCTATTACCCGCATACCTATACTTCATGAGATTTTGTAGATGAACTCATGGATTTGTCCCATTCATAAAATCTCAAGAGAGATGACATCAGGATTAAGGCCCAAGGGATTGGGTAATATAAAGGGAAGTCCATATGCCCAAATAATATATCACCTGAGAATGAAGTTTCCTATCTTGCACCATACCGTCTAGCAATTTGTAAGACCAAAACTCCCCCTCTAGTTTGATAGCTTGCCACCTTCTGGAATGGATGATGACAAGCTTGACGAGCTTTGTGTCACCCCTCCTCAGAGGGGGTGACAAGTGGGGAATGTATAATTATAGTACAGCAAGAGGCCCTCACTGGATGCCCACCGGAAGGGTGGAAGGCCAGATTTTAGGACTCAGGCTGTAAAAATACCAGCTAGGTTTAAAAAATCTATGACTGGCTGAGCAAGGACGTAAGTTAATATGTGTCCCCGCTTGGGATCCATCCACTGGAATAGTGGTGGGTCAATTTACATACCTTAAACAGGTTAAACTGCTAAAAGGCACTAACTAGGCCTAAAAATCTGATGGTGGCCTTGTTGCTAAGCACCTGCAGAAGCAGGGCTGCTTGATAAGCCTCATTAGAATTTAGTGTGACATTCAAAAGCAGTGCAAAAGCCAAGATCAAGGAATTGATGGCTAAAAACCTAAGCCAGATCACAAGATGATATAAGACAGATTTGTCCATGTTTAGATGTTTGGATGTCCGTAACTAGGGAAGTGTTTACAAAAAGGGAAATTGCACAATAACTTGCAATAGCTGGCACCTGACCGGGTATGATTCAGAGAGATTGAGCAAGATTAGAGAAAAAAGTCCCTCTCAATAGACTTGTATGGGGACCAGATGGTATATAAGGACTGGTCACCCAAGCATATTTCGGAGGATCTCCCCAACGCATCTAGGACGCAGAGCTCCGGTCAGCTGAATCCAGAATTTGTCTGATGAATGTATCTGATTAAAGTCTGATTTGCAAATAAACTCCTCATTCCAAATGATGATTTGTGGGCTTCACTTAATGATGAAAGGCTGTAAGTATAAATGCTTTTGCTATATCAGGCTATCATTCGCAGCATTGTATAACTTGTAACCTAAATCCAGTTTGTCATAAGGCTGGTATCTATTCCTTGCCAGTGCTGAGAGGCGGACTAATGCGGGTCCCTTAGATCCAACGTCTCTCTCAGTGGCAATCCCTCTTAGAACTTCACAACTCCCTGATTACCCCACTACTAGTGCTATATAGAGATGGAGTCAGATTAAGGTCACTCTAGCCTTCTTGGGGGGGGCTCGGGACCCCTCTAGTCTCAACAATATACAGGTACTTATTTGTACCTGGGGCAATGGAGGGTTAAGTGACTTGCCCAGAGTCACAAGGAGCTGCCTGTGCCTGAAGTGGGAATTGAACTCAGTTCCCCTGTTCCCAAGTCCACCACCCTAACCACTAGGCCACTCCTCCTTTTCTACCGCTCACTCTTTTTTGGTGTTATTGTTGGGGGATTTGATTACTTTTCTTTTGGACTTTCATTTTTTAAAAAAAAAGTACTACCCTGGTAGACTTCGGAGAGCCATTGTTTATTCCTGGAAATGAACTATAGAAAATAGATTGACTTTTTGGGATCTACTGGGTATTTGCAGCCCAGACAAGCCATTGTCGGAGGCAGAATACTGGGCGTGATGGACCTTGTCTGAATCAACATGACTTTTTTAATGTTCTTATTGCTTGACTTTCTGGCTCAGCAGCTTTTTCTCTTTCTCAGATCTTGGCTCATTTTCTTTGTTTGTTTTCTTTTTGTGGTATATTTTTCCTATTTTCATTCTAATTTGTCTCTTTCCTTTAGAGTGGATGTTTTAACACTATTTCTTTTTCTTTCTTCCTATTTTCTTCTCCTGCTTCTCTCCTTTTCTTGCCTGCATTTCCAAATTCCTCTACCTTTGTCCTTTTCCTCCTATTCTCTCAGCTCCATTTCTCACACATATATCCCTCACCCTTCGCTAGGGGTCCTTTTTCCAATCCATCCAATAACCAATCCCCTACTTTCCATTCTTATATATGTTCTTCCCTTCACCCTGCCCTTCCTTTCCCCTCTTCTCAATCTCTTTTCCAATAATGGGTCCTCTCTTCATCCTCTGTTCCCATCCCTCCACTCCGCCCACTTTTCCAGAAGCTTCTGACTACAGTCATCCAAAATAGTGTAAGGTTCATATTAAAATATTCTGCAGGAAACAAAACATCTTGGAATCCCTATGGATTGAAATTCCATGTGTAAAGGGGAAAAGGGTAGTGATAGGAGTGTACTACTGTCTCCTGGCCAGGATAACAGAAAGATGTAGAAATCAGGGCGTAGCCAGACACCCCAAATTTGGGTGGGCCTGGGCCCAAGATGGTGGGCAGTACTTCGCCTTGTCCCACAAGTGATTGGTCTCTCCCTCTCTTGCCTGCATCCATATGGTCTCTCAAACATCCGCCCTTCCTGAATACCTCTTAAATAGATTTTCACCAACAGCGAGCCAGCAACTAATACATACTGCTCATGCTGCCCCACAGCCTTTCCTTTGGATGCAACTTCCTGTTTCCGCATATGCAGGAATACATCAGAGGGAAGGCTTCGGGATCTGTGCGAACAGTAGGTATCAGTCGCTGCTTGCTGGCAGGCAAAGATCTGCCATTTAAAGGTATGCAGGAGGGACAGTTGGGAGTTTTCCGGCTGGTGGGGCTTGAGAATCCTGCCAGCCACATTATGTACTACTATTGGGTGGGCCTGAACCCAAAGTGGATGGGCCTGGCCCACCGGAGCCCACCCTTGGCTACTCCACTGTAGAAATTATGGAGGCTAACAAACTGGGCAACACAATAATAATGAGTGATTTCTATTACTCCGATATTGACTGGGTAAATGTTACATAAAGGCAAAATGCCTTGATGAAACCAAGGACTGCTTTATGGAGTAGCTGGTACAGGAGCCAACAAGAGGAGGAAAAATTCTAGACCTAGTCCTCAGTGGAACATGATCTGGTGTAGGAGGTTATGGTGCTGGGACTGCTTGATAACAGTGATCAAAACATGATCAGATTGGATATTGGCTTTGGAGTAAGTACACACAGGAAATCCAATACGTTAGAATTTAAGTTTCAAAAAGGAGAGTATGATAAAATGAGAAGAACGGTGAAAAAAAGACAGAGGAGCAACCGTAACAATTTACATCAGGCATGGATGCTGTTCAAAAACAGCATCCTAGAATCTCACGCCGGATATATTCTATGTATTGAAAAAGGAGGAAGGAAGACCAAAAGACAGCCGGCATGGCTAAAAACTGATATAAAGGAAGCTATTAGAGATAAAAGAAAATCCTTCAGAAAATGGAAGAAGCACCCGACTTAAAATAATAAGAGACAGCATCAGAAATGGCAAGTCAAATGCAAAGTACTGTTAAGGAAAAGCAAAGAGGGAATTTGAAAAAGAAATTGCATTGGAGGCAAAACACATAGTAAAACTTTTTTAGGTATATTAAAAGCAAGAAGCCTGTAAAGAATCAGTTGGACCGCTAGATGGTTGAGGGGTAAAGGGGGCACTCAGGGAAGACAAAAGCCACAGCAGAGAGATTAAATGAATTTTTTGCTTCAGTCTTCACTGAGGAAGATTTGGGAGAGATACTGGTGCTAGAAATGGTATTCAAAGCTGATGAGTCAGAGAAACTATATGAAATCTCTATAAATCTGGAAGATGCAATGGCGCAATGTGACAAATTGAAGAGTAGCAAATCACCAGGACCAGATGGTATTCATCCCAGAGTACTGATAGAATTGAAAAATGAACTTGTAGAGCCATTGTTAGTAATATATAATTTATCTTTAAAATCAAGCATGGTACCGGAAGATTGGAGGGTGGCCAATGTAACGTCAATTTTTTTAAAAGGTCCAAAGGTGATCCGAGAAATCATAGACCGGTGAGCCTGATGTTGGTGCCGGGCAAAATTACAGAGCATATTCAAAGCATGGATTAATGAGACAAAGCCAACATGGATTTAGTGAAGGGAACTCTTACCTCACCAATCTATTACATTTCTTTGAAGGGGTGAACAAATGTGGATAAAGGTGAGCTAGTCGATATTGTGTATCTGGATTTTCAAAAGACATTTGACAAAGTACCTCATGAAAGACTCCAGATGAAATTGGAGAGTCATGGATAGGAGGTAGTGTTCTATTGTGGATTAAAATCTGGTTAAAAGATAGAAAACAGAGAGTAGGGTTGAATGGTCAGTATTCTCAATGGAGAAGGGTAGATAGTGGGGTTCCCCAGGGGTCTGTGCTGGGACCGCTGCTCTTTAACATATTTATAAATGACCTAGAGATGGGAGTAACTAGTGAGGTAATTAATGTAACCCATATAGGGTTAAATTATTTTACCTGGGATGCCTCTGAGGGTGAGCTCCGGGGTGGTGCGGGGTACGCTGTCGTGTGGGTGGTGTTAGCGGCGGCAGGGGCGTCAGCTGTTTGGTGGTGAGGGAGTTTGGGCGGCGATTCAGGAAGGAGGGGTTCGCGCTAGCAGCTGGGGAGATCTTCAGCCGCGTTGATTGCAGCCGAACATTTTGTTTTTTAGGATGAAGGGGAAGGCTGGGAGGGCTGGAGAGGCCTGATTGGCCACCCTGTGTAAGCGTCTGACGTCGACGTTATGACGTCAGACGCATGCGAGACGCTGGGGCTAGGGAATCCCCGTTTCTTAAAGGGAACCGGCTCTTTTAGGTTACAGAGACGGTTCTGAGCGGAGACGGGAACCCAGCGTGGGACAGAGTAAGAAGGGGGAAGTGCTCCGGTGCACTTCTCCGGTGTTTTTTATTTTCTAAATGTGTTGGCGGGCGTGCTGTTGGGTGGCACGCGCTGAGGGGAAGCCACGAAGAGGGAGAGAAGCAGCTGATGGCACGAGCCAGATGCTGGCTTGTGCCAGGGAGTGCAGCAGGCGCGTGCAGAAGAAAACTTAAAAATAAACACAGTTAAATGCTAAATGAGGTAAGGAAAATGTATTCAAATATGTGTAAAGTGCTGTATATTGCTGAAAATGTCATAATTTAATGTAAAGTGTATGTTTATAGGGGATTGCAAAGTGTTAGGTTAGTGCAGGGGCTCATGCTGGGTTTGTGCCATATATGACATACTTAAGTTCTAAACGGCTTGTGTGGCAGTTGGGAGGTAAGCTAAAGGCTGTGCAGACCTGTAAAAGTGGTCCCTGCGCAATTCAGCCAAGAAATACATTTAAATTGAGTTTTGAGAGGGTTGGGTAGTCAATTAAAATATTGGTGTGTGTCTGCAGTGGGGAAAACTTAATTTTAAAAGCTGCTCAGCGTGTTGTCAGGAGGCTTTAGGCAAGTGATTTGGTTTGGATGGGAAAGCTGTTGCCTGAATCTTAATTTAACTTCATATGTTAAAAGTGTCTTTGATAAATAAAATATTTGGGCACAGTACCAGTCTGGCTCACTAATAGAAGTGAACTTGTAAGGAACTGGTGTGAATTTCAAAATACTTCTGTGAGGGGTTATCTGCCTTGCGACAAGGTTTAACTAAATAATCACCCCAGTATTGTGAGTTTCATCAATTAAGGAAGAGGGAAAAAAATCTCATGATTATAATACCCCTGTCTCTGAAAGAGCGGTGATCTGCTGCAGAGAGAGAAAAAAATCAACACATAGGATTTAATAATCCTAGTGCTTATATTAAATTGTGATACATTTTTGGGAATTTATTGGTTTGTGGAGGGTTTAGATAGGGATGTTCAATCATATTTTATTTTACCTGGGAATAGCTAGATAGGGAAAGGAATAATTTTAATTAGCCACTGCATATTAATATGAGTGGACTGGATAGAAAAGGTTTAAGGTTTTTTCTTATAAGTTGGTTACAGCTTAGAGTAGTAGGTCCTTCGGAGGAGTTCCAGTTCCTGCCTGCAGTATACCCGCTATCATCTTGAAAAGAAAACAGCACGGTACCGGTACCCAACAATAAAAGAGAGAGAGATTCATGACAAAAGTGCTGAGAGGAGTATCCTTTAATATATCAGCCAGAATCACCGGGCCCTGTTTAAAGACATTGACTTATAATACTTACCTTATTTTCCTTGAAGAGGTTCCTGCAAAAGAAAACACAAAACAATGAATCAGCTCTTACAGTTGTTGAGATTAAGAAATACTGTACTGTTGTGTTATATATTAGAGAAGAAAAATTTTGTTAGATTAGTAAAATATACTTATCTAATTTGTCTTTGCGATTTGATGATGTGAGCCATGATATACCTATAAGAAGAAAAGGGAGAAAAACACGCAAACTATACTTACCTGCTTGAGGGATGAGGGACCTGAAAAAGAAATAATAACAAAGAATCAATTCTTATAGAAGAAGGGAATGTTTAGACAAAATTTTAAGATTAAATGCATATTTAGTTAATGAATTTTGCTAAAGTCAAATTATACTTATGTGATAAAAGTTGAAGAAGTTGATGTACTAAAAAAATATTGAATCTATTAAACAGATTTGAACTTTACGCATACCCATAACCTAAATAAAAAGAATAATTAATTGAATTATCAATATAAATGACATTTGTTTTCCTGAGTTACAATAAAATATATAACCAATTTAGTTTCATTCCTCTCCCCGTTTTAGAAACAGGGAGACATGGCTAGTGTTAATGTCTGTACCTTAACCCTGTCCGATACACGATATTTTGCCCGAGGTATTCTAAGGGTATTGTAGGGTGAAGTATCGTGCCCAGGGTGAGGTCACAGTTACATTAAATTTGCTGATGACACAAAGTTATTCAAAGTTGTTAAATCGCAAGAGGATTGTGAAAAATTATAAGAGGACCCTACGAGACTGGGAGACTGGGCATCTAAATGGTAGATGACATTTAATGTAAGCAAGTGCAAAGTGATGCATGTGGGAAAGAGGAACCCGAACTATAGCTACATAATGCAAGGTTCCACGTTAGGAGTCAATGACCAGGAAAGGGATCTAGGTGTTATCGTTAATGATACATTGAAACCCTCTGCTCAGTGTGCAGAGGCAGCTAAGAAAGCAAATAGAATATTAGGTATTTTATGAAAGGAATGGAAAACAAAATGAGGACATTATAATGCCTTTGTATCATTCCATGGAGCGACCGCACCTCGAATATTGTGTGCAATTCTGGTCACTGCATCTCAAAAAAGATATAGTGGAATTAGAAAAGGTACAGAGAAGGGTGGTGAAAATGATAAACGGGACGGGATGGTTTCCTTATGAAAAAAGGTTAAAGCGACTAATGCTCTTCAGCTTGGAGAAAATATGGCTGAGGGAAGATATGATAGAAGTCTATAAAATAATGAATGGAGTGGAATGGTTAGATGTGAATCACTTGTTTACTCATTGCAAAAGTACTAGGACTAGGGGGCATACAGTGAAGATGCAAAGTAGTAAATGTAAAACAAATTGGAGGAAATATTTCTTCACTCAACGTGTAATTAAACTCTGGAATTCATTGCCAGAGAATGTAGTAAAAGCAGTTAGTTTAGTGGGGTTTTAAAAATGCTTGGATACAGTGGCATAGCTAAGGGACACAGGAGGAGCAGCCGCTTCCCCCAAACAGATTTTAGGAGAAAGTGGCGCCCATGCCACTAACTTTTCCTCCTGGCTGCTGCCGCCTTCAGTCCACGGCAGCCTGGAGGAACCATGAGTTTCCCTTCCCTTCCCCTCACTGACTGACTCGTGCTGCTGCCTCACCAGCTTGGCTGCAACAAAATGAAGCCGTGCACCGGCCAGGTCATAGCCCTATGTGCACCACTGCCACCTCTGCTGATTTCCCTCCTCTGCCCCCCCCCCCCCCCCACAAGATGTAACTTTCCTGTTTGCCTTCCTGATGCAGCATGGTGAATAGCAAAACAAGGCACCCTTGTTGGAGGGAGATGTGAAGTTAATGGTCAAGAGGATTCCACAGTGCACTGCCTCAAGTATTTGGAGTCGGATTGGAGTTGAACTGGAAGTCGTATGGAATCATAACCATATACCAGTTGAGCAGCAGTTCCAGTGAAGGCTTTAAGAACAGCTTCAGTTAAGTTTTGTTTTGAAGGGGTTGGCCATGCTCTCTTGGGGGTTTTTTTGGTTCTGACTCAACCTTTGAAGTGCAGTTTGCTGACTTGTGGGATTCCTGCTTGATTTTTGTTTTGAAATGTCTTTGTAGGATTTGCCATTTTTTTTGTAACTATTTTTTGGTGTGACCATTCACTTGTTCCTTATTTTGGGATTGAAAAAAGGTTTTTTTTAAATCACTTGATTTTCTCCTGGTGAAGGAGTTTTTGCAGCTGATTCTTTTTTCCTTTCTTCTTATATATATGGACCTGTGATATTATCTTACTTCCATTTATGATGGTGGATCATTTAATACTTTTTGTATTTATCCCTATGCGGAGTTTTGAGGTCTCATTTGTTAAAGTAGATATTTTTTAATTTCTTTATTGAAATTTTGTAGAAGCAAGTGAATGATACACAAGAATACAAAAAAAATTTGAAACTATTTTAAATAAAAACTGGTTACATCATTCATTACAGGCATTTCCTATTATCGGTGTGCCAAATAAAAAAAGAGAAGTCAGTCCTCTGTAACAGCTTTAAGCATAATTATGCACCATCTGCTGGCCAAACAGAAGAAATACACTTTAGACATACAAACAGGAAAATATCCAATACATCTTCCAGGCTTAAAACACACTAACCCCCTTTTACTAAGGCGTGCTCTCGTTTTTAACCACGCTAAAATTGGGTGCACGCTAAACATTAGAGACACCAATGCATTCCTATGGGCATCTCTAACATTTAGCGCACGCCCAATTTTAGTTCATGCGTGAGAACTGAGCATGCCTGGGGTGCTGGTGTCAGTGGCTCAGAGCACTGCCTTTGACTGTTGCACTTTTCTAAACATGGGTTGGTGGATTATGGATGTCTTCAGCTGGCAGGGCTTAAGATCTTTGCTAGCTAAGGTATTTAATTTTTAAATTTCATGGGAGGGGAGGGTAAGGGAAGAAGAAATGCATGCCCACTCAACCTACCCACTGGCCCTCCCAAAACTTGCCTTCCTTCTATGCCAATGTGTTAATGTCAGTTGCACGTAAGAATTAACAGAAATAACAAAGGATGTGTGCTGTATACCAGAATAATTAACAAAGGAAATGTGTGTGTGTGTGAATGAGAGAGAGACCGTATGTGTCTATAATGGCCTGGTTAACTGGGGGACTGCACACCAACCATCCAGTGTGGAATAGGGACAAAACATCAGGCTCCTGACCCTTGTAGCCATGTTAGATGAGGGGGATGTTAAACCATCAAAGAACTATGTCTGTGAGAGATGTTCACCTGTTGCACCAGTCCTCTCAGATCAAAGATACTCTACAATATCCAAGCCAGTCTCTGAATAAAAACATTTTATTGAAGTATAGCCTTCAAATAAAAAAAAACAACAAACAAAGGAATAGTTTAAAATGAAATCTTTTAGCAAAATATTGGGGTAGTCTTAATTATCTCCTGTCTTCTTCTTCCTTCTGGTTCTCCTGTCTTCTTCTTCCTTCTGGTTCATCTGGTGTTCTTCGTTGTTGCTCCTGAGGAGACACAGAATAAAGCCTTCCTAATCATTCTCCTACCTTGTCCAGTGGTCAGGGAAATAACCACTTAGTTGCTGGATTCCTTAGTTCTCACCATCGCTAGCTGCACAAGAACTAACGGTGTCTCACTATAGAGCCAAAGCACTCCTTGTTGTGTGCTGGCTGTCCTCACAGCAGAGCTGGCTCCTGGTGTTGGATGCAGACCTCCAATGCAAGCCATGCCTGGAATAACACCATATAACTGAAGGGTCAAGCTGGAGCTACTGAAACACACTAAAACCTGCCTCTCAGGGACTTTATAGTACACCCTTATATCACACTTAGGGCACATCCCCTTTGCGCATATTGTATGAAATATTCTCCCCAGAATGCAGATCCCTGTGGGAGATTGATACTAGGAGAAATATTTGAGGCCTTTGTTGGTCATGTTATCCTTCTATGGATTAAGAATTGGTTATTGGTTTTACTTCTCACTGGTCTTCCACTCAATCATCTTTCTCCTCTCCAATCTGTCCAGAATTCTGCAGCTTGACTTATTTTTCGCCAAAATCGCTATGCCCACATTAGCCCACTCCTCAAGTCACTTCACTGGCTCCCTATCCGCTTCTGTATACAATTCAAACTCCTCTTACTGACCTTTAAATGCATAAACTCTATGACCCCCTCACTACCTCTCCTCTCTCATTTCTCCCTACACTCCTCCCCGTCAACTCCGTTCTCTGAACAAATCTCTCTTGTCATCCCCCTTCTCCTCCACCGCTAACTCCAGACTTCATTCCTTTTATCTTGTGGCACCTTATGCCTGGAACCGTCTTCCTGAACCCATACGTCTAGCTCCATCTCTACCTGTTTTTAAATCTATGTTGAAAGCTCACCTTTTCACTACTGCCTTTGGCCCCTAACCGTTACTCATTTGCCCTCCTCCTTCCCTGTTCCTCTTTACCCTGTAATTCCCTTGCCGATCTGTTTTACTTAGATTGTAAGCTCTTTGAGCAGGGACTGTCTCTCTATGTCAAGTGTTCAGCGCTGCGTGCGGCTGGTAGCTCAATACAAATGTTAGTAGTAGTAGTAGTTTATTTTATGTGTTTGCTGGAAGACCTTAGGATACTTGAAGACTGTGCATCCAAATGGCAGATGAAATTTACAGTGGTGGAAATAAGTATTTGATCCCTTGCTGATTTTGTAAGTGTGCCCACTGACAAAGACATGAGCAGCCCATAATTGAAGGGTAGGTTATTGGTAACAGTGAGAGATAGCACATCACAAATTAAATCCGGAAAATCACATTGTGGAAAGTATATGAATTTATTTGCATTCTGCAGAGGGAAATAAGTATTTAATCCCTCTGGCAAACAAGACCTAATACTTGGTGGCAAAACCCTTGTTGGCAAGCACAGCGGTCAGACGTCTTCTGTAGTTGATGATGAGGTTTGCACACATGTCAGGAGGAATTTTGGTCCACTCCTCTTTGCAGATCATCTCTAAATCATTAAGAGTTCTGGGCTGTCGCTTGGCAACTCGCAGCTTCAGCTCCCTCCATAAGTTTTCAATGGGATTAAGGTCTGGTGACTGGCTAGGCCACTCCATGACCCTAATGTGCTTCTTCCTGAGCCACTCCTTTGTTGCCTTGGCTGTATGTTTTGGGTCATTGTCGTGCTGGAAGACCCAGCCACGACCCATTTTTAAGGCCCTGGCGGAGGGAAGGAGGTTGTCACTCAGAATTGTACGGTACATGGCCCCATCCATTCTCCCATTGATGCGGTGAAGTAGTCCTGTGCCCTTAGCAGAGAAACACCCCCAAAACATAACATTTCCACCTCCATGCTTGACAGTGGGGACGGTGTTCTTTGGGTCATAGGCAGCATTTCTCTTCCTCCAAACACGGCGAGTTGAGTTCATGCCAAAGAGCTCAATTTTTGTCTCATCTGACCACAGCACCTTCTCCCAATCACTCTCGGCATCATCCAGGTGTTCACTAGCAAACTTCAGACGGGCCGTCACATGTGCCTTCCGGAGCAGGGGGACCTTGCGGGCACTGCAGGATTGCAATCCGTTATGTCGTAATGTGTTACCAATGGTTTTCGTGGTGACAGTGGTCCCAGCTGCCTTGAGATCATTGACAAGTTCCCCCCTTGTAGTTGTAGGCTGATTTCTAACCTTCCTCATGATCAAGGATACCCCACGAGGTGAGATTTTGCGTGGAGCCCCAGATCTTTGTCGATTGACAGTCATTTTGTACTTCTTCCATTTTCTTACTATGGCACCAACAGTTGTCTCCTTCTCGCCCAGCGTCTTACTGATGGTTTTGTAGCCCATTCCAGTCTTGTGCAGGTGTATGATCTAGTCCCTGACATCCTTAGACAGCTCCTTGCTCTTGGCCATTTTGTAGAGGTTAGAGTCTGACTGATTCACTGAGTCTGTGGACAGGTGTCTTTCATACAGGTGACCATTGCCGACAGCTGTCTGTCATGCAGGTAACGAGTTGATTTGGAGCATCTACCTGGTCTGTAGGGGCCAGATCTCTTACTGGTTGGTGGGGGATCAAATACTTATTTCCCTCTGCAGAATGCAAATAAATTCATATACTTTCCACAATGTGATTTTCCGGATTTAATTTGTGATGTGCTATCTCTCACTGTTATCAATAACCTACCCTTCAATTATGGGCTGCTCATGTCTTTGTCAGTGGGCACACTTACAAAATCAGCAAGGGATCAAATACTTATTTCCCCCACTGTAATGTGGACAAATGCAAATTGGGAAGAATAATCTGACTCATAGTTTTCTGATGCTAGGGTCCACTTTAAGATCTAGGTGTCATTGTAGACAATACCCTGAAATGTTCTGCCCAGTGTGTGGTGGCAGCCAAAAAAGCAAACAAGATGCTAGGATTTATTAAGAGAGAGATGCAAAATAAGACCAAAAGTATTATAATGCCTCTATATCGCTCCATGATGCGCTCTTGCCTTGAGTATTGGATTCAGTTCTCATCCCCGTATCTCAAAAAAACTATAGTGGAATTAGAGAAGATTCAAAGAAGAGCAACCAGAATGATAGAGGGAATGGAACTGCTCCCATATGAGAAAAAGCTGAAGAGGTTAGGGCTCTTCAGCTTAGAAAAGAGACGGCTGAGGAGGGATATGATTGAGGTCTACAAAATCCTGTGTGGAGCGGATGGAGGTGAATAGATTTTTCACTCATTCAAAAAGTACAGAGACCAGAGGACACTCAATGAAATTGCATGGAAATACTTTTAAAACAAATAGGAGGAAATATTTTTTCACTCAAAGAATAGTTGAGCTCTGGAACTTGTTGCTGGAGGATGTGGTAATGGTGGTTAGCGAATCTGGGTTTAAAAAAGGTTTGGACAAGTTCCTGGAGGAAAAGTCCATAGTCTGCTATTGAGATAGACACAAGGGAAGCCATTGCTTCCACTGGGATTGGTAGCATGGAATGGTACTACTAATTGGGTTTCTGTCAGGTACTTGTGACCTGACTTGGTCACTGTTGGAAACAGGATGCTCTGCTAGATGGATCATTGGTCTGACCTAGAATGGCTATTCTTATGGTCTTATGTCATGAGTAGAATATCAAGTATGAGTAAATAAATAAGTACAATTCAAAGGTTGCAGGTTCACCAGGCTGCCATCTATACACAGAAACCTTAGTTAAAACACCTCAGAAAATGCTGGTGGAGAGTACCCAGACATGGCCTAGCACTGAATATCCAGGCATAATTTCAGTGGTGGCGACTGAATATAAGTGTGCCCTAAAGTGTGCATAACTTACAGTATTTTCTAAGTTACAAGCATATCTTGAACACATGCCCATGACCCACTCATACTCCACCCATGTTTATAACCCTTCGCATGCGATTTTAATATGTATTTTAAAGAATAGTGCCTAGCACGTACATGTGTAAACGTCAGTTAGTAACATTTACACCAATTCTATAAACTGGCACTTAAATGTAGGTTTCACCTTATAGATTGCCCTCTTAGCACCTCCTATTTAGAAAACAATGAGTGGTCTCATGTTAAATCTGTGTTAGGCAGTTATAATGTGGTAAGTTCCATGCCCATTCTCCCCCATTGGCAATTGCAGTCATTAAGCCCTACAAGGTGACTTGAGTTGAGTAGACCTGGATTGTATTTCAACGGCATCATCTGGAATTTTGTCTTGTATATGTGACAGACCCCTGACTCAGGCGCTGTGACCCCAAAACACGGCCCGTGTTGGGTCTTTCAATAAAGAACTATTGTCTACTCCAGTCTTGAAGACCCTTTGAGCTGTTTTTTCACACTTTGTGCTGTGTACTTTGACCCTTTCTTCTTTGTGCTTCATTCTCCGTTCACGCCATGCAATAATGCCGCAACACCCCTTAATGCAGCTCTGTGCTGGCAGTTAATGTGGGGTACATCAGGCATATTAACCCCTGGATTCTATAGAGGTCACCCAAATTTGGGCACCGAAATTTCTACGCAATCCTGAGTTGCACACCTGCCAACAATCAAGTATTAGCATTAATTGGCACTAATTTAGAGTTGCATGCACAACTACCTATGCACAATAATATAAAGCACCGTGCCTAAATTATCTTGCCTGCAACCCAAAAGGAGGTGTGGCCATGGGAGGGTCATAGGCACATCATAGGCATTCCCAAATGTTGCATGCAGTGTTACAAAATTGGAAGGATGCACGCCCAACTTGCATGCCAGGATTTATACCTCCATTCAATAGGCGTAAGTCCTTGCATCTTATTGTAGTCACAGAAATTGGCACTACGCAGAGTGCTCATCCCAGAGTGCCCTTTATAGAAGAGCGCTGAACGCCAATTTTTCCAGGTTCCCAAATATGTGAACCATTTACTGAATCTAGCGTTAAGGGCCAGATTCTATATAGCACTACTAAAAATCCATGTGGAAATCCAGACTTATTCTATACCAAGACAATAAGCATTTTTAACAGCACTTATCAAGCAATAATGAGCACTAATTAGCAATAATTAGAATTTACACGCACAATTCACTTAGCCTATTCTGTAATGAACTGCGCCTAAATACTAATACATGCAATTCAAAAGGGGCATGGCTATGGACATTCCGTGGGTGTTCCCAAATTTACATGCGTAGTTATAGACTATAACCCAGTGCATTTAAATCTACGTGCAGGGATTTATGCTACATTTTCATTGGTGTAAATGGGCACATGTTGTTTTATGCGCTGGGTATCAACTAAGCAAATTCTATATACCACGCCTAGATCTAAGTGCAGCTTATAGAATACGCTTAGGTGGAAATGTTTACCGAGTGGATTTTCTAGGCACCATATATAGAATCTGGCCCTAAGTGCTTAATACAGCTTAGTAAAAGGCCCAGTGCTACCCAATAACGTAATTTTCAAAGCTATATATGTGGGTAAAGTGTTTTACCTGCATAAATAAGCCATGTATGTACTTTTGGCTGCATTAAGAAGAAGTGTTCCCAGGGGTATGTTTGGATTGAGAGAGGAAAATATCACACAGATTGCATTTTCATATCTATGTGCATTATTTTCTGTTCACAAAGTATCTGCACAAAAAGCAGGTATAAAAGTTCACAGGAACTTTGCACCCACGGCAAAGTTCAACCCAAACAGACTTCCATATTTTCACTTTGAAACTTGAAATTTTGAGCACAGCCCATGGTAAAAAATATCTGGACATTGTCTCAAAATGTCTTGGAAGAGTTAGTCTAGATGCAAACAACCTTGCCTAAGAGGAACTATTACATTAAACACTCGATTGCACTTTAGTTTTACTGATGCAAAGGCACTCACCTATTTTGGAACCTGGCTTCTCATGTTATTAATATTATAGCAGATATCACACAAAATGAGTTCTGTTCTAGTGCTAAAACAATAGCCATTGTCAAAGCTGCTCTTGACATAACTGACCTCTGTTGGATTATTCCAAACCATCAGCAAATTCACTTTTCATTCTGTGCGGGGCATTGAAATTGCAGTCTGCTCCTCTGCATGACCTTATATCTTTACATGCTCTTACCTTTGGTTGCGTTATCAGCTAGCAAAATAATCTAAAGGCAATGACTGCTGTAACGCATTTCTCCTCACCAGTAATTGCCACATTGCTGCAGGACTTTGTCAGACTGGGTTAAATTGTGTGCTCTGTTGATCTTATTAATTCTTTATATGTACAAACTGCAAAGCAATATCAATCTTCCACAACCGGGTCCTGCTGACAACAGTAACTGATTGTGATTCATTTGAGACACCAAGCCATGGATGAGAATAGCAAAAGTCAATTTAGGAATTCTAGGGCAGAACAAAGACCAGAGAGATTCATATGAGGCAATCTGCTCTGCATCTTTCTGTGGTGGTTTATATGCTTCAAGCTGGAGATAAGAGATCAGAAGTTTGAAAATGTATTTATTTTAACTTCTGTTTATTGTGTAGCATTAATTGGCATGACTGTAATCTAAATTAATGAAGGGTCAATACATAATAACACCAAAGTCAAGAGAATGGATATTAACCAGAACAGTTATCCTGGAAGAAATAGTACAAAATGCAGAACTAGGGAAAGGATAGTGAAATAAGGTGAGATAAGACAGATGAACATAGATACAGACACACAGATCAGCAGACCTAGAGATAAAAAAAATTAAGAGCTGTGTTCAAGTATTAGAGTTTCGATGCACATATAGTTAATCAAATCCTTTCCATGTGTATTCAAGATTAACTAAAAGGCAAGTGTATGTGGTTTATATTCTAGAGTTTAGCCATAAAGCAATATACTGTAAATTAATCCTTTATAATCATATAATCCAGAAAAGATAAAAACATTGTGGGTGGGAGGAAGTAATCAGCATTTTCCTGTAATGACTCCATGCTTGGAGGGTACCAATCCCATTGTCTTCATCTATTTGCAGCTTAGGAGTTATAAGAGTTATAACAGACTCACATTTTGCAATGGAAGATCATATTTCCAAGATGGTCTGTAATTCATTAGGGAGATTAAGATTAATTAGACAGATTAAAGCATATCTATCTCAGAAAGATTTGTGCATGATAATAGAAGCATTAGTTCTTTCTCAACTAGATTATTGTAATTTATGTATTTAGGAGTGACGAAGAAATCACTAACTAGGCTTCAATTAATTCATAATACAGAAGCAAAATTAATTAAGAGAACAAGAAGATGGGAGAGAGCCTCGCCAAATATGAAGGAATTACACTGTCACCTATAATTTACCAGGTGTAATTTAAAGTTTCAATTATGGTGTT
The DNA here is from genome assembly GCF_901765095.1 of Microcaecilia unicolor. Taxonomy (NCBI): domain Eukaryota; kingdom Metazoa; phylum Chordata; class Amphibia; order Gymnophiona; family Siphonopidae; genus Microcaecilia; species Microcaecilia unicolor. Next base: position 108,140,331 of record NC_044039.1, read on the forward strand.
TAAGATCTCATGAGGTTTAGTCCCAAATTATTTTCTGGATGTTCTGTGAATTTGTATTCCTTATGATGCTTTGAGATCTGCACAGGTTACTTAAATGAAATTCCCTCTGTTAAAAAGTGGAAACTATCATCACCTAGATAAAGTACTTTGAGAAGTTTGACCCCCCCCCCCCCCTAAAAAAAAAAAACACCAAAATTTGGAAGCAGCTTCTGGTAGAAATAAAGTTAGAATGGAATTCCCAATCCACAATAGAACATTGCTTCCTATCCCATGCCATTTTAGTTTTCTCAGTAGCTCTCATGAGAAAATTTGTCAAAAACTTTCTGAAAATCTACATACACTACATGAAACAGCCTACCTTTATCCACTCATTTATTTATGCCTTCCAAAAAATGTTGTAAATTGATGAAGAAAGATTTCCCTTGGCTGAATCCATGTTGACCCTGTCCCATTAAACCATGTTTGTCTATGTGTTCAGTAATTTTCTTTTTTATAATAGTTTCTACCATTTTGCCTGACATTGACATAAGACTTATTGGTCTGTAGTTTCCCAGATCACCCCTGGAAACCTAATGACAGGTTACAGATTATCAATAGTAGATCTGCAATTTCACGTTTGTGCTCTTTCAGTACCCTGGTGTATACCATCCAGTCCAGGTGATTTGCCATGCTTTAATTTGATTTGGATTATGACATCTTCAAGGATCATCAATATTTCTTTCAATTCCTTCATATTATCACCCTTAAATACCATTTCTGGCTCAGGTAACTCCATTACATCCTCCTTAGTAAAGACTGATGGAAGTAATTCATTTAGTCTCTCCACTATGGTTTTGTCCTCCCTGAGGGATCCTTTAACTCCTTATGATCTAACTGTCCAACTAACTCTCTCACTGCCTTTCTGTTCTAATTTCCCCTGACATAATTTTTACTATGAGGTTTGCCTGTACAGTAAGTTTCTTTTCAAATTCTCTTTTAGCCTAGTGCTTATGCTGCTTTCTCTGTGTGTGTTGGGGGGGGGGGGGTTGGGGGGAGAGTGGTTCATTTAGATCCTCAGAAGCTTAGCGGAGATGGGTGGCAGAGCCGGTGGTGGGAGGCAGGGCTAGTGATTGGGAGGCAGGGCTAGTGCTGGGCAGACTTCTACAGTCTATGCCCTGAAAATGGCAGATACAAATCAAGGTCAAGTATACACGAAAAGTAGCACATATGAGTTTATCTTGTTGGGCAGACTGAATGGACCATGCAGCTCTCTGCCGTCATCTACTTTGTTATGTTTCTTGAAAGATGCTCTTTTGGCTATAATATCACCTCACCTTTTAATCATTACTCGTTTTGATTACTGTAACATTTTATATTTCTCTTTTACTACTAAACTTTGTTCAGTGTTACAAATTTTGCAAAATACAGCAGCCAAGCTGATATTGAGACTCTCCATTGGCTGCCATTTCATGTGCACGGTTTGTTTAAATTGGCTCGTATAATATTCAAAATGTTTCATGGTTTTATTCTGGCTTATATTCTTAATTTTCTTTTCATTCCTACAGCTAACAGTATTAATAGAACTAGAGATCTATTTTGCTAGTTTTTGCCTTCTTTTTCAGGAGTCAGGTATAAACATTATCTTGAGTATTCTTTTATCAAGCTCCTCATTTGTGATTATCTCTTCCATCTGTTCTGTGGTCTCTAAGTTCTTTTTACTCTTTTTGTAAAAATTTGAAAACTTATCTATTCAAGAAATTTTTAGGTTAGTTTTGTTGTTTCTCTTAATTGTTACCTGTTTTCAACCACTTTTGTTGGAGTAGTGGGATACAAGAGCTATATTACATTACATTGCAATCATCCTGGCTGTAATTTGGCCTTCCTACCACCTTTATTCATACATGGGCTTCCCCAAATTCTGCATATGGCGCTCAGAATTGCACACGCAATTTAACTGAATAACTAGCCAATTAGCACTGATAAATGGGTGCAAATAATCAATTGTCAGCGCTAATTGGCATTAAGACTTTACACGCATTTTTAGTCACAGAGGTCTGTGCATAAATTTTACACATGGCTGCATAAAGGGGAAGGAGCCATGGGAGGGCCATGGGAGGGCAATGGGCGGATCAGGGGCATTCCTGCAATTTATGCATGCTGTTATAGAATAAGGAGGATCTGCACATAATTTAGGCATGAGGATTTACACCAGGGTTTGAATTTATGTATTTATTTGCAGCATTTGTATCCCACATTTTCCCACCTATTTGCAGGCTCAATGTGGCTTACATTATGCTGTAATGGCGATCGCCATTCCAGAGTGAGAAATACAGAGTATTGTAACATTAAGTACAGGAAATATAGGATCAGTTATAAGAAGTATTTGTACAGTTCACTTCAGGAATTAAGGATCGGAGTAGATGTAAAAAACATTCAGCAGTATTCATGTGAGTAAGTAAACCAATAAAAAGAGTTCAATGTTAACTTGAATTGGTAAGGTTTTGATGTATGGTCATTATGAGGGATGTTTTAGGTACGTCTCTTTGAACAATTTAGTCTTTAGTAGTTTACGGAAGTCTGTCAAAACGTTCATAGTTTTTATAGCAGTTGGTAGTGCATTCCACAGTTGCGTGCTAATGTAGGAGAAGCTAGAAGCATGAATTGATTTATATTTGAGTCCTTTGCAACTGGGGTAATGGAGGTTCAAGAGAGTGCGTGATGATCTTTTTGTGTTCCTTGCTGGTAAGTCTACGAGGTCTGACATGTACAATAGGGCCTCTCCATGAATAATTTTGTGAACCAGGGTGCAGGTTTTGAATACAATTTGATCTTTTAATGGGAGCCAATGTAGTTTTTCTCTGAGGGGTTTTGTGCTTTCGTATTTCGCTTTTCCAAATATGAGTCTGGCTGCCGTATTTTGGGCAGTTTGAAGTTTCTTAATGATCCTCATGTTGAAAGTTAGGTGCCAATCTTGGAGCTGATGGCACCTAATTTTCAGCACCGTTTATACAATAGCACTTAGCACAGGGTTTTTTGGCACTATTTATCGAACTTGGCTATTCAAGGTAGCCATAGCAGCAGAGTCTGGAGGCCACATCCTGTCCTTGGAGCTCAGCTCATATCAGAAGCCAAAGGAGACATCAACCTAACCTCCACCAACAGAACGCCTAGTGGCACAGCCCCTTCAGAATTGCATGGGTCAGCATATGAAGGAGCCCATCAGACCCCCTTGGGGAGTCATCCCCCAACTCCTAGTAAGCGCAGGGTTTACTCTTCTTCTTAGGCATAATAGCAAATTCAAGAGAAAAGGAAAAACTACTGCAATACAGCTCTCAGTAAGCTGTCATCTGGCTCCACCTGCACCATAGCTCAATTTTAGAAGGCAACGGAAAGAAACAGTACTCACTGGTTTCTTAACTTCCAGGTCCTAGGGATAGATCCCTTGTTCACAAAGGGATCCTTTTACTAAGGGGCCCTGCACTAGTGGCAGCAGCTCTTGTTGCCACGCGCCAGGGCCCCTTTTACTGCAGTGGCTGAAAATAACCAAAAATGAAAGTGGCCATATGGTAAGTTCGCACTTGCTCCACGATCATTTTAAAGGGGGGGTGCATTACTGCCACCCATTGAGGTGGCAGTAAAGGCTCCCGCACTAACCCAGTGGTAACCAGAAATGGTGCGCACTGGGGAAGGAAATACCGCCAGCACCTGCATTGGACTGGTGGTAGTTCCAGATTGCAACGTGGCAACCCTTTAGTAAAAGGGCCCCAAAGACACTTAAGTGCGGTGTTCTAAATATTCCTCCCCCCCCCCCCCCCCCCCCAGTTTTTAGTTTAGTTTATTAAAAATTTGATATTCCGCCCTTCACAGGCAAATCAGAGAACTGTACGATAAAATATATTTTAAAACTAACCAGAAAGTGGTTGACCCAATGAATGCCACTTGCCCGGGTAGGAGCCACTCCTACTTGGATAAGCACCACTGAACACTAGCCCCAAAGTCTTTACTGAACAATATTCTTCAAATCAAAAGCCACACTCTCTAATTCACAGATAATATAGCAGAATTAGAATTTGCACAATGCAGTAAAATAGGGGATAGATCCTTTCCTTTCTCTGGGAAAACACTCTTCCTTTCCTCTGTATAAATGGGCTCCCTGGATCCCAAGAGCCTTTTTTGGTGCCCAATTATCTCAGTTTTGTTATCTCCCTCTCCCGAGTCACGATTGAATGGGCGATTTAGCTCACACCTTTCTCAGTAGTTTAAGGTCAGTTACATTCAGACAGATTTTGGCATGTGCACATATATGAACTAGTATTCTAAACAATTACACACGTAAACATTAACTACTTTATAGAATTACCCCCTAAATGACTTGCCCAAGATCATAAGGAGCAGCAGTGGCATAGTCATGGGTATGCCCGGGTAGACACAGCCCCACCCATTTTGGACTCAGTCCCACCCATCAGTGGCACAGCAGCTGTATGGCTGGCTGGGATCCTCAAGCTCTGACAGCTGAAGACTCCCGGCATCTTTCCATCCAGGAGATTGGGGGGGGGGTCACTTAACTCCACTCCCCTGACCTCCCCCCCTCTCTCCCCCCTCGGTATCTTTAAATCCTTTAATGCTTTGCCGGCAGCCAGCAACAACATTCCCCCTGCTCAAACCAGCCCAAGTTTTCCCTCTGATGCAACTTCCTGTTTGCAGGACCAGGAAGTTGCGTCAGAGGGAAGGCACAGAGCTGGCATGACAAGGGGAATGAATTGCAACTTGCTACCGCTGAAGACCTAAAGGATTTAAAGTACTAGGGGAGTGGAAAGTGAAACACACCACCCCCATGATTGCCTGGGGGGGAGGGAGAGATGCTGAGTGGGAGGCGGTGATGTCATACGCACCTACTTTGGGCTCAGGCCCGCCCAAAACTGGGTGTCTTACTACTCCCCTGAGTAGAGCAGCAGTGGGATTTGAACCTTGCTTTCCTGTTCTCAGTCTGCTGCTCTAACCATTTGGATACTCCGCCACTCATTTCAGGTTACCAGGACTGGAAGCAAGCACCTGTCACAATCTCCTCTGCAGTGTACACTTCTTTTTGGGACTCTGATACTCCTCACACATGGGATCCATAAGGGTTCTTCCCTTCTGACTCCTTATCCAAGAACAGGCCTTCTATTTTATACTATGTTTTATGGCTCCTTTCCTTTGGAATAACCTTCCCCTGAATATTAGGTCTGAATCCTCACTTAAGGGGGGGGGGGGGCACTAGATGGCACCAGAGTAAGACACGTTGAAGAACTGCTCCTGACTCTTCTGCTTTTTTGTGAGTCTTTTGATGTTTCTTTTTCTTTTTTGTATGTCAAAGCAAAGGAGCAAGATACATGTGTTCTTCCCCCTCCCTAATATTTCGCCCATTAGATTGTAAGCTCTTTTGAGCAGGGACTGTAGTTTTTTGCTAAACTGTACAGCGCTGCGTAACCCTAGTAGCGCTCTAGAAATGTTAAGTAGTAGTAGTTCTGGTCCTGAGTAAATTTTGTAGTTTTGTATTACTTCATAATATACATGATACTGGAGATGGTTCATGCTGCAGTTATTTATTTATATAATTTGTATGGTCACTTCTATAGGAAAATGTCCTAGTTCTGTTCAGCTCCTAAATATTCTTGGGTAAGGGGATCAGTATCTTTAATATTAGAATCCTATGATGTCTACATAATTTAACAGTTACAATTTTTCCTGAATATAACCTGCACTTACAAAGTTTTCATTTCTTTATTATATTGCCTGGGAATACAAGTTGCATTCTATTTTCTTAGGATAGCCCCCTGCCCAGAATACTGACATGCTGCCACTTCCTCTTATCAGCCCACATAGTATGGGGGATCCCCAGAGTCCAAAGAAGGTATAGACCATGGTCTACTTCGGCCCACCTGTCACTATGTCTAGAGAATGACACGGGGATGGGACCTGCAGTAACAGCGGGGATGGGGCGGGGACAGATGTCATGGGGACGGGGACAGATCCCACGGGGACAGAGCCCGTGAGGACGAGGACATACTTTGTCCCCGTGTCACTTTCCACTTTGAAGCCTGTTAATCAACTAGACTGTTATTTATATTTGATGCAGACGACAATATTTTTATTTTTTTTGAAAAACAAGCAAACATGCTGGCCACAGCTAGCAAAATTTGCATGGGGAGTCCTGTACATCCTGTTTCCAGCACATCTTCTAAGAAAACATCTTCTATTGCAGGAGGGACTGTGGAAGACAGGAAAGCTAGACTGAATCCTCAGATTGTTGATGACTTCTTATTCCTCCACAGATTAAAAAATCATAACAGTGCTTCATAGGGCATATTTCTCCCCTCTAGGGCATACAGAATGGGTTGTATTTTGTACCCCTGAACAATTTAACTGGGTGAATTAGGATTACTTGTGGTAGTAGAAGTCATCTATTGTTGGGGATGGAACGGTGGAAGATGGTGGTGGTGGTGGGAGGGTGGTTATAGCTACCAGTTGTTATTATTGTTTTCTATTTGTAATTTATACACAACAGTTGCACAGCATAGTATTCCTTTTTATACTTTAATAAAAAGATTTAAATATAAAATCAGCGGGGATGGGAACAGAACCTGTGGGAACATGGGAATGGAGACAGGGCCTGCGGAGACGGGACGAGGATGGAGACATGGCCTGCAGGGACAGGATGGGGACAGGGACAATTTTTATCCCTGTGTCATTCTCTAACTATGTCTTTCAGATGGTGGAAGAACTTTAACTCAATATCCTACTGCTAAGCAGTTCCAGAGGTGAAGAGATACAGTTTCTACTTCAATGGCTTGCATGTGACTCTCAAGATGCTAGGTGGCCACCTTTGTTCTAAATGCTGTGTGGTACTCTAGTAATAAAGTATTGTATTTAATGTTCTTGATCCGACAATTAATATGTAAACACTGGCATGTTCTTCAAGTACATGCACCCTTGGTAGATCGCCCTTGTTTTGCGTATAAGAGAGGGCGCAATTTGGGAGAGATGTTATCTGGTCGGTGTCCGGAATGGCATAATCAACCGGGACATTTTAAATGTGGATCCTGTATATACTGTCAGCATGTTTATGAGGGTAACAAAATTAGCGTACCCAATAATAATCACCGGAATTTTTACATGCATAGCAGGACTGATTGCAATTCAGCTGGAGGTGTGTACTGTATATGGTGTTCATGTGGGCTTTATTATATAGGGCACACGAAGAGGAAGATTAAAATATGCATTGGGGAACATATTAGTAACATTCGTACCTGTAAAAGGGAAGCTCCTCTGAGTGAGCATTGGAGTGAGTTTCATCATCAGATTGTAGATTTGAAATATACAGTGATCCTTCAAATTAAATTACAGAGGGGTGGAAATTTGAGTGATATTTTGACTAGGAAGGAACAACGGTTTATTTATATGTGGGATACTGTTTACCCTCTGGGTTTAAATAGAGAGGTTGAATGGTTATGAAATGTGGGGCCAGAATTCCCTGAGAGTAATGGCCCCTTTAAATAATCTTGGGTGTATCCAGCTATTATGAGTCCCTTTCCCTCTCTCAATCTTATTGGCTGCATGGGAACCAATGGGGAGGTTCCCCTTGGGTATTTAAACAGAGTAAGGTGTCGGGCAGCTGTTTGGTTTGGAGAGCAAGGAGGGTTCCAGACACTACCTGCTCAGGGATAGTACCTGACATTGTTGGTAACAATGAATTGTATTTATGTGAGTAATTGAATTTAAGTTTTGAAACTGAAGCTGTACAAATATTTAATTATATTCTAGTATAGGGTGAAAATAATGTTTAGATCATTAATGTGAATTTATGTTTGTAGTTCCCTTTCTGAGGAAGACATTCGAAACTCAGCTTGAGTTAAAGGGAAAAGAGAGATGGTGTTGAAGAGCACGAATGAACTTTTGATGAAATTTTAAATCACCTGCACGAGCACACTGGGTTCCTAAGGGAAGTTATTTTTCTTTTTTACTTAATCAGGTTTTTTTTGAGTATGTATTTGTGGTATGTGTAGAATTTAGTGGTAACCACAAGCTGTATGAGATTTACAAGTGAGTGTTACTTATAATTAGGTTTCATATTATAACTGCAGTTATTTGTTGTGGGGTATATAATAAGAACTAACTGCTTTATGGTTTGAATGCATAGTTGACTTAATAAGATCTGTTTTTTAAAAAAATTTGAAACATCATTAACTGCAAGTTGCATTATAAGTAACAGTAGGTGTGTGCGCATACATTTTGAGGAGGTGGAACACAGGCTGTGCTATGATGGTTCCATCTAAACACTACCACATGCTTTCCCTGGGAACGCTTTGGGTGTAATGGATATGGACTGAGCACAATCTAAATTTAAATAATTATATTAACGATTAGATGTATGAATAGTTATTTAGTTTAATTTTTCCCAAGTATGTTTTGGTAGAATACTTATATACTGCATGCAAGCCCATAAACTATCAAAGCGGCATACAGTCAGGTACAGTAGGTACCCATAGACAGCATCAAAATTGCTATGCCTCCTAGGAAATCACTCTACAAACATCAAATGGCACTCTATTCCAGTTGCATTCTCCAGTTGCAAGTTTCAGAATTCTTTAAAAATCACTGTAAAGTATCTTTAAATAGATCAAGATTTTCCACCCATAAGAGTAGATATTAAAAAAAAATAGAAATAAATAATGCTGTTAATTTTCATTCTGTTCCAACTAACTGAAGCTACTGAAGTGTAACAAAAGAACAAAGATTCATCTTGTGACTAGTTTAACTGACTGGAAACACTTTTTTTTTGTATTTCAGAACCCCTTCTCTTACTTTTAATAAAATAACTGTATATTGCATTTATTACAGGACACTGGAATGGCCTTTTTTGTTGTGTTGTCTTTTGAATCCCATCTATTATTCATGGATGCTCTCAGGGTTCTGCATGGCTGAATCTGTTGCCATAGTGATGCCCTACAGAACCTCATAGGATTACTTACAGTTTCACTTTTTTGTACAACAAAGGACCATTGATGCCAGAAGTCAAGGGTAAAAGGTTAAGGAAACTGAATTCTAAAATGCAAATATTTCTGTTGAAGGCTAACATGCCACATGTGGCCTATAAATTCAAAGGAATATGTCACTTTAGGTGACCTTTCATGAATAAAGGCGTATTTCTGCTTTGGCTTTGAGTTATCCAGGCTTGTGTTGTCATGCCAGGTTTTTTCAAGAAGGCTACAGTAGCATACAATTTGATTATATCAAACATAAAGTTTCTGGGAACTAATTCTTAGTTTCTACAGTATTTGTAACCTTGTTTGCCCAGTGAATATCAGGCAGGTTACTAGAACTATGTTTTTAGACTGCTGGGGTTAGGGCTAGGGCAAGCAGAGCTGGAAGCGGGATGGCACAGTAAATCTCTATATAATACACACTTACATAGTAACTCAAAAATATAATCTAGGCCAGTGTCAGTGAACTACAACCAAACATTTACCCAAATAGGGTGATGCAAAATACCAGCAAAATATTTCTTCTAGGAACTATTTCCAGTCACGTATGTAATAAGGGTAAAGCTCCTCATCAAATGTGGTATCAAAAAATATTTAACAGTTACAGTTACGTAAGTAGGAGTTTGTTGACCCTCGGTGTAGAGATTCCAAGTTACCCAGATCCAAGCAAGACACATTTTGGCCCAAAGCATTGTGGGTCTTGTAGTGACTGATCCTACATATTGAAATCTGTACTACAAGTTCCATAATCCACCAGTATGGAGTTGTCAGAAATCCAAAACTGACTCAAAATCTCCAGCCTGGAACCAGATAAATTGGCATCTGTGCAAGTGTATTACAGGTTTACTGTAGAAATCTGATTGCAGATTCTTATTCTCTTTCTGTTCCAGAAAGAGTTTCTCCAAGGTAGATGGATATTTTCTCTCAGAAGGCTGAGCTCTTTGAACCTGCAGGTATACAGTAGAGAGTGACACGGGGACAAAGATTCATCCCCACTCTCTCCCCACAACCACTTATCATATATTCAGCCTAAACAGAGAGCAGTCAATCACTGAGACCAAAAGCCCTAAGCTGCGTGTGCTAACAAATATTGCCACAACTTCTGAGAAGTTCCGAGAGAAGAGGACATTTCTCTGGTAAGTGAATGCTATTTTGCATTGTGCTTTGGGAACTTAAAGATTGGGGTTTGAAGGAGGAATTGTAGGTTAGTGTTAGGCAAAATAAAAATATAAAAATTAAATTTTATCAACTAATCTCCATAGTCTTTTCCGCTTAGTTTTAAAAACTTTGTGCCACAGCATTAACAGATAGAATCTAGCAGGCACTGCAGGATCTAGTTTAGTCTTCCCACCCACCCCTAGCACAACTCTTCATTTATAGTCAGTTATTGTAATTAGGGTAACAAGCAAGGAGTGCTCCTACAGAGTTTTAAATGCATTTCATTACCATCTAAGAAGGAAACACTAAATAAATCATGCAATATACTATATAAACTAAAAGATACTTTTATATTAGGCTAATATCCTTAATACTGTAGCAAGTTTTAAATTATTGAAAAACTCAAAAACACCAAGATGGGAGTCAGCAGTCCAGCAGTGAGAGGGGTGCTAACCAGTTTTTTGCATCGAGTGTCATACGTATGATTATCTCCCAGTTGGTGAGATGTCATTTGTGTGTGCCCGATGCAAAGAGCTCCTAGCTCTCAGAGAATGTGTCCGTTCTCTTGAGGCTAGAGTATCAGACTTGGTGGAGCTGAGGGAGACAGAGAGATACATAGAGGAGACCTACAGGGATATTGTAGAGAAGTCCCACCTCCAGTCTGGTAGACCCTGTGCTACCTTGGAGGAGGGAGGTCTCCTAGAAGGAGAGCATCACCCTGGTGAAATAGGAAGTACTCCTGTAGCCAGGACCTGCCCACCAGGGGATGTAGCATCCTCTCGCACCGAGGAGATGTCTCCAAGTGCTGACCGGGAGAGAAAGGTTAGGACAGCTGTTGTAGTTGGTGATTCAATCATTAGGCATATAGATAGCTGGGTGGCTGGTGGACGTGAGGATTGCCTGGTGACTTGCCTGCCTGGTGCAAAGGTGGCGGACCTGACGCATCACCTAGATAGCATTTTAGATAGTGCTGGGGAGGAGTCGGCTATCTTGGTACATGTGGGTACCAATGACATAGAAAAATGTGGGAGAGAGGTTCTGGAAGCCAAATTTAGGCTCTTAGGTAGAAAGCTCAAATCCAGATCCTCTAGGGTATTATTTTCTGAAATGTTATCCGTTCCACGCGCAGGGCCCAAGAGACAGGCAGAGCTCCGGAGTCTCAATGCATGGATGAGACGATGGTACAGGAAGGAGGGGTTTAGATTTGGTAGAAGGGGAAGGGGGAGCCTATTCAGAAAGGATGGGCTCCACCTTAACCAGGGTGGAATCAGGATGCTGGCATCGGCATGTAAAAAGGAGATAGAGCAGCTTTTAAACTAGAAACGGGGGGAAGACCCACAGTCGCTCAAAAGCGCATGGTTCGGGATAAGGTATCTTTCAAAAATATCACCAAAACAGGGAAGATAGGGTGTCCTGATAGTGAGGTTGCAAAAGAGACCGTAGTAGATCAGGTGTCCTTAAATAAAAATAAAAATCAGACAAAAGATTGCAAATTAATACTGTCAAGTACTAAGCATCATGTAAATAGGAACAACAAACATACTTTGAAATGTCTATATGCGAATGCCAGGGGCCTAAGAAATAAGATGGGAGAGTTAGAATATATGGCACTAAATGAAAAAATTACATATAATATTAACGAGAGCCTTGAATCAAATAGATTGAAATTTCTGCAGGAAACAAAACACTTCTTGGAATCACTGTGGATTGAAATTCCATGTGTAAAGGGGAAAAGGATAGTGATAGGAGTGTACTACCATCCGCCTGGCCAGGATGAGCAGACAGATGCAGACATGTTAAAGGAAATTAGGGACGCAAACAAACTGGGCAACACAATAATAATGGGTGATTTCAATTAACCCGATATTGACTGGGTAAATGTAAGATCGGGGCACGCTAGGGAGGTAAAATTCCTTGATGAAATCAAGGACAGCTTTATGGAGCAGCTGGTACAGGAGCCGACAAGAGAAGGAAAAATTCTAGACCTAGCCCTTAGTGGAGCGCATGATCTGGTACGGGAGGTATTGGTGCTGGGGCTGCTTGATAACAGTGATCATAATATGATTGGATTTGATATTAGCTTTGAAGTAAGTATACATAGGAAATCAAATACGTTAGCGTTTAAATTTAAAAAAGGAGACTATGATAAAATGAGAAGAATAGTGAAAAAAAAAACTTAGAGGAGCGCCTGCGAGGGTCAAAAATTTACATCAGGTGTGGATGCTGTTCAAAAACACTGTCCTGGAAGCCCAGGCCAAATATATTCCGCGTATTAAAAAAGGAGGATGGAAGACCAAACGACAGCCGGCGTGGTTAAAAAGTGAGGTGAAGGAAGCTATTAGAGCTAAAAGAAAATCCTTCAGAAAATGGAAGAAGGAACAGACTGAAAATAATAAGAAACAGCATAAGAAATGTCAAGTCAAATGCAAAGCACTGATAAGGAAGGCTAAGAGGGACTTCGAAAAAAAGATTGCGTTGGAGGCCAAAACACATAGTAAAAAATTTTTTAGGTATAGTAAAAGCAGGAAGCCAGCAAAAGAATCAGTTGGACCGCTAGATGACCGAGGAGTAAAAGGGGCGATCAGGGAAAACAAAGCCATAACGGGGAGATTAAATTAATTCTTTGCTTTGGTCTTCACCGAGGAAGATTTGGGAGAGATACCGGGGCCAGAAATGGTATTCGAAACTGATGAGTCGGAGAAACTTAACAAATTCTCTGTAAACTCAGAGGATGTAATGGAGCAGTTCTACAAACTGAAGAGTAGCAAATCTCCTGGACCGGATGGTATTCATCCCAGAGTACTGATAGAACTGAAAAATGAACTTGCAGAGTTATTGTTAGTAATGTGTAATTTATTCTTAACATTGAGCATGGTACTGGAAGACTGGAGGGTGGCCAATGTAACGCCGATGTATCTGAATTTTTAGAAGGCGTTTGACAAAGTACCTCATGAAAGACTCCAGAGGAAATTGGAGAGTCATGGGATAGGAAGTAGTGTTCTATTGTGGATTAAAAACTGGTTAAAAGATAGAAAACAGAGAGTAGGGTTAAATGGTCATTATTCTCAATGGAGAATGGTAGTTATGAGACTGGGAGACTGGGCATCTAAATGGCAGATGAGGTTTAATGTGAGCAAGTGCAAAGTGATGCATGTGGGAAAGAGGAACTCGAATTATAGCTACTGTATATGCCTTCCTATGTTTGGCCTGTTCCTAAGGGCTAGGTCTAAGGCCTGTATTTTGCTCAGTTTTGTTCTCACATGTAACATAGAGTACTGCTTTCTCAGGAGCTGAGAACAGACACTTTAGGGATACACATTTTGCTGATTTTGCTGAAGCTGAGACTAGGCTTTTCATATAAAATGGATATAATGATGTAACCCTTGGTGAACAACAGACTGAGGACACAGTGAGCCTAGAATGTTTCAGATTTGGGGTGAGGGGACACAAGGGTATTGTTCTATGTATTTTTTGCTCTCTGACTAACTTAACACTATACTGATAACTGACTAGCCAATGGCTACCAACTTTGCACGTGATCCATCAGGAGAGACTGATAGAATACAGGAACAATCCATATATGGTATAAGGCTACCTAATGGTTCTAGTTTATGGGAAATCACATGATTTATGAGGAAATGTAATTTGCAACAGTATATATGTGATGTCCGGGAGGTGTTAACTGAACAGTCCCTTGTCTTTCAGGATGCGCATTACTGACTGACAACCTGCTCCAGGGAAGAGAAATATTGCTTGTATTTTTGGCTCTGTGAGATGCTAATAAAGGTAATTTACTGGCTGTGCCTAATGGAGTCTAAGTTCTCTTTCTTATTTTTCCATCTGTTGGGGCTGTAGTGCTTTGTCTCCCTGTGGGGGCTAAGGGACAGAAATACACACTACGTCATGCAAGGTTCCACATTAGGAGTCATGGACCAAGAAAAGGATCTAGGTGTCGTCGTTGATGATATGTTGAAACCTTCTGCTCAGTGTGCTGCTGCAGCTAAGAAAGCAAATAGAATGTTAGTATTATTAGGAAAAGAATGGAAAACAAAAATGAGGATGTTGTAATGCCTTTGTATCGCTCCATGGTGCGACCGCACCTCGAATATTGTGTTCAATTCTGGTCGCCGCATCTCAAAAAAGATATAATGGAATTAGAAAAGGTGCAGAGAAGGGCGACGAAAATGATAAAGGGGATGGGACGACTTCCCTATGAGGAAAGTCTAAAGCGGCTAGGGCTCTTCAGCTTGGAGAAAAGGCGGCTGAGGGGAGATATGATAGAGGTCTATAAAATAATGAGTGGAGTGGAACGGGTAGATGTGAAGCGTCTGTTTACGCTTTCCAAAAATAATAGGACTAGGGGGCATGCGATGAAGCTACAATGTAGTAAATTTAAAACGAATTGGAGAAAATATTTCTTCACTCAACATGTAATTAAACTCTGGAATTCATTGCCAGAGAATGTGGTAAAGGCGGTTAGCTTAGCAGAATTTTAAAAAGGTTTGGACGACTTCCTAAAGGAAAAATCCATAGACTGTTATTGAATGGACTTGGGGAAAATCCACTATTTCTGGGATAAGCAGTATAAAATGTTTTGTACTTTTTGGGGATCTTGCCAGGTATATTGTGACCTGGATTGGCCACTGTTGGAAACAGGATGCTGGGCTTGATGGGCCTTTGGTCTTTCCCAGTATGGCAATACTTATGTACTTATGTACGAGACATGCAGATGTGATTCCATGTGCCCCAATGAAAGGAGAGTTTAATTTTACTTCCATTTAATTTCAGTATATTCCATCTTTATAACACCAGGCTTCCCAAAGCAGATTACAACAGTTAAGATGAACCCATCAAGAAACAGGATATCCTCACTGAAATCTTGCTATCTGTATTTTATAGAACAGTGTAGAAAAATAAGCACAAAATACAGAGGTTATAACTGCTGTTTCTACCAGCTATAATAATTTTTAAAGCTGTTTTATTGATATTTTTATTTCATGATATTTATATCTAGATATGGGAAGCTTTCAAATAGATTAAAAAGCTGTCAAATAAGTTTTAAAAAATATTGTCCTCCACCTTTTAAGGCACTGCCTATCCAACTGGAATGGCATTAGACTTTTTGCAAATGGACCACGCATTTATTTTTAATAATCTTTTGCTATTGTTTTCAATAGCATTTTGCTATTGGTTTAGGTGAACTAAAGCTCTGCCTAGTGCTGGCAAGCTCTGTCTACTGGCTTCAGCCCGAATAATGGACTAGATAGGAAAACCCAGTCTCCTGCTTTCTACAACCTCCTTGAACACAACTTGTAGAAGGAAAGTGGAATAGCTGAATAGTGCAGAACAAAAGGGGAAGTTTACCCTGCAACATCCTTTTAAAACTTAAAAAAAAAGTATTTCTACCCATAACTAATTGACTCCACTTTCTGGTGCACATGTGCACATCCATGGATATGTGGATCCAAAAACACTGCCACTGTCCTCATGTTCCCCCAGGATGTTCTGAAAATATGAGCCCTCCTTTTAACTTAGGGTATCTAGGTCAGAAATGGAACAACTAAGTTAGGACATTGACAGTTTCCAGCTTTTATTTAAAAAAAAAAAGACCTAATGAATGCATAGCCATTTGTACAATATGTATAGAGCTGTGGGAAGTACACATGTTTTTCTCTGTATGTGTTGTGAGAACAATTATTCTAGTTCATGAGCCTAGTGCTGAAAACCAGTGCAGAGCTCCTAATTTTTTCTCACACCCTAAATTTGCCCCTATTCCCAGCCACTTATTATGCTCTTAAATTTAGGAGTTAAGGGATAGATATTCAATCAGCAATGGTGAGGTTTTTTTTTTTTTAGCTGCAGCCAGCATTATTCCCAGATATTCAATGCCAGGCCATGGCTGGGCACTGGCATTGAATATTCGGGTTTATGTGGTTGGCTCTCTCTTATGCAGTTAACTGCGATAGTCAACACTTGACCCTAACACTTAGGGCCCTGTTTACTAAGCTGCCACGTTATAGGCGTGTTAATATTTTTAATGCGCGTTAACAATGTGCGTGCGCTACCGTGTATGCGCCTACAATATCCCTATAGGTGCCTACATGGTTAGCGCGTGCACTAATTGTAGGCGAGTTAAAAACGCTAACACGCCTTAGTAAACAGGTCCCTTAATGCATAAGTGACAGTGTATAAAGTTAGGACTGACTTGCATGCAGTCCAATTTGGCTGCTTTGCTTAGGCAGTTAAGTGCTGAATATCAGCACTTATCCACGTAAGTGCCCACAAAATAACTGGCTCTCATTTTAGTGGCCAGTGGAGCTGTGGAGAGGGGATGGGCAGAGCTATGGGTGGGCTGGGAGCATGCCCTAAATCTCCCACTGGAAAAGCTGGTCCCCTTGGCAGCTCTAGGATGTAGTTTGGGCAGAGAGAATAGAGAGTTGCATTGTGCTGTTCATTTTATAAAATACTTGAGTACATGTGTAGATGTGCACACACACATGTTTACATCTGCTTTAGTGGGAGGTGTAAATGAATGCATATACATGCCTATGTTACTGCAACCCATTCCTGCCTGGATCAGTCTTACCGTGTTTCCCCGAAAATAAGACACTGTCTTATATTAATTTTTGCCCCCAAAATGCGCTAGGTCTTATTTTCAGAGGCTGTCTTATTTTTCGGGGAAATATCAGGGTTGGCCTGCCCGCCCTCCGTTGCTCCTGGAACTAACCTTAAACGCCTCCTTTCACCTTCGCAGCAAGCAGCAGCAGGGCAGGCCACTCCTTCCTTCCGTGTCCCGCCCTCACCTGACGTAACGTCCGCGAGGGCGGGGCACGGAAGGAAGGAGAGGTCTGCCCTGCTGCTTGCTGCGAAGGTGAAAGAAGGCATTTAAGGTTAGTTCCGGGAGTGACGGAGGGGGGGTGGAGGGGGGGCCCGGCGACCTCGGGTGGGGGTGGTGGCCCGGGGGCAGCCTTGTCCGGCTCTCGGCGGCCCTGCTTTCAAACTAAAATTTGCTAGGTCTTACTTTCGGGGGAGGCCTTATATCTACCAATTCAGGAAAACCTCTACTAGGTCTTATTTTCGGGGGATGTCTTACTTTTGGGGAAACAGGGTAGGTAGGGCACTTATGTAAAATATATTTATTTTTGTTAATGGGTCCAGATTGGGACCAGTAATCACTGGGGGCTGTTGGTGTAACAATCCACGCTCTCCACTGGCACTCAATAACTCAAACCAGGCTAGAGTTGGGGTTCTGAACCAAAATGGTTTACTGAAAATAGGGTCTTTAAGCAAAAGGGACAAAAATCATGTTAACCATAATACAAGCAGCATTAGAAAGCAAAAATAGCATCAAACACTTGGAGTCACTTATGCGTTCCTTCAGAACTGTCCACTCTCTTCCCTCATCATAAATTTGCCACTATTCTCGCCCACTTCAGAACTCTCCACTCTCAAAAGAGATTTCTCTTTTTCTTTTACTCAAGTGCACCTTCAGGTGCTGATTTACCCCAGACAGGAATACCATTGTCGGTCTATTTTCATTGTAGATCATAGTAGTGTCTTCTGCCTCCCTTCCTTCTTCTTAGGACCAGTATGCCATATTGTTTCTCCTTCCTCCTCCTCCTTAGAAATATTGATGAGCTGGTTCCCTGTTCCAGCTTATACTCTCAAGCCTTATCAACTTTTATCACTGCTCACCACATCTTCACTCCTGTTGGCACTATGTCTAGCTTAACCAAAGTCCTCGATCCATTCCATAACTTCGTAGAATGGCCAGGGTATCAGAGCCAAAGATTTTTCCCATCACTCTGTGGCACAATTGCCAGGGAAGCAGGAGCCAAAGAGAGAGAATTCAATTGGGCCTGGATTTTTATACTAATCACAGTTTTCCTCAAAAAGGGGTCTCCTCCCACCACTACCTCACTGGTTAGAAAAGGCCTCCTGTTGTTCTAGAAAATGTGAGAGAATTAAGTCAAAGTCCAGAGTCACAAACAATCTCAGCTATCCTCAAGATACAAAACCTTAGAGGTCTCTACATTGCTTTTATAAAATAGGCTTTAAATATGCACATGTTTGTACTTCAGCAGTCGCACAGGCATCCTGTTACAAAATCAGGCCCTGTGTAGCTAAAAGTATGAGCAATGTTGTAGCCCTGTGTACTTTTAGCTGCATTTAAGAGGAACAGTTATTGGCTACATTATATTATGCAGGGATAATGCTTTTAAAAATTGCCTTCCTGATTACAATTGCACTGAAATATGTGTGAAAGGATTGCTAACTAGACACATATTTTTTGTTCACTTTAAAGCTTCAGTTATTTATGGTTCAGTGATTCAGATGGCAAGTTCTGTGTGCTATCACGCAGAAGGTTCACAGTTTGGTTCCTAACTCAGGACTTATGTTCCCTGGTTGAGCCAGGGCTTGGGTTGCTGCAAAAGTAGCATTCACAGGAGGCAGGGGGGATTATAGTTAGAGATGGGCATTTGTTTGAAACAACATGACAAATGTAAACAATAATCCCAATTCTTTCATATTGTCTTTAACTAGAAATGACAGGAAAGCAAACAACATTTTTGGAGAGGATTTCCAGTGTCATTACAGGCACAACCTGAACATCTCGATTATCACCTCACTACTTCCAATCCCCTTCAGGTGTCAGCATTAACCCTTCCCCTCACCCCTAGGTGTCAGCATCATCACCACCCCTGCCCCCCTCCCCACCAAAAGGCAGCTGATCCTTCTCCTCCCCCATCCCAGTCTCACCTCTTATTAAGGTCTCTGGTGTGCTAGTAGAAGCAGGAGTGATCCCTAGTCACTCCTGTTCATTGCTGTGCCCGGTTCAAAATAGCATAATTTTGGCCTTATTTGGCAATTTGACCCCTAGCAGTAATACTGCAAGATTACCACTAGGGGTCAAGAAACCACTTTGAAACCAGAGTATCCTTGAGCAGGTACAACTGGGGATTGCTTCTGCTTCCACTAGAGCACAAGGAACCCCAGTTTGAACTAGGATGGGATTTGGGGGAGATGGTTAACTGTCTCTGCTGTTGACAGGGGAAGGGTAAGATCAGCTGCCACTTCCATTGGTGGGGGTGTGTGTAAAGGGAGGGTTTAATGCTGACACATGGGAGGGTCAGAGGGGGTCAAGGATGAGTCAGGTGACGTTCAGGGAAGAGGGTTAGGGATGTGATACACCTGGAGGTGAGAGGAAGGGGTCGGGTGATGATCAGGGTGTTTGGGCTTTGATTGGGGGGGTGCTATTTAACCATTTTTATTAAATGTTTGGGCAGCTAGTAACTATAATCACAATTCACCCAATGCAAACACTTTTTAAATGAAACAAAATGGGAAAAGCCATAAATGAAACTTAAAACTGAATGAAATGAAAATGTTTTGCCTGCCTATCCCTAATTATAACCCATTAAATATAGTTCTCAAAGAACAAATAACAAATTTTTGCTGAACCATCAGAAGGTGGATATATTCATAGAATATTCACCAATATGGTGTGACATATGGAGGCAGTTCACTTCAAGTGGTCACCACTAGCTAAAGACAAGATGCATCAGTAGAAAAGAAAGCAATGAAAACAACAATCTTAGCAAATCACTTTTTACCAGCACAGCAGGAAGTGAGAATAAACAAGAAACTAAACAGAAGATAAAAATTCCACTGAAATGTAGATGGAAAGCGATGACCACAAATGCTCGCAGTCTAAGCAATAAAGTTCATGACCTTCAAGCCCTGATGTTGGAGGCAGACTTAGACGTTGTTGCAATCACGAAGACATGGCTCAATGGTTCCCATGAATGGGATGCAAACATACCAGGCTATAATCTATTTAGGAAGGATAGAGATGGTCGTAAAGGTAGAGGAGTAGCTCTGTATGTGAGAAATGATATCGCAGCAACTGAAATGACAGGGACCTGGGGAAAGGAAGAAGCGATATGGATCACCTTAAAAAGAGATGATAGAACCTCAGTCCACATAGGTGTTGTCTACAGACCTCCGACACAATTGGAGGAACTAGATAAAGATCTGATCACAGATATTCAAAAGCTGGGAAAGAAGAGACAGGTGCTGTTGCTGGGAGATTTCAATCTGCTGGATGTAGATTGGAAGGTTCCATCTGTGGAATCGGAAAGAAGTAGAGAAATCGTGGATGCTTTTCAAAGTGCTCTGCTCAGACAAATGGTAATGGAACCCACGAGGGAGGGAGCGACGCTGGATCTGGTGCTCACAAATGGGGATAGTGTGTCAAATATCCGAGTGGGTGCCCACCTGGGCAGCAGTGACCATCAAACAGTTTGGTTTGATATGACGGCTGAAGTGGAGGGCGGCCACTCAAAACTCAAAGTCCTGGATTTCAAGCATGCTGACTTTAGTAAAATGGGGGAATACCTGAGGAAGGAGCTGATGGGCTGGGAGGACGTAAGAGAAATGGAAGGACAGTGGTCCAGGCTGAAAGAAGCTATAAATATGGCCACAAACCTTTATGTAAGGAGAGTAAATAAAAGCAAGAGAAAAAGGACACCGATATGGTTCTCCAAGCAAGTGGCTGAGAAAATAAAGACTAAAGAGTTGGCATTCCTGAAATACACAAAAACTCAAGAAGAGGAACACGGAGAGGAATACCGGATGAAACTGAAAGAAGCCAAGAGAGAGATATGCCTGGCGAAAGCACAAGCGGAAGAACAAATGGCTAGAAATGTAAGTAGGGGTGACAAAAATTTCTTCAGGTATATTAGTGAAAGGAGGAAGACTAAAAAGGGAATTGTGAGACTGAAAGATGCTGCGAACCGCTATGTAGATAATGAAGAAGAAAAAGCAAATTTGCTAAATACTTTTGTTCTGTTTTCACTGAAGAAAATCCTGGAGAAGGACCATGATTGACTGGCAAAAGTACATATGAGAATGGAGTGGATATAGCACCGTTCATGGAAGAGAGTGTGTATGAACAACTTGAAAATCTAAAGGTGGACAAAGCCATGGGACCGGACGGGATCCACCTCAGGATATTGAGGGAGCTCAGAAAGGTTCTGGCGGGTCCTTTTAAAGATTTGTTTAATAAATCCTTGGAGACGGGAGAGGTTCCGTGGGATTGGAGAACAGCAGATGTGGTCCCTCTTCACAAAAGCGGTGATAGGGAAGAAGCTGGAAACTACACAGAGAGAGTGGTGGATACTTGGAATGCCCTGCCGCGGGAGGTGGTGGAGATGAAAACAGTAACAGAATTCAAAAATGCATGGGATAAACATAAAGGAATCCTATTCAGAAGGAATGGATCCTCAGAAGCATAGTGGAGATTGGGTGGCAGAGCCGGTGGTAGGAGGCGGGGCTAGTGCTGGGCAGACTTCTACGGTCTGTGCCCTGAAAATGGCAGATACAAATCAAGGTCAGGTACACACATTGCTTTTTTTGTGCTGGTACTGCAAACTGGCACCTTTTTTTGAGGTTCGGCTCACCTGCCTGCTCCCTTCTGTTCATGCACCCGTGCTCCCTGCTTTGAAATCATTTGTTTACCCGAAGTCACGGTGAACCAGCAGTAAAAGCAGCAGACACTGGCAGGCAAGCTTGCCTCCTCATCTCTTCCCTTCCCTTTCAGCACGTCCCGCCTTCCTCTGATGTAATTTCCTTTCTGTGGGGGCGGGATGCACTGAGAGGGAAGGGAAGCAATGAGGAGGCAAGCCTGCCTGCCAGTGCCTGCTGCTTTTACTACTGGTTCGTCGCAACTTTGGGTAAACAAACGATTTCAAAGCAGGGAGCACAGGTGCACGAACGGAAAGTCGGGGGGCTGGGGTTTGAACGAATCGCTGGACATGGATTTGAAGCGAAGGCAGGAAAGAGAGAATTGTTGGACATGGATAGGAGGGGAGGGCAGGGGAGAGAGGAAAATCGCTGGACATGGATGGGAGGAGAGGGCAGGGGAGAGAGGAGAATCGCTGGACATGGATGGGAGGGTAGGGCAGAGGAGAGAGGAGACATGCTGGACATGGATGGGAGGGGAGGGGAGAGGAGAATCACTGGATATGGATGCGAGGGGAGGGCAGGGGAGAGAGGAGACATGCTGGACACGGATGGGAGGGGAGACGAGGGCTGGGAAGAGAGAATTGCTGGACATGGATGGGAGGGGAGGGCAGGGAAGAGAGGAAAATTGCTGGACATGGATGGGAGGACAGGGGAGAGAGGAGAATCGCTGGACATGGATGGGAAGGGAGGGCAGGGGAGAGGAGACATGCTGGACAAGGATGGGAGGGGAGGGCAGGGAAAAAAATTGTTGGACATGAATAGGAGGGGAGGGCAGGGGAGAGAGGAAAATCGCTGGACATAGAGGGGAGGGCAGGGAAGAGAGAATTGCTGGACATGGATAGGAGAGAGGGCAGGGCAGGGGAGAGAGGAAAATCACTGGACATGGATGGGATGGGAGGAGAGGGGGCAGAGGAGAATCACTGGACATAGATGAGAGGGGAGGGCAGAGGTGAGAGGAGACATGCTGGCCATGGATGGGAGGAGAGGGCAGGGAGGAGAGAATTGCTGGACATGGATGTGGGGGAGGGCGGGGGAGAGGAGAATCGCTGGACATGGATGGCAGGGAGGATGGGGGGCAGAGGAGAATCACTGGACATGGATGAGAGGGGAGGGCAGGGGAGAGAGGAGACATGCTGGACATGGATGGGAGGGGAGGGCAGGTAGGAGAGAATTGCTGGACATGGATGGGAAGGGAGGGCAGGGAAGACAGAATTGCTGGACATGGATAGGAGTGGAGAGCAGGGGAGAGAGGAGAATCGCTGGACATGAATGGGAGGGGAGGGCAGAGGAGAGAGGAGAAATGCTGGACAGGGAGGGGAGGGCAGGGAAGAGAGAATTGCTGGACATGGAGGGGAGGGCAGGGGAGAGGAGAATCGCTGCACATGGATAAGAAGGGAGGGCAGGGGATGAGAGGGGAGAGCAGGGAAGAGAGGAGACATACTGGACATGGATGGGAGGGGAGGTCAGCGAAGAGAGATTCGCTGGACATGGATAGAAGGGGAAGGCAGGGGAGAGAGGAGAATCACTGGACATGGATGAGAGTGGAGGGAAGGGGAGATAGGAGAATCGCTGGACATGGATGGCAGGGGAAGACAGGGGATAGAGGAGAATCGCTGGACATGGGAGGGGAGAGGAGGGCAGCGGAGAGAGGAGACATGCTGGACATGGATGGAGGGAAGACAGGAAGGAGATGCACATGGATGGGAGGGGAGGGCAGGGGAGAGAGGAGAAACGCTGGAAATGGATGGAGAGGAGAGCAGGAGATAGAGGAGAATTGCTGGACATGGACAGATGGAGGAGTTGGCAGGGACAGAGGAGAAATGCTGGACTTGGATGAAGGACAGGGGAGAGAGAATTATTGCTTTATATGGATACAGGGGAGGGAAGAGAGAGGAGAAGGGCTAGATATGGATGGAGGGGTGGAAAGAAAAAAGAAGAAGATGCACATGGATGAAGATGAGGGAAAGGGAAGAGAGGAGAAAAGCTGCACATAGATGGAGAAAATAGGCAAAAGCTGGATCCACGTTATACCTCCTCCAGTCAATTCCACGGAGGAGGACCCAGCTTTTACTTATGGATGTAGGGCAAGAAATGAAGAAGAAAGGAGGAAAGTAAAGAAATAAATGGAAAGGAAGCCCTAGAAATGGTGTTAAGAGAACAGATAGAGAGCAGCAGAATCAGAGACTGGGACCAATATGGATGGAAAAACAAAGTCACCAGACAACAAAGGTAGAAAAAATCATTTTATTTTCATTTTAGTGTTTGGAATATGTCCAATTTGAGAATTTACATCTGGTGTCTTATTTTGCACTGGGTATACTGGAGCTGTAACAGCTTACAGAAATTATTTATAATGAAAAAAAAATCACGTTATTTTTTCTCCTATACTAGCATAATATTTTCAATGATGTCTGTTTATATGCGCCATGGGGTGTGGCTAATATGGGTTTGGCTATAATAGGGGTGGAGCCATATGTGGGGACCCCACCCATAACGAGTACCGGCACCTTTTTTCTACAAAAAAAAACACTGTGTACACATAAAGTAGCACATATGAGTTTATCTTGTTGGGCAGACTGGATGGGACTGTACAGGTCTTTCTCTGCCATCATCTACTATGTTACTATGACATAATGCTATGTTTCGCTTCCAGCTGCATCAAGGAAATTGTCTTAATTTGTTCATTCAAATGGCACTCTGCTGAAGTTACTCCATTACATTAAACCCACCCCATCACATCCTCAACCCTCTTCCCTGAACATCACCTGACATCAATGTCATGGAGTAGCTTGAGAGCAGAGTGCCATTTGAATGAACAAATTAAGCCAATTTCCTTAATGCAGCTGGAAGCAAAACATAGCATGATGTCAACATCATATTTGTGAATATTCTTTGAGTAGATCCACCCACTGATGGTCCAGTAAAAATTTATTTATTCTTTGAGAACTATGTTTGGAGACATAGCCTTGTAGCGCTATAGAAATGCTAAATAGTAGTAATAGTAGTAGTATATCCCTAATTATAGTCATCCCATGTGAGGGATAAAGTAAAGGCCCATGGTTGTAATGTCCCAGAGGGAGGCACGCTATCTGGCCCCCGTGGTCGAGGATGTTCATCACAATGACTCAACTGAGCATGTTTCAGATGGTGGCTATAAAATAGGAAGAAAAAATAATGTTAAAGAGAGAACAGCTGGGGTTAAAATAAAAGAAACAAAAGAAAACTGCACATGTGACAGTTTGAGCTAATGTATGAGGAAACAGCTCATGTGAATAAATAATATGTTTTTCACAGTATACATAGCAGGCGCCTAGTGGCTGTTACTTTTTTTTTTTTTTTTTTAATTTGAACAGCTTCCTTGGACTAAAAGTCATCCAGCTATCCACAAACTCAGTATATCACAGCAGTAACAAAATTGGCAACAGAAGTGTCCTAATATTATTTTGACATTGGGTCTTGAAGTGTGCCTTCAGGAAAAGAGCCACTGTTCATTTTCTATCCCCATTCAATTCTTGTCCTCTGTATTGGGAATTCCTGCCAGATGCCACACAGTGCCAGTTGTGAGAGTGCTGTTAAGGATGTGGCAGCCCGATCCCTAACAACTAGATTTAGGACTAACTCATTTCACACGCTGTAGACAACCAAATAGGCACCAAGCAGTACTCACTTCGGAGTTACTAACAACCTGAGCAAAATAGAAAGTGAAATCCACTGAGCTGCTGTGTCCTAGAGTTTGAAACTCTGCATTCCCATGCCAATTCCTGGACTACTCTGACAACTGTTACAGTATTTCAATAAAATACCGTTCTCTCCCAGCACCAGGAATCCTCTTTTCCTTGAATAGCTCCTTAACTCTGACAGGACATTGTCAGGTTTTGTCCACTTCTGACCTACATGCTCCTGTATGGTACATCTTTGTCTCCCTTCTTTGGTCACTGAGTTCATGTACTTCAATAGGCTGCAACTTTCAGTCCATTAACAAGAGTTCTCAGCTCAGCCCTGGGGCCACCCAGAAGCCTGTGGTGCATGTTCCCACTGAATAGCTTCACTGGTGGCCCATTCAAATCTGCTAATGTCAGGGGAAGGGAAGAAGTGTTGAATGGGGCAGCCAATGTACACGATTGCTTTTGGAAAGTGACTGCAGCCTTCAACAAAGCCTCCCCCATGGTGATGTTAAGCAGAGTTATCAATAGCACTAAGGCAGAGCAGGAACTAAAGCTCCAATCATGTCACCAACAGGTGCTACAGATGCAGGCACTTCAGCACAGAAAGCCTGGAAGGCAACATAACTGCCAGGCCTAGCATCTTTCCTGCTCCGGGCAACAGGGAAATGGATGGAAGTAATTTACTGCAACTGTCTCTTTTACCTCGTCTTCACCTTTTACCCTTTTCTCTCCATCTCTCAGAATCAAGAAACTTTATTGGAATGACATCTATTTCAAGCACACCATGTTTTCGGCCCACTCATCCTTCTCTCTGCCCCCTTTTCTGCCGTCCTCTTTCTTTCATTCCACTCTACTTTGCCCTTTTCTAGACTAACACAGTGTCTGCAACACAGGGCGTAGGGTTGTAGAGAAAGCACTCTATACACTCCCTGTCCCTACATCCATTCCTCCTTCTCTTCACCATTAGTTTCCCCTTCCCTTGCATGCTTCCACTTTATACAGGGCTCTCAGCCAGGGCTTTGGTATTAAAAATTCAGGGGCCCAGGGCAGCAATTGAGGAGGGAGCCCTAAAGCACACCTCCAAACTATGCCTTCTTCAACTTGAGACAGGCTTGGGGCCCCTGTGACCATGGCCGATCTTAGCAATGATGGGGTCCTGTGCCGATCAGTTTGGTGGGCACCTACAGCAAAACCAAAGGGTGAGGGGGGAGTGAGAGGGAGGAGATATAAGGACTGGCTGGCAGTGCAGTGGGAGGAGTACAGAGCATCAGTGCTGAGCAGCATGATTATCGAGGGGGAGAGAGAAGGAGATGGAGATGGAAAGGAAAGGAAAAAGAAGCTTTAACATAATACTTAAATGGTCTGGGGAGGCATCCAGTGGTGACCCTTTCTCACTATTACCATCTTGTAAAATGGTGACACCTGACCCCTAACTGTGCACCAGGAAGCATGGCTAAAGCCAGTCTGCCAAATAAGGCAATGCTTCCCAGTTTAATAGACAGACCCCTAGTGGTGTACCTTGACACACCACTGCCATGAAATGTCCTGCTCAGAGGGAATAAGGTTTTTAGCATGTGCGTTAAATATGCATGTGCTAAATACTAGAGACACCCATATATTCCTATGGGCATCTCTAGCATTTAGTGCGTGCTAAAAATCTTAGTGCACCTTTGTAAAAGACCCCCTCTGTTTGTATCTCCATTATTTGAGGTAGATACTAAGATTTAGAGCCCTCTTGGGAGAAGCAATACACACTAGTCTCCTTCCCTTTGCTATGGCTATGATCAATGCTAGCCTGACTACTGGTGTAGTTCCTTCTCTGTGGAATATTGCTGCTGTCAGACCAATCTTGAAAACTTCTTCATCTGATTCATTAAACTTTGCTAATTACAGACCTATATCATCTGTTTGTGACGAAAGTGTTAGAGTGTATTGTTTTTAAACAACACAATAGGTTGCTTCACCCCTATCAATCAGGATTTATGTCAGGACACTCCACTAAGACAATTTTTACATCACTACTCAATGATATTCATTCAGCTTTTGAGCGGGGCAATGCGGTTCTTCTTCTTTTGTTGGATCTTACTGCAGCCTTTGATTTGGTCATTCATTCTTCTCTCTAGGCTGGTTTCACTTGGGATTTCTGGCCAAGTTCTATGTTGGTTTACTTCCTTTCTCATAGACTGATTTAATCAGGTTTTCTTTTCTGGCTCAGTTTCTAAACCTTCTCCATTATCTTGCGTTGTTGCTGTTCTTATTTCGTTGGATCTTACTGCAGCTTTTTATTTGGTCAGTCATTCTTTACTTCTCTCTAGGCTGGCTTCGCTTGGGATTTCTGGTCAAGTTCTATGTGGGCTCACTTCCTTTCTCACAGACTGATTTAATCAGGTTTTCATTTCTAGCTCAGTTTCCAAACCTTCTCCATTATTTTGTGTTGTACCTCAAAGGTTGGTTCTTTCTCCTCTTGTATTTAATTTTTTTCCTTAGTCCTCCTAGCTGCTCTCATTCAGCAATTTACCATTAATGCTCATATTTATGCAGCTGATATGCTTTTGGTGTCAGAACAAAACCCAGACAATCTGGATTTCACCAATCTTCAACTATGTTTGGATTTGGTAGCTGACTGGTTAGCAGCCAATCATCTAGTCTTAAACCAAGAAAAAACTGTAGCTCTTTGGATTACAGGTCACTCTTCTGCCCCAAACAAGGTTCCGTTTCTTCAAGGCTCACCTTTGACTTTAGTTAATTCCTTGAAATATCTTGGCATCATTTTTGATTGCTCTTTAAAGTTTGAACATATTTTTAAAGTCACCCGTTCTTGCTTTCGCTCACTTTGACTTATCCGCTCACTCCATTCTTATTTGGAAGACAGTTCTTTAGTGGTTTCAAAACTAGATTATTGCAATATCATCTACACAGATCAGCCACAAACACCTCTTAAAAGACTTCAAATGGTCCATAATACAACAATAAGGGTCCTCTCTCATGCCCAAAAATTTGATCATATTACTCCACTACTTAAACAGCATCACTGGTTACCAATTATTCACCGCATTCAACATAAGATACTTACATTGGCACACAGGGTTCTTCATACAAGTATTTCATCCAAACTTTCCTCTGTTATTACCCCCTGTATTCTTTCCTGCTCACTACGCTCTCTATCTGCTCATCATTTAACTACCCCAGCTGTTCACTTTTCACGATTAAAATCAAACCGTCATTCAGCGTTTTTCTCAGTTGCCCCATTTCTCTGGCATTCTCTTCACTCAGTAATTCGTGCAGAACAATCTGAACCTAAATGTAGTTCTTTAGTGATGACATACCTCTTTGCCCAAGCTTTCCCAGAGGGGGTTGAGACTTGACCGGACAGTCAGGATGATTTGTATGAGGTTTTTTTTTCTTTGCTAGTTATGTATTTTTATCTATCCTATCCCGTTACTGTTGATTATTGTAGTTGTTTTCTATTTCTTATTTTTAATCGTTTTAATTGGAAACCATTTTGATTGCTTATTGAAAGGTGGAATATCAAGTTTTATTAAACATGAACATAACTTGCCTTGTGCTACCATTGAAAATGCATCAGCTAAATCCAAACCTCCGCCCAAAACAAAATCCAAACACACAAAACAGTGAAACAAAACCACGTATACACTTCCTTCTTGTGCATTTAGTGTGATCGTTTTGTTCTCCTTTTCTTACATATACACACCATCATGTTGCATACCTAAAAGGAAATAGGCTGGGGGCATGGCAGCTAACATTAAGATGGTGCTGTACCCCCTGACCTTCACTCACAACCCTTGTTCTATTTTTTGTGAGAGCAGTGGTGGTAAACTTCCCCCCTCCCTCCCCATACTGTGGCTCTGAACCCCTGCTGAGAGGGATGGAGGTGGGTGCTGGCTGGTTCAGGGAGACATAAAAACAAGCTCCCAACATAAACTGCCCTTCATACCTTGACAACTTCCTTTTCCACTGCCTCGCTCACTCACATTCATAGAATTCAAATTTTGCATCCAAAACTGATAGATGCACTCAAATCAAGGATGATATTTCTGGGCATTGGACTAATGGTTGTGGTAGGGATGTCCGTATGCCAAGATAGGCTATGTTGAGGCTGGGGAATGCCAGTACATTTTGGGGCTCAAAATGGGTTTAGCTATGCCTATTGCTGGGCCACCTTGCTTTATGGTGGAGGTTGTGAAGAGCAGCAGAGATGATAGTGGCCATGCTGGTCCCATGGTAGGGAATTAACTGCAGGCATTGGGTGTTATTCTTAGTATTGTCTTGTGGTTATATTGGGGTTGATATTCAGTTGGCGGCACTCAGCATTTTGCTGACTGCTGTTGCTTTAAATCCAGAAATTCAATGCCAGGCCATGTCCGGGCTTCGGCTTTGAATTTGTGGGTTTATGGAGCCAGCTATACCATAGCTAATTACGTACGATATTCAGCACTTAACCGGCTATAGAGCACTGTATAAAGATAGGACTGACTTTTAAGTGGCCCTGTTTATGTGGTTATCTTGGCCGGTTAAGTACTGAATATTGGCACTTAACCAGCCAAGTGCTGATTCCACCCCCGGAACATCCCTAAAATAGCCATTTTTGCGTTAGGTGCCTATCAGACATTTTCAGCGGCACTAACCAGTGAAATGTCACTGAAAATAGTGGTTAGCCCCAAATTAGTAATTTAACTGGCCAGGAGCCATATCTGGCTGGTTAAATTGCTTTGAATATTGACCCCTATGTTTATAAATAAAAGCTGCAGCCTGAAATATATCAAGCTTTAATCTTTGTCTGTGTGAATTTTGTGTAATACTGGCACTACAAGAGGGAGTGGACATGTTGTAGGGATAAGAAAGGCAGGAGCCAAAAGGTCCGAGTATCCTAGGTTATGAAATGTGTAGTAAGAACATAGCTAAAGTGTATGAAATCAAATTGATCTAGTAACACACCCAAAGATCTCATAAGTAGATTGAAAAGCACTGGGGAGAGAGAAGAGCCATGTAGGGCTCCACACAGTACTTTCCATTTATCAGAGATTATCCCATCTTTTTAACCATATAGCTAAGATTCATAAGGAAGCCTCAAAACCAGTTCAAGGCCTTGGCCTGAATTCCACATTGATGAAATATAGTAGTCATTATCTTCCAATCCACTAGATCGAAGGAGCTAGAAAGGTCAAATTGTAAAATGATTGCACATTGGCCCTTACTCAACAATCTTTTCCCTTGAGCTACTAAAGTGCCAATCACTCTTTCTGTGCTGTAATTTGTTCTAAAGCCAGACTGGGTGGCATGAAGGAGGTAATGTTGAGCCAGATAATCAATTGTTCAGTAACATAACCCTCTATTATATTAACAAAAAGAGGGATAGATGCTACTGGATGATGGTTACTAACCTCTGAAAGACTGGCTTTCAAATTTTGGGGAATTGGGGTAAGAACAATGTCCCTTCCAGAAATTGGAAAGAGATCGCCCTCTACATGAAAATTTAGCCAGTCTGTTAGAATATTCAAAAAGTTTGAAGGTGCTTGTTTGATCAACTGTCCAAACTGTCAAATATTGAGAGAATAAGTAAGATTTGACTGCTCTTCTAAATGTATTGTAACAAGTAATTTCATATGTACATAAGTACATAAGTATTGCCACACTGGAACAGACCAAGGCCCATCAACCCCAGCATCCTGTTTCCAACAGTGGCCAATCCAGGTCACAAATACCTGGCAAGATCCCCAAAAAGTTGAATACATTTTATACTGCTTTTCCCAGAAATAGCAGTGGATTTTCTCAAAGTCAATTTAATAATGGTCTATGGACTTTTCCTTTAGGAAGCCATCCAGACCTTTTTTTAAACCCCGCTAAGCTAACTGCCTTTACCACATTCTCTGGCAACGAATTCCAGAGTTTAATTATATGTTGAGTGAAGAAAAATTGTCTCTGATTCGTATTAAATTTACTACTTTGTAGCTTCATCGCATGCCCCCTAGTCCTAGTATTCTTGGAAAGAGTAAACAAACGATTCACATCTACCCGTTCCACTCCACTCATTATTTTATAGAGCTCTATCATATCTCCCCTCAGCTGTCTTTTCTCCAAGCTGAAGAGCCCTAGACGCATCAGCCTTTCCTCATAGGGAGGTCGTCCCATCTCCTTTATCATTTTCGTCACCCTTCTCTGTACCTTTTCTAATTCCACTATATCTTTTTTGAGATGTGGTGACCAGAATTGAACACAATATTCGAGGTGCAGTCGCACCATGGGCCAATACAAAGGCATTATAATGTCGTCACTTTTGTTTTCCATTCCTTTCCTAAGAATACCTAACATTCTATTTGCTTTCTTAGCCATCGCAGCACACTGAGCAGAGGGTTTCTATAAATCCATAAATCAGGACCTGTGTCTATCACAGATCTCTGTCTAGTAATAGATTTCCAACAGATGCAAACAGAAGGTATTTTTAATCTAACCTCCTTAGATGAACGTAACAAACTTGGAGCAGAATAACGAGAAATTATATTTTGAAGGTAGTCTGGAGCTAATTCATAGAGGGATCCTATTACTAAGCCACGTAGGCGCCTATGTGCATCCTACGTGCGTCAATTTTGAACTACAACCTGGCTACCGCATGGCCTGGGTTGTAATTAATTTTTTTACGAGCATCCACTACGTGCGCCAGAAAGTATTTTCTATTTTCTGGTGTGCAGCGCTAACCGGGCAGTAATTGGCTTTGTACTCGCATTGACGATTGCCACCCGGTTAACGCATGAGACCTTACCACTGCGTCAATGGGTGGTGGTAAGGTCTCAGACCCAAAATGGACACGCGTCAAGTTTTCTTTTGCCACACATCCATTTTCAGCAAAAAAAGGCCTTTTTTGCAGGTGCACTGAAAAATAGATCTGCGTGCATCCAAAACGCGCACCTACACTAGCACAGGCCATTTGTCAGTGCACCTTAGTAAAAGAACTCCAATAGTATCTTGAAAACAAACCTTAATAATTTAAATTCAATTCTTGCACTGACCGACTGCCAGTGTAATCAAATCAAAAACGGAGAGGCATGATCAGTAGATCTTCCCCCTAAAATCAGCTTAGCTGCTGCATTTTGAACCATTTGAATTCGTCAAAGTTGTGAGTCAGGTAATCCTAACAGAAAAATGTTATATCTGACTCTGCGACTGATCCAGAAACAACTTGATTCGTCATAACAGTTTTAGTCTGACAAAAACTTTCCTCACTATTTCATTAACGTATTTTTCATATTCAAATTGGAGTCTAAAACAACTCCCAGAATTTTAACATTAGAATTGAGCAAAATTTCAGCAGTAGCTAATCTAATTTTAAGTTGTGGCACCTGAACATCTTTGCTTCCCACCTATAGAATACTTGTTTTATCAGGATTTATTTTTAGATCATTCAAAAGCATTCACTGGGGAATGTTATCAAAGTCATCAGAAACACAGTATCCTATTTCTTTCAGCAAGTGTTTGGGATGGACGAATAATTAGGTTTTATTCTATCTGTACTGATAGCTGTAAGTTTATGTTTTGTTTTTATGATGATATTATAAGTCTATTTGTAATGTTTTTGACAGCTTGTTGCTTATTCTACTGTGTTTGTACATTGTTCTCCTCTTAGAATTGTTAGATAATGTGGATTATAAATAAATTGTATTATTATTATCCTGAATATCTTTTTCCACAGTAAACAATAAAGAGATATCATCAGCATACTAGACGGTATTAGATCTGAAAAGGACTCAGCACATCATCGCAATGCAGCCAGTCCTCCAGGGTGTTGCTTAAACACAAGGGAGCCAGAGTAGAGCCAGTAGGTTGCAAGCGGGGTAGGGGAGTAATATTAAAAAAGGTCTGCCTAGCTGCCAAATATCCTTGCATTGTTTGATAGATTTTTTTTTTTTTACTGAATTCCCACACATTGGCCTTTTATGTGGCATACTTGCCAAGACTTCATGAGGGCTTGTTAGACAGCAGCAGAATTTTCACCGTAGGAGACTTTGTATCTAGAAATTTTTCTGACTGGGTTACCGAGGCGAATGCTTGTTTATAAAGAATCGTGCTGGAAATTCACATCTCCTCACAATTTAACCTTGATCAGCACATCTGAGGTTCCTCAGTTTAACTTCTGCCAATGTACTTTCTTGTACGACTACTTTGTATTATCTCTTTAGTGCTACAAGCTATACAGATACATATGAGAGACAGTGCCTAGTTTTCTATAGGCTGTCCTTCCCCTTGATGTAATATAGCATGCTAGTATATAAGATAATTACTGGCTCAGTTGTGCCCCAAGGTTACTGGAGCTGCCCTTTCTATCTTTACTTCTGCTATAATTTGTATGATCAGGCACAGTGTAAAAAGTAGATTTCTTTCACTTGTTTACAAGAACAAGAAAAGATTTTCCAGCTGTATATGAAAACCATATTGTTGAATCACATTTTGGAAAATCTCTTCAAACAGTGCCAAAATCTGCCTCCCTCCTACTGTTTAGTCTTGTACCTTCCCATTGTCACTGGTGTGATATGAGAAAGGCCTTCATTTAACATTCTCATTTCAGAACGGTAGCGAGCTGGAGGAAAAATGGTAGTTATTATTCCTAAACCTATTGAAATTGTATGTGGCATCAAAATGGATTTTTTTTCCTCATAAAAAGTCCCCTGGATTGACAGGAAAGCAGCTGCAATGCAGCAAATGAGACACAGAATTAATAAGAGGCTCAGGCAGAAGAAAGACTATTGGTTTTGAACACCCAGAGCAAATTGGCTGCATTTCGAAGAGCACACTTTGATCTCTCCCAGACTAATTGCTGCTCTGTGCTACAGCTTCTTTTGTACATTACTTGCCCTTCCTAGAAAAAAATGAAGCTGTCTTCCTACCTGGCTACAATACAAAATGAAACTGTGACATCTTCTCGCCAGGCCTGGCAAAGGGTGTTCATTCTCTATTGTGTCATGTAACGTTCAAAGTTCTTTTCTGTACGCCTAAAGGGAATGCTGAAGTAACAGGCAAACAAATAATTTGTATGTGTGCCAGGAAAGAGGCTGGCACAGAAAACCTTGATTAACAGATATGGAAAAAAAATATTCACCAGAGGCAAACCTGGCATGAATCCTGCGCCCCAGACCTTCACGTCCATCCTACTTCCTCCCAAAATCAGGCAAGGGACTAAGGGAGGAGAAGAGCAGGGACTGTCTGTGACATCTCCTAACCAGGCCTGGCAAAACATCTAGGGCGAAAACTTCAATGTTTTGGTCTAGACCTGTTTGTCTAACGAATAAGACACAAAAAGATGCCCAAAAAGATAACCACTGGAGAGATTCAGGGATGATCCCCTTACTCCCCCAGTGGTCACTGACCCCCTTCCACCACCCCCCCACAAAATGTGGATAAAAATAGTACTCACCAGCCTCTCTGACAGTCCCAGATGTTTTAGCCAGGCCCATTACAGCAGTGTGCAGGTCCCTAGAGTAGTGGTGGGCAGGACCATGCCTAGGGTCTCCGGCACCCCCCTGCAGTTGGTGCCTCCGGCGCCCCCCCCCCCCCCGTTGGCACCGCGCTGCTCCCCCCCGAAAACGATCGCCACACTGCCCGCCCTCTTCTACCCAGATCCTTTTCCTTTTTTTTTTGTTTAAATTTACCTCTGTCCGGCGGCAGCGTAGCGTCAGTGAGAAGGAGGCGGCGCTCCCCCGCCCCGATGTGTATACTAGTCTTCTTCCCTTCGCTAAGTGTCCCACCTTCTTCTGATCCATCCTCCCCAGATATTTCGATTGTGAAACCTTCTTCGAGATGGTACCCTCCAGGACCAATAAATCCGATAGTGCTAACCTTTAAAAATTTAATTTTTCGTGAGCTAGAAAAAATAGAGAGATATTCAAGTCCTGACTCTTTTAAAACGAATATGACTGTAAGACAATGGACAGCATTGGATAGTCTAATAAATGAGCCTTCCATTATTGTTATAAGAGCTGACAAGGGAGGAGCAACAGTTGTATGGGATAGAACACAATATATGGATGAGGCAGAAAGTCAATTAACTGATTCTAGCTCATATCAACTGCTCCTTCAAGATCCTTTGAATGAATTGGAACAAGAAGTGAAGGAATTAGTTTCTCAAGCACTTAAAATTAAAATGCTGACGGCAAAAGAAGGAAGGTTTCTAATTGAAGAATTTCCTCAAACTCCAAAAATCTACTTTCTGCCTAAAATTCATAAACGACTGTCTACTCCCCCTGGGCGTCCTATAGTATCCACTAAATCATCGATTTTGGAGCCCCTGTCAAAAGAGCATATACTAGAGCAAGATTTGCCCAGAGATCACTTTTGATACAAGAAACTGATAAAGTTGAAGAGGACTGCCTCACTTGTATTTTGCCTTTCACCGAGACTAGCCAGAAAATAGCTAAAGTTATCAAAGATTACTGGCATATTATGAGATTGTACTCATGCTTTGAAGATATGCCCCTTATTTCTTTTACTAGGGGTAAAACACTAGGAGAACGTCTCAGTAAAAATAAATTTTTCACGAAGTGTCCTATAGCAGACATACAGGGCAGTCAAACTACCTGCGGACATTGTCAGTGGTGTCCGTCTGCGATAACTGGGGAAAGCTGGTTAGTACCAGATAGAGACAGGACTATGAAAAGTACTTTAAAAACTAACTGTGAAAGCAAGAATGTGATATATGCTATTATATGCCCTTGTGACTTAGTTTACATTGGTAGGACCTCTAGATCTATTAAAACACGTCTTAATGAACATAAATCAAAAATTCAAACTCAAAATCTGCAAGCTCCTCTGGTTGATCATTGGCTTCAGAAACAGCATATATGGGAGGATATTAGATGGAGGATTGTTGAATGTTTAGAGTATCGGGAGGAGGGTGGGTCAATTAAGAAACTGCTGAACTATAGAGAACAATTTAACATCTTTATGCTTCAAACTGTTTTTCCCAAGGGACTAAATGCTGAAATCGAATGGACATCTCTTATCTAAATTACACCCGTTCTCCACCGGTAGCATTATTGTTTTTTCTTTGCTGCCGGTGGAACGCCTTGGGGGGCGGGGCTTACAAACTTTAAACCTCTAAATCGTCATAACGTAGCGTCTATTTAATCAGCCCTAAAAAAAGCTGGCGCCATCTTGGCTAATAACTTTTGCTGAGCTGATGCTAAAAGAAACACAGGGTGAGTTTATCTTTTGTTCTTTGGGTACTCTCTGAATATAGGCTTACTACCAATTGTTGGGGAGACTACTAATGAACTTTCTATCTATATTGCAGGGGAATGTCCTTGAGACAGCCCACTATGGGCGAAACGTGCATGTCGGGCAGTTGATCCCCTGGGTCCGACAAATTTTGAAAAATTGAAAAGATAAGTGATAAATTCATATATATGAAACTTATAAATTTAGAAAGAAAATAAAAGAACCAGTGAAGAATTTGATGTTATTAAATCGATCCCATCCTAAGGATGGTGATTTACATCACTGAGGTTCAAGAAAAATATTATGGTTAACTTTTGTTGCTGAAGCATTCATGTTATAAATTGTGTTGGTGTAAAAAAGATTCTATTACTCTTAAAGATTAAGCGGGTATAAAGAAAATTTAAACTGGAGTACACTACTATCTATTGCTATCAGTTGATAATCCGGTTTATAAAGTTCAAAAAATTTCTGTTTTTGCCTGCTGTGGAGAACTCAGATTTATATGCATCCTATGTCTGTGGGTAAATAAAGTGTGGTCTGAGCATTCTGTCAATTGTGCCAAACATGGAGATGCAGAGTCAGCCTTCGCTACGAGCGCTCGCTCCCGTCCCGTCATTCATTATGTACTCCTGTTCTCCATAGGCGGAAGGGGTGGGGCCATATGTAGGGAAGGCTGGTTATTGGTTAAGAAGAAGAAAAGAGAGTGTCTCATGTTCCCTCCCACTTCCTTCCAGAAATTGGCACATAGGGGCAGCGCATGTACGTTGGAGTTCAGGAGACACTGAGGTAGGTGCTGACTGACTCTGCAGCAGGTTTTAAAACAACAAGTAAACAAGTAAAGTCAAAATAAAAATAAATATTTTGTTTCATGCAGATCTCTTTTGTTTAAAACATAACTAAATGGGCTATAAGCCAAGCCCCTAATGTTTTTGGTTTTTCCTATATTGTTTGTGATGATGTCGATGATGACTTAGACTGTGATCTCAACTATTAGGCTTAGGCAGAAAGGTGCTGACTTTGAAGGTTGCTGCAGCACCACCCTCCCCCCTCTGGAGCGCACCCCCCCCCCCCCCGGGAGCGCGTGGTGTTGTCAGACAATTCTGGACATAAGCCCCGCCCCTAACCCCACCCTGACCCCGCCTCTAACCCCCCGACCCTGACCCCTAGCCCCACCCCCTTTAGCCTCCCCAAACAGTTGGGCCACCGACTGCCTATGCCAGCACTGGCCTTAGTTCCTCACAGCCAGAGTTGCCATCTAAGCCCAATCAACACACATGCATACAGTCATTTAAGTTTTGTTTTTATACCATCCTCTTTCTAATTGGGGATTAGAAAATCCCATTATTTGCACATGTAGATGCTTCGCAAATGGCCTCCATTGGGTTTGTATAACTCAGTTCGGTGCAAGGTAGGGGGTAGGTCATCAAAAATAACAACTACATATCATTTTAATGTAAAACTACTAGAGACAGTGTATAGAGGCATGACTTCAGAAATGTTTTTGAGCACAGATTATAGAAGTACATAAGTAGTGCCATACTGGGAAAGACCAAAGGTCCATCTAGCCCAGCATCCTGTCACCGACAGTGGCCAATCCAGGTCAAGGGCACCTGGCACGCTCCCCAAACGTAAAAACATTCCAGACAAGTTATACCTAAAAATGAGGAATTTTTCCAGTCCATTTAATAGCGGTCTATGGACTTGTCCTTTAGGAATCTATCTAACCCCTTTTTAAACTCCGTCAAGCTAACCGCCCGTACCACGTTCTCCGGCAATGAATTCCAGAGTCTAATTACACGTTGGGTGAAGAAAAATTTTCTCCGATTCGTTTTAAATTTACCACACTGTAGCTTCAACTCATGCCCTCTAGTCCTAGTATTTTTGGATAGCGTGAACAGTCGCTTCACATCCACCCGATCCATTCCACTCATTATTTTATACACTTCTATCATATCTCCCCTCAGCCGTCTCTTCTCCAAGCTGAAAAGCCCTAGCCTTCTCAGCCTCTCTTCATAGGAAAGTCGTCCCATCCCCACTATCATTTTCGTCGCCCTTCGCTGTACCTTTTCCAATTCTACTATATCTTTTTTGAGATACGGAGACCAGTACTGAACACAATACTCCAGGTGCGGTCGCACCATGGAGCGATACAACGGCATTATAACATCCGCACACCTGGACTCCATACCCTTCCTAATAACACCCAACATTCTATTCGCTTTCCTAGCCGCAGCAGCACACTGAGCAGAAGGTTTCAGCGTATCATCGACGATGACACCCAGATCCCTTTCTTGATCCGTAACTCCTAACGCGGAACCTTGCAAGACGTAGCTATAATTCGGGTTCCTCTTACCCACATGCATCACTTTGCACTTGTCAACATTGAACTTCATCTGCCACTTGCACGCCCATTCTCCCAGTCTCACAAGGTCCTCCTGTAATCGTTCACATTCCTCCTGCGACTTGACGACCCTGAATAATTTTGTGTCATCGGAGAATTTAATTACCTCACTAGTTATTCCCATCTCTAGGTCATTTATAAATACATTAAAAAGCAACGGACCCAGCACAGACCCCTGCGGGACCCCACTAACTACCCTCCTCCACTGAGAATACTGGCCACGCAATCCTACTCTCTGCTTCCTATCTTTCAACCAGTTCTTAATCCATAATAATACCCTACCTCCGATTCCATGACTCTGCAATTTTTTCAGGAGTCTTTCGTGCGGCACTTTGTCAAACGCCTTCTAAAAATCCAGATATACAATATCAACCGGCTCCCCATTGTCCACATGTTTGCTTACCCCCTCAAAAAAATGCATTAGATTGGTGAGGCAAGACTTCCCTTCACTAAATCCGTGCTGACTTTGTCTCATCAGTCCATGTTTTTGTATATGCTCTGCAATTTTATTCTTAATAATCATTTATTTATTTTTATTTTATTTATTTTATTTATTTTTCATTTACATTCATGTAATAACACAAATATATGAAATGCAGAAAATATTCCAAAATTAGGAAGTAAAAATAAAAAAGAGAGGAAGAAAAAAAATGCAATCACTTTGT
The DNA here is from genome assembly GCF_901765095.1 of Microcaecilia unicolor. Classification (NCBI taxonomy): domain Eukaryota; kingdom Metazoa; phylum Chordata; class Amphibia; order Gymnophiona; family Siphonopidae; genus Microcaecilia; species Microcaecilia unicolor. The sequence goes on from NC_044039.1 coordinate 108,179,971, forward strand.
CCACAATAAGGTGATCCAAGTACTAAGAAACAACATTAAATGTTAATTATTCACATTTCAAATAATAATCAATAGAGTAGAAGAAGTTCAAGAATACACAGCCGAGTAGCGTCACTGCAATCGAGAATTTCCCCATTTTATTCTACTATTTATAAATTCCTGTAATTTCCCAGGTGTGAAAAAGACAAAATTAGAAGAATTCATTGAGACAATGCATCTACAAGGAAATTTAAGGAGGAAAACTCCTCCTAATCTAAGGATTCTTGGTTTTAATGCCAAGAACTCTTTTTTTCTTTTTTGAGTGTCTCTTGATAAATCCGGAAACATCTGTATCTTGGAACCTAGGAAAAGAGCATTTATGTGGCGGAAATATAATCTAAAAATATTGTTCCGGTCAGGCTCTAAGGCAAACGACACCAACATTGTTGTTCTTTCGGAAATAACTTCCATTGAACTTTCAAGAAAATCTGAAAGATTTAAACCAGGTTGTGGAGCTTCAGTCATTTTCTTAATTCCCATAATATATTGGGCTTTTATTACTGGCGGAAAGCCTTCAGATGGAACTCCCAAAACTTCCCTAAAGTATTTCTTCAGCATTTCTAATGCCGGAATAAGAGGAGACTTGGGGAAATTAATAATCGTAAATTATTCCTCCTAGCCTGATTTTCTAAATATTCAATCTTGCATGCTTGGTAGTTATTGTTGTTTATTATTGCTATGATAGTATTTTTAGAAGAGTTTACCTCATTTTCTAGAACTTCAACCTTGGCGGTTTGCTCCTCTATCACATCTCCCCAAAGGGAGCTTGATATTTGTTAGAGGGTATTACTCATTCCCTGAATTGCATTCCATAAAAGTTCTAATGTGATTACAGCCGGTTTTGATAATTCACCATTCCCTCCGGTAGGACTACTCTGTGCTATTACAGGTAAGGGAGAATAACACATCTGCCTTCCCGATTGAGTTGTTTCCACAGGAGTCGAGACGGCTGCGAGTCCTCCACTCTCAGCTACCGAGATTCTTCCCCTTCCGGGTGACTCGGGCTGCTGTAACTCCGTTGCCACCAGTTCTCTTCCAGGTCTCAGAGGTGCTGTAAATGAGGGCTGACTAAGTGTCACTCCCTCTACGCTATGGTCCTGTTTGTCCATTGGTCCCCTCAAAGTGTTTCCCTGAGCTCCCGGCGTTTGTAGCCCAAGCTCTTCCAGTGTCATCTGTCGCATGGGGGGGGGGGGCTTCAGCCCTGCTCGTGGAGGTGAGCATACAGGCTTTCCCCTTCCTCTTTCCCATTTCTGGTCCGAGGATTAACCCAGTTGTCAGAATCTCACTGGGAGTCGGGAGCTAACAGAACATACTTCTACTCCAGGTGCCATCTTGGATCCTCATTCATCATTTATTTATTTATAATGACATTTGTATCCCACGTTATCCCAAACAGAGTTCAGGTTCAATGTGGCTTACAATTATAAGCAGGTACTATCTCTGTCCCTAGAGGGCTCACAATCTTGGTTTTTGTACATGAGGCAATGGAGGGTTAAGTGACTTGCCCAGGGTCACAAGGAGCCGCAGTGAGAATTGAGCCCAGAATGCTGGGATCAAAGTCTGCTGCACTGACCATTAGGCCACTCCTCCACTCATATATTAGTGGTGGTGAATATTATTCGATTAATATTTCCAGCTAATTTAATTTCTTTTGGGTGTGTTCTTGATTTTGCGTGAAACCTTCAGGTTTGATCTCTTTATAGAGGCACGGAGCTACAATTGCCTAGTTCAGCTTTACCAGTTCGGATTCCTAACTCTGGTTTTGATTTGGGTATAAGTCCCTTGCACATGACCCAGATGGAATAGTTATTTATGATCTCATTGATTTCAGTTTTTCCATTTTGTCTTGTAATTTCTAAGACTTTGGCGATACAGCAGGTGTTTCTCTGAAAGTCTTTGTTTTAAATGTTTGCATTCCTTATCAGACTAGGCTATTATAGATGTATTTTGTTTGATCTGGTTTGGTAGTTAATGATTCCCCTGCTCCTCAGTGTAAATTTGCATTTATATCTGTTACCACTTGATAAATGTCAGATGGGATGAGTAATTAAAGAATATCATCATTACACACTCCTATAACAATACAGGAAATCAAAGAATGCCTCCAGACATTTATGCCCTAAAAAAAAACCCCCATCTATCTCTGAAGAAAGCTAAAGTAGATATTCAAATATAGCAATATGCAAATCCAGGAAGCACTACCAAAACTGGTTAACCTGATTCTACTCTCTGGGCATCCTTAAAGCATCGTCAGAGGGACTAATTACACAACCTATAAACACGGGGATACTACTATCCTCAATAATTACAGAGGCATCTGTGTCAACAATTCACAAATTGTTCTATAATATCTTCAACAAACAAATACAAAAGTACCTAATGAAAAGCAAGTCTGCACAGCGTTCAGATGGAATTTCTCCCAAAGCCTGCAGACACCAATTAACATGCAGGTTTTAAAAAATGCCCTCAGGGACAGGGCCAGCTCTAAGCACTAGCAAACTAAGCACCATGGATATAGTTTGGGAGAAGGCAAGAGGGGGGCACTGCCTCCCTGCAGAATGCCACCCTCTGTGTTCCTCCCTCTCACCCCCTGAAATCCCTCTCCCCTCAACAGGGCCAGTCAAACCTAGTAAGTGAAGTAAGCACCGCAGGGGGCGCCTGCCTTCAAGGGTGGCGCTGCACCGCCATACCGCGCCGCCCTTGGGGATTTAAATCTTTTATTTACCTCCGTCGCAGAGGCCATGTCATTTCAAAGCCCTGCCCATCTCTAGCCTTCCCTCCCTTCGTGAGTTCGTTCCCTCAGAGTCCCACCCTCGAGGAAAGAGGAAATGATGTCAGAAGGCGGGACTCTGAGGGAGCAAACTCACGAAGGGAAGGCTAGAGATGGGCAGGGGGCAAGTGGGTTTCTTTGCCTGCGAAAGGAAGTTGGGTTGAGTTACAGTGGCCTACAGGAGCCGAAGAGAGGTACACAGAGGAGCCGGGAGGATGACCCGCCGTCACTGAAAACACAAATCTCTGCGTCTGTGAGCCGGATTCCCGCCTCTGAGGCTCGGAGTCATGTTAACCCTGAGGTAAATGGGCTCCTGCAGGGACTGCGGTACTCATGTGGAAGACAGGCGCAAACTGTATGTGTCTAAAAAGAGCAGAGGTTGTGTGAGGGACAGTGCGGAGAGCAGAGGGGCGGATTCTGAGGTGTGAGGAAGAGCAGGGGATATGTGGGGGAGAGAAGGAGTGAGAGCGGGAGGACAAGCAGGGGATTTATGGGAGACAGCACCGAGATGGGACGGAATGAGATGAGGAGAGAATTGATGGTTGACAGGCGGGAAATACAAAGTCACCAGACAACAAAGGTAGAAAAAATAATTTTATTTTCATTATAGTGTTTGGAATATGTCCACTTTGAGAATCAGGTGCTCAACATTAAAAGTTTATATTTATTTACTTATTTATGGCATTTTATCCCACATTAAACATGAATTAGATTGGAACCTTGTTCTCCACCTTTAAGGCACTGGGCTGAAAAAGGGGGCAGGGTGGGAGAAGAGGGAGGGAGAAGAGAGAAAGGAGATGCTAGATGGGGGGCGCCAACTGATAGTCTGCAGGGGGGCACCTGAGACCCTAGGACCGGCCCTGCCCCTCAAACTTTACTGCTCTGGCTATGTCATGCCCAAAAAGCAAAGCAATGAGCTGTGGAGATTCTCGCTCAAGCGTGTAGAGGCACTGCTGTGTCCTGTCCACAGCAATAGGAAGGGTGCATCAAAAGAGCGGAACCCAGCAGTGCTGTGTAAAGTGCTTGAGCGGGAGGTTCCATGGTGTGTTGCTTTGCTTGAGCATGAACATTTGGTGGCACATTTCCAGGGACGTCATTTTGGCAGAATGGTGAGAGGCATTGATCTGTAAGTGCTGATGCAGTGCAGATAAGGAGTCAAATGCTTATAATGAAATGTGTTGGGGGGGGGGGGGTTAATACATTTTTAGATTTGCCATTTTTTGTGAGAAGAGTGTCTTTTTGGTTCCCTTTAGGTAAGTCTTATCTGGTTCTTATAAACTGATTTTCATTATGCTGTCTTAAGTGTGGACCACTCAGCTTGATTGTACTATATTAGGGTTTCTTTTACAAACCCACCGTAACAATTCCTGCATAGCAAATGAGAGGAAGCCCATTCAATTCCTATGGGCTTCCTCTCATTTGCCAACGGGAATCACTAGCACGGCTTTGTAAAAGAAGTCCTTAACTTGTTTGCTATGGGGCTCATTTTTGAAAAACATCCAAAAAGTGTTATAAAGCAGCATTTAGATGAATTTCTTCTCAAAACGTCCAAATCAGTATTTTTGAAACCTATTTTGCAGACATTTATCTATGCAATTCATCTGCAGTGTGTCCAAATCACAAGGGTCAGTTCAGGATTGGGATTAGGGTGGATTTAGGGCGTTCCTAACACTAGGACATTTTACAGCCATAACAGAACACAACAAAAACGTCTAGGGCTGAAACTTCAAAATATTGGTCTAGACCTGTTTTTAGAATAAGGCACAAAAAGGTGCCCTAAATGACCAAATGACCACAGGAGGAAAGCAGAGATGACCCCCTTACTCCCTCAGTGCTCACTGACCCACTCCCACCCCCAAAGATGTGATTAAAAATATTAGTGACCAGTCCCTATGACAGCTTCAGGTCTATTAGAACAGCAAGCAGGTTCCTGGAGTAGTGTAGTGGTCAGTGGAGTGCACTATAGAGAGGAGGACCCAGACCCATATCCCACTCTACCTGTTCCACTTCTGGTGGAAAGTGTGAGCCCTTCCACACTTCCCCAAAACCTACTGTACCCACAAATAGGTGACCCCTTCACCTACAGGATTACTATTATATTGTCTGTTTGCATTTTAATTTTTCAACATTGTGTAAACCACATTGAGCCTGCAACTAGGTGGGGAAATGTGGGGTATAAATGTGTTAAATAAATAAATAAGGGCTATTATAATGGTGTACAGTTGGGGGCAGTGGGTTTTGGAGGGCTCAGCAGACAAGATAAGGGTGCAACAGTGAAATGGGTAACTGGGAGCTTTTATATGAAGTCCACTGCATTGTCCCCTAGTGTACCCAATTGCTCTCATGGGATGTCTGTGTGGCAAGTCTACTAGGAATACTGGCTCCTCCTACATCCCGATGGCTTGATTTTCTCTATTTTTCACATGGACTTTTTTTTTTTTAATGGCCCAAAAAGATAAACACACAAAGCATGAAAACATCTTGCATGTGGCCATTTTTGAAAAAATAGAGAGAGGTTTTACTGTTTCAAAAATGGCCTTATTTCCTATTCAGATTTGAGACGTTTAGCGCAAAACGTCCAAAGATCGATTTAGACACCAGATCGAAAATGCCCCTCCACGTCACAGTCAAAGCTCACATTGTCAGATATAATTTGAATTCTTAATTTTTGAAGCACCTCTGCGTGTACAATTATTTATGTTTTTATATCATAAGTTGTTGACAACATTCACCATTCATGTTTTTGTCTCAGATGTGTGCTTTTCAAGTACTATTTATATATTTTGTTATATATGTTTTTAGTTCCTTTTAATTTGATAAGTATTTTGAACTGTGCTTATTTGACAGTTATTAGCCCCTGATGCCGTCTATATATATAGGCAAAACATGGCCATGGGATTAGGCCTCAACAAGCAATCTAAACAGCCAGGAGGAACCTCTCCAGGCTGTTTAAATCACTTTGAATATTTGGCAATTTATAGGTGTCTGACCCTCAGATGGTGCTAATAGTGTATCTTCTCTACTGTTACTGTGCCAAGTTCTTCATCGGTCCTCAATTTTTTTTCCCAATTTTTTCAATATTATATTTCTCAATCAGTTTTCAATAAGGTAACTTCCAGACATTGTAGAAAAAAAGTGAGGATGAACCAAGGAGGAATACCAAACAACTTTATTAAGGCTTTTTGAAAATCCTTAATAAAGTTGGGTCGCTTTTTGAAAATCCTTAATAAAGTTGTTTGGTATTCCTCCTTGGTTCATCCTCACTTTTTTTCTACATCTCACGGTGCATGAGGTCTTTTACCTCCTTTTTTTGCTGATTTTGAACTTCCAGACATGATCATGTTTCATTAACTGCTTCAGGGCAGAGGTTCCTGCAATAAATAACGTTATCAGTGTCTGATCTTTTACCAATTGTTACAACATTTTGACTCAGGGGTCCTTTTTCAAAAATGCCCTGAGTAATGGCCTGCGGGAGTGTAGACGCAGGTTTTGCGTGCGCGCAGAATCATTTTTCAGCGCACCTACAAAAAATGCCTTTTTTGCCAAAATGGACGTGTGGCAAAATGAAAATTGTTGCATCTCCATTTTGGGTCTGAGACCTTACCGCCAGCCCTTGACCTAGCAGTAAAGTCTCATGCGGTAACCAGTCGGTAATGACCTACGCGCACCAAATGCCACTTGGTGCACGGCCGACATGCACAGCCGAAAACAAAAATTATGTTCCAGATGTGTGTATCGGACATGCGCCAAAAATGAAATTACCGCAATAGCCACGAGGTAGCCGGGCAGTAACTCCATTTTGGCACATGCTGGTCGCGCATAGAAGCTTACGCAGCTTAGTAAAAGGGCCCCACAATTTGTTAAGACATGGCATGGTGGTGGTATAGAACGTCTTTTACTGCAAGGGGAACAGCGCCTTATTTTTGAACTTGACACAGTAGTCCCAGCGGGTCTTAATCATGAACTTGACCTGACAGGGTTTTTTTTGTAATACAGTCCTTTTGAAATACTGATTGAGCAGTTTTTTTAAGACTCTGGTTTGATATATATATTTTTTTTAATTCATTTTAGTCCTTAATCATTTTATACATTTTTAATTCATTCTAGTCTTTATTCATTTTATTGTTGGTACTATTATTTTAATGATCTCACTTTTATTCACATACCTTTTTCAACATTTGCACTTGTATTACCCCTCCTACACATTCTGTGTTACAAGATTTTTTTTAATAACATACACCCACATAGGTAAATTTTATCACACCTTACAATAGAACAAAGGTAGATTTTTCTTAAAAGGATGCTATAGTTATTCAGTTGTATTTGATTTTACGTGGTATTGATGATTTTGAATCAGGCAATGTGTACTCTGGGTTTTTTCATTTTTTTTTATTGTTTTCCCTTTTTTTTCTTTTTTGATATTTCATTCTGTTTACAAATATTAATATATCAATGTTTCCTCATGTCAAAATCAAATGTATGTTCTTTTGACCCATTTGACTTTTCAAATATATTCATTGTTAAAATGTCTGCTGCAATGCTCCATTTCTATATACTGAGTATACAATGTAGCACTGTTTATTTATTTACAGCATTTATATCCCACATTTTCCCACCCATGGGCAGGCCCAATGTGGCTTACAGTAATTTACAAAAGCATACATCAAATCTTCAACAAACAGTCAACGGCATTGTAGGGAAAGGGACAAGTGAGTAATAGCAGATGTGGGAAAATATGGGTAGAAAATAGAATTCAATAGGTAGCAGTGCGGGGCGGGTCAAGAGCATAAGCCTTTCCGAATAAGTAGGTCTTAAGGTATCTTTTGAAGGTCGGATGATCAGGGATAACTTTCACAAATTTAGGTAGACCATTCCACAGTTGTGCGCTAATATAGGAAAAGGTGGAGGCGTAAGTGGTTTTATACTTGAGGCCACCGTAGATTGGGTAATGCAGATTTAGGTACAAATGAGCTGATCTGTGAGAGTTTCAAGGAGGTAAGCTGACAAACGCGTCCATATTCGCAGGGGGTTCACCATAGAGAATTTTATGCACCAAAGCACAAATTTTAAATGTTATTCGGTCCTTTACAGGGAGCCAGTGCAGTTTCTCACGCAGTGGCCTTGAGCTTTATTCAGAACTAGCGCCACTCTATACATCAAGACATTGCACGTTATTTTTTTGCTAATATAGGGTCCACCGCACTTCCTGTTTCACCCTTCTTTTTGAAGGCAATTCTGTTCAGCATCATGCAAGAAGTATAAGCGCTGGATTTTGTTTTGGTAAATATATTGGTGATTTCTTCCTATCTCGGCCTGCTTATCCGACATTGCTGCCTGGATGTCCAACCGCCACCTGAAACTGAATATGTCTAAGACTGAACTTATTGTTTTCCCACCCAAACCCACTTCCCCTCTCCCTTCACTCTCTATCTCAGTTGATAACACCCTCATCGTCCCCGTCTCATCTGCCCGCAACCTCGGTGTCATCTTCGACTCCTCCCTCTCCTTTTCTGCGCACTTCCAGCAGATAGCCAAGACCTGTCGCTTCTTCCTCTATAACATTAGCAAAATTCGCCCCTTCCTCTCCGAGCACACCACCCGAACTCTCATCCACTCTCTCATTACCTCTCGCCTTAACTACTGCAACCTACTCCTGACCGGCCTCCCACGTAGCCATCTATCCCCCCTTCAGTCCATCCAGAACTCTGCCGCACGTCTTATCTTCCGCCTTAACCAATATACTCATATCACCCCTCTCCTCAAGTCACTTCACTGGCTCCCAATCAGATACCGCATACAATTCAAGCTTCTCTTACTCACCTACAAATGCACTCGATCTGCGGCCCCTCCGTACCTCTCTACCCTCATCTCCCCTTACGTCCCTACCCGTAACCTCCGCTCTCAAGCAGTGGCGTAGCCAGAAGTCAATTTTTGGGTGGGCCAACAGGTTGGATGGGTGAGCACTAGACAGTAGTGTGCTGGTAAATGTTTAACAACAGGCTCTCTCCCTGGTCCACCTCTGCGCCCCCCCCCCCCCCCCCGTCCACCTGTGCACCTCCCCTCAAAATTGCAGAGCTGGCTATAGCCAGGGAGAGAGCCTGGGGGGTGGGGGAGGCAATGCATTACTCTCTCCAGGAAAAAAAAACATTAAATGATCCCAGGTTCCAATCTAATTCATGTTTAATGTGGGATAAAATGCCATAAATAAGTAAATAAATATAAACTTTTAATGTTGAGCACCTGATTCTCAAAGTGGACGTGTTCCAATCATTATAATGAAAATAAAATTATTTTTTCTACCTTTGCTGTCTGGTGACTTTGTTTTTCTGATCATACTGGCCCAGTATCTGATTCTGCTGCTATCTGTCCTCTTTACTCCGTTTCCGGGGCTTCCTTTCCATTTATTTCTTTACTTTCCGCCTTTCTTCTTCATTTCTTGCTCTGGGTCCTCAAGTAGACTTGACTGTCCAGTGGATCCAGCTTCTGCCTATTTTCTTCATCCATGTGCAATTTTCTCCTCTCTTCCTTTTCCCTCATCTCATCTCCTTCCTCACTCTTTCTTTCCCTCCATCCATGTCCAGCATTTCTTCTCTCTCCCTTCCCTCTCCTCCATCCATATCCAGCAGCCTCCTCTCTCCTGCCCTTCCCTTCATCCATCCATGTCCAGCAACCCTCCTCCGCCCCCTGCCCTCCCCTCCATCCACCCATGTCCAGCAACCTTCCTCTCTCCTCTTCCCTCCCCTCCATCCACCCATGTCCAGCAACTCTCCTCTCCCCTCCATCCATCCATACCCAGCAATTCTCTTCTCTCCCCTGCCCCTATCCATCCATCCCCAGGAATTCTGTTCTTTCCCCTGTCCCCTCCATCCATCCATTCCCAGCAATTCTCCTCTCTCCCCTGCCCCCCCACCGCCATCCATCCATCCCCAGCAATTCTCCTCTCCCCTGCCCCCACCTCCATCCATCCATCATCCCCAGCAATTCTCCTCTCTCCCCTGACCTCCCACCTCCATCCATCCATCATCCCCAGCAATTCTCCTCTCTCCCCTGCCCCCCACCTCCATCCATCCTTCCCCAGCAATTTTCCTCTCTCCCCTGCCCCCACCTCCATCCATCCATCATCCCCAGCAATTCTCCTCTCTCCCCTGCCCCCCACCTCCATCCATCCTTCCCCAGCAATTTTCCTCTCTCCCCTGCCCCCACCTCCATCCATCCATCATCCCCAGCAATTCTCCTCTCTCCCCTGACCCCCCACCTCCATCCATCCATCATCCCCAGTAATTCTCCTCTCTCCCCTGCTCCCCACCTCCATCCATCCATCCCCAGCAATTCTCCTCTCTCCCCTGACCCCCACCTCCATCCATCCTTCCCCAGCAATTTTCCTCTCTCCCCTGCCCCCACCTCCATCCATCCATCATCCCCAGCAATTCTCCTCTCTCCCAACCCCCCACCTCCATCCATCCATCATCCCCAGCAATTCTCCTCTCTCCCCTGCCCCCACCTCCATCCATCCATCCATCCCGTGACTCTCCTCTCTCCCCTCCCCTCCCGCTCCCATCCATGTGTCCAGCGATTCTCCTTCACCCCCATGCATCCTTCCCTCCCATTCCACCTGCCCGCCCTCTCTCGGATGGCAGCGCTTCCCAGACGCTGCCTACTGCCGCCACGATCTACCTCCTCCCTCTGTCTCACTCTCAACAGCAGCGGTAGCGATTCAAACACGCTACCTCCTGCTTCTAACCCGGAAGCGTCTCCTTTGCAGAGGAGACGCTTCCGGGTTAGAGGCAGGAGGCAGCGTGTTTGAATCGCGACGCTACCGCTGCTGTTGAGACAGAGGGAGGAGGTAGATCGTGGCGGCGGTAGGCAGCGTCTGGGAAGCGCTGCCGCCAGAGAGAAGGAGGCAGATGCAGGATCAGCGCGCCCTGCTCCCTCCGCTCCTCTGCTGGGTGGGCCTGAACCCAAACTGGGTGGGCCTAGGCCCATCCAGGCCCACCCGTGGCTACGCCCCTGCTCTCAAGACAAATCCCTCCTTTCAGTACCCTTCTCCACCACCTCCAACTCCAGGCTCCGCCCCTTCTGTCTCGCCTCACCCCATGCCTGGAACAAACTCCCTGAGCCCATACGCCGTGCCCCCTCCCTACCCATCTTCAAATCAATGCTCAAAGGCCACCTCTTCAATGTCGCCTTCGGCACCTAATCACTACACCTCTTCTCAGGAAAACTTATCTACCCCAACTTGACATTTTGTCCTTTAGATTGTACGCTCTTCCGAGCAGGGACCGTCCTTAATTGTTAATTTGTACAGCGCTGCGTAACCCTAGCAGCGCTCTAGAAATGTTAAGTAGTAGTAGTAGTATCAGTTCTAATGTCTAATTTCTAATATTTGTGCCTATTAGCCTTTTTCTAATAATGTTTTTTTGTGCTGTATTTTCCGTTGTGCTGTTTTAGTTCCCGTGTTGCCAGTTTTGCATCTTTCCGGATGAGGTATTTAGTGGTGGTGGTGGTGTTACATTCTCTGCACTGGTATTTTTCCATTGATCCTGTGCAGCACTAGTCAGCATCTAGCACCCGATTTTTAAACACCTTCTCTCACGTAATTACTGTAGGTTCTTCTCTTTTAGAATCACTTCATTATTCATATTTGCAATGCTGTCATGTTAGTAGCATCTAAGGTCTGTACAACTATGTTTTCATTGCACAACTAATCATTTGAAAACACAGCATATCTGCACCAGTATGTTTCTTCTAAATAAATGTTAAAGTACACATTTATTCACTTCATTATCCTTTTGCACACTACACATCATGTCAGCACTATATTAGGTTTGTTTAGCACATTTGCACCAGATGTTTTTACTGCAATTTTCATTTATTTATTCATTAAAGTTATTAATCTGTACACAGTAATGTGGTTTATTTATTTATTTATTTATTTATTTATCTATTTATTTATGCTTGTTAGTTTTGCCTTTTAATGAATGCTTATGCCATTTTCATCTTTTTATGGATGTTTTTATTTCTCATTTTAATGGTTCACAATTATATTTATCTTAGTAATTATGTTTTATATTTAATGTTGTAAATTCATGTCAGTTTGCCTAGACCCCTGACGCAGGCATTTCATGCCAAAACACAGACCGTGTCGGGTCTGACCAATAAAACAAAGCTGAGACGCCCCCAACTTGAAGGTTCCTTGTGCGTCTGTGCTATTGGATTCCCTCTCCTTGTTGTCTTGTTAGGCGTAGACAAGCAATTTAAAAAGCCAGGAACCTCTCCAGGCTGTTTAAATCACTTTGAACATTGGGCAATTTATGTCTGATCCTCAGATGGTACTTAATAGTGTAGATTTTGCTACTGTTAGTGCCAAGACTGATGAAGAACTTGGCACTAACAGTAGCGAAGTCTATACTACTAGCACTATCTGAGGGTCAGACTTATGCATAAATTGCCCAATGTTCAAAGTCTGACCCCTGAGGAACAGACTAATATTGAAAAAACTGAAAAAATTGAAGTTCTTCATTTGTCTTCAATTTTTTTCAGCTTTTTCAATATTAAATTTATCTATCAGTTTTCAATAAGGTAACCTCCCAACATGACCAGAGGTCCCTGCAATAAATAATGTTATCAGTGTCCAATCTTTTACCAATTGTTACATTTTGACACAATAAAAACCAAAAATTTCTTAGAATATACTGAATAACACACTCAAAACGTTCCACAACTCAAGCATTCATATCCTGAGCACTGCACTCTCATGAACAGTGCATTGCTTTTACCCCACCCCCATTTCACATCCTCATTCATTTCCCAACTCATCAACACACCTTTACTCTTACCTACTAATTGCCTCATCCTCACTGTCCTCTCAAAAGTATCTCTTCATCTCTCCCATTCATGGTCTCCCCCCCCCCCCCCCACTCCAAACACTCCCCAACTCAATCCCCAATCCCCATTCATCTTCTGTTCTGTTTCCCTAGCTCCAAGTCCCATCTTCTGCGCTTTCCATGGTCTCTAGTCAATTTGACATTTCTTCTCTATGTCCACCATCATTCCTTCTGTGTCCTGTCTTGTTTAGCATCTGCCCACTGTTTCCCTATCCCTGCACCTGTGTTCCTGCCCCTTCTATTGTCCAGATTTTTTCCCTCATCCATGGGTAGGTATCTCTCTCGATTTTTCTCTTTCCTTCTTTGGGTCCAGCATCTTTCCCACTCTTTTCTCTGCTCAGGTGCCTTCCCCCCTTAGCATCTCTCTTTTTCCCTTCCATTACGCCAGCCTCTCTCCCACTGCCTTTCTCACTACTTTATGCAATCTCCCTCTTTTCTCCAGGTCTCCTCCCCCTCTCCAGCATCTCTCTCCCTCCCTGTCTCATGGTCAGGCATCTTTGTTTCCCTGCCCACTCTGCTCTGCTTGGCTCTACTCAACTGAAAGGTAGCATTTTTGTCCTCTCCCCCCCACCGCCACAAAGTCAGGCATCTTCCACCCATGTGCCCCCCAGAACCAGCATTTTCTACCCGTGCACCCCCCCCCCCCCAGGTCCAGCAACTGTTTTTATGATATTCCTCCTACCTCCAATGCTCTTCCAACTTTCTCATTCAGTGGCAGCAGCATCGGCGATCCAAGCAGACCAATCTCTGAAGCTTTTTTCTGCAGCTCCTGTCTAAACTGTGACAGGAAGTTGTATCAAACAAGGTGGGAGCTGCAGAAAGAAGGTTTCCGGGATTGGCCTGCTGCCTTGATCACTGACACTGCTGAAACTTAATGAGAGTTTGGAAGAGTGTTGGAGGGAGGAGGAAAGGACTAAAAACAGTTGCTGGATCTGGGTGGGGGGGGGGGGGGTCATGGGTGGAAGATGCCAGTTTGGGCAGGGGGCATAGGGTGGGGGTGGAAGATGTACTTAGCTTCAAACCGGTCTTCCTTGCTCTCCTCTTACTCAAACTGGGGGACCATGACCTACGGTGGCCAACGTTTCGTTGCCTGCTTCAGGGTTCAATGGTCAAAATTTGTCGAGACAGCATTGCATATCTCTTCTCAAAAAAGGAGCATCGCATATCTCTTCCTTTTTTGAGAAGAGATATGCGATGCTCTCTCGACAAATTTTGAGCTTCGTGAGGCTTTTTTCTCCTGTAGTAATTACTGGTTTAGTTAGACCATAAGAGAACTCTTGAAATTTATTTATTTATATAGATTGCACATTGTTGAGGGTTCCACCCTATTTTTTTTTTTTTTTTTTAATTAGTGTGTGGCCACTTATACAAAAAATAGGAATTTTAGCTACTTTACCCCAGCAGTAAAAATGGACTTAGTGTGCAGGAATGACCTGTGTACGGGTACCCCAAGACCACTTTTTACTGCTGTTTGGTAAAAGGGCCCCATGGATCCCTCTTGCAAAGCTCTTTAAAATACTATAGACGTTCCATAAAATAATTTTTCCATCCTCTGTATTTATGGAAAATAATCCCTATTGAGTAAGGCCCACAGTTTTCACATTTGCTTTCTCAGGTACCACCACCTTGCTGCATGCCAAATCGGGGCTACGGCAGGAGCCTAGTGGTAGTTCCCACCCCCAGTGCACACCATTTTGTAGCACTGGGGCTTACCTGCTGGTAACGGCGCTGACTGGTTACTGCCAGGTTAGTGCAGGAGCTCTTACTAGGTGACGGTAAGGGCTCCCCCTGGAAATAGCTGTGCACCAATCCTTGTGATTAACACACAGCCGTTTCCTTTAAAAGGAAAAAAAAAAAACAACAACAACCTTTTACCTGCTGTGATAAAAGGGGCCTCGGCGTGCATCAAAAACACACACCGACGCTACTGCAGGCCCCCTTTTACTACAGCCTGGTAAAAGGAGCCCTCAGTCATTTGAGCTTCTTTGCACTAGCTCTATATAGACTTTTTAGTTTTAACTGGACACTGCATACAATTTCAATGTCATTGGAAAGAATTGCTGCAGTTTCCTAAAATAAGCAGTGATAAGCCATTGAAGAGTGTATTAGGAGGAAAACATTATCTCCTGTCTGTAGATAGCTTTAAAGTTACAAGGAACAGCCACAGTTCTTTTAACTCTAAGACAGATGAGGCCTATGTAATTAGACTATGAACCTTCTAGAAAGCCATGCCTCTTTCTCTGAATTGGGGATTTAAACATATTTTGTTTTGATTTATATTGTTATAACAAAGCTGCATGTGTGCTTTTCTCATGCAGATCTTTGGAGGAAATATATCACTGCCTCTCATCTTTAGACCTATGTAGGTTTCTGTGACTGCATATATATATTATACACACAGAAGACAATTTTCAAAGGAATTTGCCTGAGTAGCTAAGCAATAGCCAAGATAACTTCCCTAGATTGAAAATAGTCCTGACCTCAGCAACTAAAAAATGAATGCAAGAAATGAGGTGCGGTTAAGTTAGAGAAGGCTAAGTATATGCAAGGATTTCAATTTTAAGTTCAAAGACATATTGTACCTCACATAGGGCTTCTTTTACAAAGCTGCGCTAGTGATTCCCGCTCGGCAAATGAGATAAGCCTATAGGAAATGAATGGGCTTCCTCTCATTTACCTCGCAGAAATCACTAGCGCAGCTTTGTAAAAAAAAAGCCAATAGTATGATGGTCCTGAGTATTCAGAGGGAAGCACTGCAGGTGTTTTGGGGTTTTTTTTAGATGTCACAAAGTATCCACGCACCTACAAGCTGCGCAATCTGTTCCCGCGTTAAGCAATAGCACGTGCTTAACGCGGGAAAGAAGGCTTACCAGAAAACAAGTTTTTGTTTAATGTTTGTTGGGCTTTTAATATACTGCCTTTCACAGCAAATCAGAGCAGAAGAACGCCATTAATTACAGGAAAGCTTAACGCAGTAGGTAATAAATAAAAAGGAGACTCTTCAAATAAACTAAAATGATGAGGAAGGGAAAAGAAAGGGAATGGGGAGGAACGAAGAAAGAAGGGGAGGAAGTGGAGATGATGCCCATTGTGCTAACAGTCCATCAAGATACCCAGGAAAGCCTCAGAGAAAAGGTGAACCATCAACAATGCTCTTTTTCTTGTAAGAAAATTCCAATCTGAGAAATACAGGCAGAGAGTCCCACGTAAAAGTGTTTTGTGGTAATTTGCCTGTCAGCGCACACTAATTGTGTGCTGTTTTTTTTTTCAGAAGGGGGCATGTCATGCACAGGGAATGAGCATAGAAGCTCAACTAGCGTGTTCACATTAGCATGTGTTAACTGGATAATGCTGACTTAACACTTCATCAGTGTCAGGCTTCTTCCCTGGAAGCACTGGGTTTGTGAGCTCTTGGACCACTACCATGGAGCGGCAGTGGCAGGCAAGGTCACCTTCAAAGCAGAGACGAGGCAAGGTTGGACTGGAACCCCGGACTGGAGTTCTGCACTGGAATACACAGGACTGGAACGCACCGGACGGCTGCGCACTGGACTGGAACCCACTAGACTGGTACACAATGGAGTGGAGCCCACTGGACTGGAACACACGGAACCAGAACCCGCTGGACAGGAATACACTGGACCTAGGCTTCACCTAAGCTTAGCCACTGTTCCCCGAGGGTTGAGCCCTCAGGTTCGGGCAGCAGGCAGGGCTTACAGGAAAACCGGAACTGGAACTAGCAAGCAGGAATAACAGGAATCAGGATACAGAAGTGCCCCCAGGCACCTAGGCAAAAGCAAGGCAGACAGGCAGGGAATGTCCGGGTTCCGGCAATAGTCAGGTCTGGCCACAGGCAGAGAATATCCGGGTTCAGGCAGTAGTCGGGTCAGGCAGCAGGCAGAGAGTAGTCAGATTCAGGCAATGGTCAGGTCAAGTAGCAAGACTATGGCTAGAGCTCCAGTAGCAAGGAGTACTGGCAGCGGACAGGACTAGGCCTGAAGCTCCAGAAGCAAAGGAAAACACACACGGGAAAACCAGAAAGTTAAACACAAGAAAACTAGTAAAGCTGTACACAAGCTAACAAGAAAGCTATGCCCAAGCTAACTAGTCACAAGCTAGAAACTCACACTAAGCAAAACACAGGAGAACTAGTAAAGCTGTACACAAGCTAACAAGCAAAGCTATGCCCAAGCTAACTAGTCACATGCTAGGAACTCACACAACACAACACACAGGAGAACTAGTAAAGCTGTACACAAGCCAACAAGAAAAGCTATGCCCAAGCTACTAGTAACAAGCTAGAAACTCACACTGAACTGGACAAGGTAGCAGTGCACAGAGCACTCTAACATACCAGGGACCTTAGACGATGCAAAGGCCAAGGCTGCAGTCTCTAAGTGATTAATAAAGCCCTTCAACACCTGAGGAGCAGCTGCAGCCATCAGTAAGCAACTAAGGAGGCTGTCCAGGCACAAACAAGAGAGACAAGTCCGGCAGCCTGGAAGAACCAGACCGGACTGGGCTAAAGTCTGGAACGGGTAGGAACAGCAAGACAAACTATGGCAGCCACTGGCTCTGGCCACCAGCGGGTGAGAGGAGCACAAACCAAGGAGCAGGCAGAGCGGACAGAACATAGAGAGACTTAGAATACCTAGGTGCAGCACAGAGGAGCAAACAGAGCCAGGCTGGAGACAGAGGTAGAGCTAACTCAGGCAGCACCCCCAGGTGCAGTAGAGTGGAGTAATTAGAGCCATGCTGGAAGCAGCCAGCACACAGAAGGAAAACTACTCCAGAAAGGATAGGCAGAAGCCAGCTTAGAAGCTGACCCCCAGAAATAAGGTAAGTCTGAGGGTGGTCACGGCCACAGACGTGACAATCAGTTAGCGCCTCCTAAATAAGAGGCGGTCAGTGGTCCTACATTCATACTTGTGCAGGTCTTGCATGCTAATGGGAAAATTAGCATGGAACCTGCAAAAGAAAAACAAAACCTATTTTAGGGACATGCTAGAAATGGACTTAGTGTGTGGGAAAGTCCTATATTAAAACACGTGGGAAAGTCCTATATTAAAACATGCTAAGCCCATTTCTTAGTGCATCTCAGTAAAAGGGCCCCATAGTTTTTCTTTTTTTGTATGTGTGTCCAGGTATCTTTATTAACTTTGAAAAGTACGAAGTACAAAAAAAAATGTGTACAACAAAATACTCAAATAAAGAATTCAATGAGACCAAGCAGAACAAAGAAAAACAATTTGTCAGGTGAATTGCTGGATGTGAAAATAAAGAAAGTCATCACCTTTCAAGTACAGTGTCTAGAAAATATCAGAAACATATATCAAAGCTGTTAAGTATTTAAGTATTGGACATATAGTGCTAACTAAATGTATGGAATATGTAGAACATAAATCACCACTAATTTTCAGCTTTCTACAATCGTCACAGGGTTGAGAGGAGGTTATGAACTTTCACACATGAAAAAATTGTGGAGAAAAAAAAGACCACAGTGTAACCGGCAACCCCTCCTTCCAAAGGGCACGCCTTATAATAAGAAAGAGTGCCTCTTTAATCATGAGTCTCAAAAAAACTCCACATTAAATCACTTCATGAAATGCTGTCCACCCACCTTCAACAACACTCATAGGTGGAGACACGTTTATATATATGATGTAACAATGAAAAATGTTACTTATCTTGGATGGCAACAACATGTTGAAAAAAATCTTCCTCAATTTCCAGCAGGTAATTCAACTAATGTAGTCTTATCTTTGAGTCCTGCATCATCTAAATGTCCCGACAGGGAAATCCTGTTTCGCCAACAACTGGCTACATCAGGGGAAAATAATAAGGAATAAACCACATCCAAGAAATAAGCCATTTCAATTTTGTGATGACTATGGAGTGGAGGAGTGGCCTAGTGGTTACAGCACCTGTCTTGACATCCAGAGGTGGCTGGTTCAAGTCTTGCTGCTGCTCCTTGTGATCTTGAGCAAGTCACTTAACCCTCCATTGCCTCAGATACAAACATAGATTGTGAGCTTTCCAGAGACAGGGAAATACCCAGTGCACCTGAATGTAACTCAGCTTGAGCTACCACTGAAAGAGGTGTGAGGCTGAGCAAAATCCAAATAAATAAGGTAAAGTAGGTCTCAGAAAGTGAGAGACTGCATGGGTTAGTGAAAGAAAGTATAAGTATGAGTGTTCAATTCACCAGTCCTCGCTGAGCCCCTCCACTTCCAAGGGCCTTGAGCTTCTCATGCCATACACTCTTCCTGCAACTGCACTACAGCAGGCTGTGTCTTCTTGTGCTGTGGGGTTTGAAGTTGAACTTCCCATGGCACTGACTGCTCTGCATACCATATGTTGGTTTGCATACATGTAACAATCCTATGTGTATGAGCAGACAGATGTATGGATTGACGCCGCTCAGTAAATGCTATCACCAGACAAAATACATCTAAAAATTGATCCATGCACCTTAAATTTAAGACCAGATGATTGTGGGCTTTTTTAGATAGAATGTGGGGGGAAATAGTGCCCCTGTTCTCAGCCCATGGTATAATCCTCTCCTCAGCCAAACACACAGTAACTTACTTTCTTTTTCTGGAGCCCATAGACAAAGGCAGAAACCACAACCCTGCAGATTCATTTCAACAGGAAAGTGAAACTACTGAACACCTGTCACTTTAATCCAATAAACCAATACAGTGAAATTTTATATATACAATAGAAATGATATCACAAAAAAATAAAATATAATGCATGCAGAAAGACACTAAGGTCATCTCTGCAAATAAAACATTAGAAATAACATACGCATAAGTCTTATGCACCTTAGGCTGGAAATAATAAAAGATTCCTGTTGCTCAAAAGTCCTTGGAAAAGGTAACTGTTTTCAGTCTGTTGGTGCACACACATGTAACATATGAGCCCAGTATCCAGACTGAACTAACTGAATGAAGCAACTGGTGTATGGGCACCAGGATCTTGCAGCGCTATGTCTCTCGAAATCCTCTAGGCAAAATGACAGCAACTTAGCCCTCATTAACACTGTATTTTTCCAAACTCTTTGAGTTGAATGTCAGAGCTCTCTAGTAGGCACCTCTCTCGGTCAACAGTAATTTGAGAGCCACACTGCTCTTATCAACAATTTGTGTTTACTAGGGATGCCCAGTGCTCTCAACAGTACACAATCTCTAGGCTTTATGTCTTGACTCTTGACATGAACATCATATCTGGCTTTGTTACTGGCACAGTGCTTCCCTTTCAAACTCTGGATGAACTTCAGGTGTTTTCCAGCAAGGTTCCTACCTGAAGCCATACCCAGACACACATCTTCAGGTAACTGGGTCTCCCTAAAGAACATGAGGTATTATGCTAACCATGCTGTGTCATTGTGCAGTTGTAGGCATGCACCAACCTAGTCACATGCCAACTCTTTTTCTGCTTAATGACCACCGGTGTTCCCAGCACGTTTTCTATTAGGCTTTTTAGACTATGGATCTCTCTGAGGATAATATGGTATGTGACTCCTTGATACCACAGACTTAGGGGTCCTTTTACCAAGCTGTGGTAAAAAGAGCCCTGCAGTAGCAACAGCGGCTGTTTTTGCTACGCACCAGGGCCTTTTTTTACCGCAGCAGGGAGCACTGAACGTCACCCATTGAGGTGGCAGTAAGGGCTCCCTTGGTAACTTGGCAGTAACAGGGCAGCGTGGCACTGCCCCATTACCGCCAGGTTACCATTGTGCTAATAATTACAGGAAAATTTTCTGTAGTGCCAGAAATGGCATGCACTCAAGGTGGAACTATCGCCAGCAGCCGTGTTGGCCCAGCGGTAGTTCCGGGTTGCTGCTCATCAACCACTTTGCCGAGAAGCAACTCTTTAGTAAAAAGACCCCTTAAAGCAGTGTTTCTCAACACAGTGCTGAGGGCACACCCAGCCAGTTGGGTTTTCAGGATATCTGCAATGAACATACATGAAATACACTTGCATAGCAAGGAGGAAGTAAATGCAAATTTCAGACCTTTTGGAATTAGTCGCTATCTGAAAAGAATAAGATAAGTTTTTTTAATCTTTATGAAGCAGTAAACCATGCACATGAGAAGATGTTAATATGACATATGTTTAAAGTATAAATGTTTTTTAAAAAGGGGTGTTTTTTAGCCTATGATAGAAACTGTGATAGCTATAAGATGTTAGCTATCAGTATTCTGAGGCTTTTTCCTACCCCAGTTTTGTGGTTCTCTAATGTTGAAGAAGCCAATACAAGGAAGATTAAAAATTGTTTAAATATTGAGATATAGGTTTATGACTTTGTGTATTATATTTAAAACCACTATCCCAATTGGATTTTGAGTGATGCACTAATGTTGCCATTACCAAAAATTAGCACATGATCCCTTACTACTACTTATTTTGTAGGCGGTAAGGGCTCATACGTTAATCCCATTCTAATTAGTAGGCATGTACTAATGTGACTGTGCTAACTGATTCACACTGTCATGCCAACTCTCTGTCCCCCCAGACACGCCCCCTCAGAGAAAAATATTTTAGTGGTTTGCATGTACACATTGGGCTTTTAACAAAGGACACCTCTGCATGTCCTGCAGTAGACTCTTTTAAGTTGTGGTAAGTGCATGCTACCACTGCAGCAACTTAGTAAAAGGAGGCCTATAGAAGTAGCAACTGCTCTAACATAACTGAATCACTTTGAGATTGGGTAAGTGCATCTTTTCACATAATCTGAAAGTTTCTCTCAACTTCTGGCAAGTAATTCTAAAATGAATATACACTAAGATTCACTCTTTGTAGTATCGAATGTACTCTTCAGGTCTTCCATGTACTTTTCAAGTACCGGTATGGTTTTGGAATTTCTGGTTTTCAGGGCCCCAAAAATCTCCATGGAAAAGCTTCTCAGGCACTCACCCAACCATCTTCTTTCCTCCCTCAAAAAGTCCCACTTATGGATCATCTGTGTTGCTTGTTTCATCTTCACCTCCAGGCATTGGAATCTTTTCTGAAAAAGTCTTATGATGCTTATAGGAATATAAGGAGTCTTCCATACAGTCTCCATTCCCCGTCACACTTGCAGGATGATGGATGTAGTGTCTACAGGAACAGTCTCTGTAGGGATTATAATAGTTCTTTAATATCTTTCAGAGTCTTTTCTTTTTTCCTGGCCAATCCCAAGTGAAGTACAAAATTTTATACCACCAAATGATCTAGAGATACCAAACAGTGTACAAAATAAAAGGTATGAATAGTGGAACATGGAGAAAACCACACAAATACTTGAAGACAAACATAAAACAGTAAGGCAGGGCAGGGAAGGGTAAGTAAAGCATGTTAAACCAAAAACATAATTAGCTTAAACATGAGTAATTGAACACACAAGGAAACAAAGGGGAAGAGAGAGCTAAGGATAGGAGAAGGTCAGCAGCAGGAAAGAAGAGGCCATTGGAATTGACCATCAAGTAATAAATAACAAAAAGCCTGCTTGAAGAGCCAAGTCTTTAGCACAGTTTTAAATTTACGCTGAGAGGTAATGGACCTCAGATCCAGAAGAAGATTGTTTCAGAGTGAAGGGGCACAGCAGCAGAAAGCTGTCTCACAGGAGGTGACAAGTCACACACAAGTTACAGAAGGGATGATCAAGCAGTTCATACCAGTGGATCTGAGGGAACGACATGGAACAATGATCCCCCCCAGGAGTTACAAACCAGTGGCGTCTTTCCAAGGCACACTTTCAGCAACAGTGAGAAGAAAAGCCAGCTCAGAAGAGCCTGTGAGCCAGCAGCTGTCACAGGTTAGGCTGCAGCTCACACAGTCTCTTGTCTGGGCCTCCTGTTACCAGGGAAACCTTGCAGTGGCAGACCATGGCTGGGCCTGAGAGCCTGCACCCTGGCTCACAACAATTCCAGCATTGGCCTATTTTGTTCTCATTGCTGCTAAAAGATTGCCATGGGGAGACACAACTGGTTTGCAGCTCCAGAATGAAGGATTGTTGGGTTCCTAGTCATCCAGAGTTGGGGCTGCTTGAGAGAAATTATACTAGTGATGCTATTACAATCTGTTAAGAAGAGAATAATGCTTGACTCTCTTGTTTGGGGCCTTTGCCAGAACTCCCCCTCCCTTGGGCAACTGGAAGAATATATCTCTACTAGCTGGCCCCATTCAGCATTACTTAATTAAAATGGAGCTATATCAAATTATTATTATGGTATCATTCATATTCTGCTGATTTCATAATTCTGATATATTATTGTTTTACAATGCTGTTAAATGTCTATTTTCTGATACTGTATCATGTTATTTCTATTATTAGGATTCAATTTGCCTGTCTCTACATTTATCTCATTGATTGTATTTATGCCTATATTTGGTCATTTTACTATTATCATGCTGTTAACAAAAATTTAAATTTTATGTCAAGTTGTACTTGGGTGAATCTCTTCATAAAGACAGTTAATAAATGAATGAATAAAATAAATAAATAAAATTAGATTTATGAAATGTTCTTCAACAGGCTGGGCATTCTATCACTTGATAAGCGGCCTTGGGGCCTTATTCAATGAAGATTTTTTTCAATGCTCACAGAATGAGTTCTTTTTGAATTAGGCTTCTGTAATTTACTACAGGGTTTCAGCATTACCTTATTACTTCCTTGCTGGGAAATGAAAACATATCTTTAAAAATGACTATATAATTTATTATTTTTAGGAAAGTAGCTTTCTCTCCTTTTGTAGCCGTGAACCTTTAATCTTCTAGCTTTGGATTTTGAATAGAAATTGGAATTGAGTGTGATTGACTGTATACAGTTCAATCCCAGAACACGTCAACGAGTATTTACTTGTTATCTTGATATTCTTCTTGCAATAACCTTAGCAGAAAGGGCACCAGGTAATCAATGGAAGCCCTCTAATTTGTCTTCCCTGATCCATAGATTTCACAGTTAATTAGATCTGCACAATAAGGCATAACAGGGTTAGTGTAGCCTTAAAGCGACAATAGAAAGAAAAAAAAACGTAGGGATAATTCCATTGTCAGTTAAACAAAGTGATCAAGATTCCACCTTTTAGTCCCAATTTATATTTAACTATCTTAAATACTCATTAAGAAATACAGGTTGGAACTTAGCCATTTAAACTTGAACTTTTTTTTTTGTATATTCAGATTTATTTGGAGGGGGAGGGTAGGCTTGGCTGTACATTCATCTTTCAGTTGCACGCTCATGGCAGGCATCTGATGCTTGGAAAATCATATGACAGTTTTCAAGGTTTCTCACTAGCATAGCCCTGGACAAGAGAAAAGCCAGACTTCTGCTACCTCAAGACCTGCTGCAAGTAAAAGGCCACCAGCTGAAGCCTAGGCTGCTTCTTGCATCTGATGCGTGAGTCTGCTCAAGAGGCTGTTGCAATTGCCCCACAGTTAGATATTAAATCTAAGACTAAAATTCATAGCATCCTTTGAACGTTAGACATCCTAGGATGCACTGGGCAGGGCTGGGTGCCGCCATTTTGAAGGCGCTGCTGGAAAGAGGAGGAAGTGTGCTATTCCCTCTTCCAAAACAGAGGAACGGGGGAGGGGGGTTGGTGTGGCAGCCCATCTGGTCCATCAGGGATTTTTGGGGGGTTTGGAGGGGTTAGGGATAGTGGAGATCCACTGGACCTCCAGCCCCCCCATGCCCTCATGTCGGGGCTGGGGGGGCACTAGGCCACCAGGGCCTCACTTTTGGAGGGGGGCCGGGGGTCCAATGGACCCCCCCAGGACACGGTGGTAGCCAGGGCTGCCAGTGACAGCCAGGCTGCCTGACTCTAACAGGAGGGTGGGAACAGAGCCTTAACCGTAATGCCAGGTCTGAGCTGGTGTAGGGTTAAGGCGCTATTCTACTCCTATGATCAGAGCGCTGTTCTCTGATCATAGGGACAGAATACAAGCAGAGCTCATTTAAATTTAATTTAAATAAGCTCTGCGTTATTGCTTCGCTTGGGCGTTGTCAGTCTGATGATCATGGCGCAGGTAAATGCGGGCGATAGTCTGGTGCTAGTGGCCTAGCGCCCGCATTTACCTTTAATCATCAGGCCATCAAGGTCAAGGAAAGGCAAGGAATCTTTCTGTTCGGGGCTGGGATTGGGCCCGGGCCCAGCCCCAGGGGGGTAGGGGCTGTGAAAAAGGTGGATGGCATATGGGTGCAGGGAGGGGGCTGGAAAAGAGATTGGTGATGGGGACTTACATGGAGGGGGGAGGGAGAAGGGGAATTACAGAACATGGATAGAAGGGGGTGGAGAAGAGAGGGGACATGCTGTTCATGGGTGTTTGCTTTTTTTGGAAATGTACATCTTTTCTACTTTTATATTTAGCATAGTACAGAAGAAAATGCATTTCTGTTACTTTTACCAGTATTTTCATTGCTTATAGAATCTGGCTTTCTTTGGGGGGGTCAAGGTCATGGTACGTGGGGCAAGGTTGGCCAGGTCAGGGCTGGGGGAGGGCCAGGGTGGCGCAGTGCAGCATTTTATTTTTTGTCTCCGCAAATATGGTAACCCTAGCCCCAACACCCTGATATATTATTATTGAACTGAACTCATCTTGAGTAACACATTCTTTGACAGGCTTAGCATTCTGACAACTAACTGACTGAAATCCTAGGTCTTACAATAACATTTGCTAGTTAAAAATGTTTATAGACTGGTTCTTTCCCTTGTATAAATGCCATATTGCTTTGTTATTCTCATTTCTCTTGCTAAATCCTGTTTTCTCAGGTAAAGTTATTACTGTGTGACTTATACACCTGCTTCTCTGGTTAATTTTTGTATGAAACTGACAAGAGAAATCCTTTGAGTAGCCTGTTATACCTATCTATTTGTCTCAGTGCATCAATGTCCCAAAATCCTGTTTTTCCAGATAAGAGAGCAAGTGTTCTTGCCTATTCACACTCCTCCTATATCTGGATGTGTCTTCTGACCTACCTCTTGCAAGCATAGGGGCCCTTTTACCAAGCTGCAGGAAAAAGGGCCCTGCGCTGGCAGCAGGGGCCGTTTTTCCCCCGCACCAGGACCCTTTTTACTGCAGCGGGTAAAAAGACCCCAGGCACACATGGCCATGCTGTAAAAGAACTCTTACCGCATGGCCATGCGATGGGGAGCCTTTACTGCCACCTATTGAAGTGGCAATAAGGGCTCCCATGCTAACCGAGCAGCGATTACCACCGGATTATTGCCACGCAAGCCATTTCTGGGGGGAGTTTCTTTTTTCCCCACAAATGGCACACGCTCAGGGTGGGACTACCACCGGCGGCCGCGTTGGGTCGGCGGTAATCCCGAAAGAGCAAGCCGTAAGCTCATGTTGGGCTTACTGCCACTCTGTAAAAGGAAAAGGGTTCCATAGGAGGCCGGGGGTTACACCTTCTTCAAGAAACCCCAATACTCACACACCCCTGTTTGAGTTGTATAACCAGAATAAAATTCTTAGGAGTAATAAATGGATGTCATGAAGATTCAGACCAACTTCTATGAGGAGTTTATTCCCGCAAACAATCCAAGTCAAACCAAACTGATAGATTCCTGCAGGGATCACCAAGACCACAGATCCCACAGGAAAAGAAGCCATGAATAGGTACCGAAGGCTCTAAGAACTGCATCAGGTCCTCATATCCTTCAAGTTAGACAGAATCCCAGGCAGCAACAGCCTCTTGACCAAGCTGCAACATCAAGATGTGGGAGCTCATGAGCTCAGACCTGCTGGAGCTATATAAGAAGATGACAGAACTGGGCAGCATGCCACACATACAGAAGGCAAGACTGATGATGCTTTTGCATAAACAGAAGGGAGAGAGCTGCCACTTCATCCTTGACATTACATCTCTCTCCTCAGTTTGAATTGCAAGATCCTGGCATAAGGGAAGTGCCACAGCTGCAGGGTGGTCCATTAACAGATTCCCAGGGCCCCCCACAGAAGATTTATTTCTTCCTGGTCCTCTTCTCTCAGTGCATGCACACTCTTATCCAAAGAAGCAGGTTCTCTCTGAGGGGAAGGGATTTCTCATCAAGGCCCAGGCATACAGCTCACTTTCAACAATGATTCATAGACAGATATGTGGTGCTCCAATTCTTTTTTACTGAAAATACATGCAAATCGATTACTGCTTTGAAGTACGGTAGTCTTTCTATCCGGAGATTGTACAACATTAAACACTCCACACACTTTCTTTATCGGTTTCTGCAATGCCTTTCAAAATCATCACTCCTTTGGGGTCAAGACCTTCCTGGGTACAGAGCAAGCCTATCTTCTGATTTAAAATCTCAGTCTCTATTCTCTTGGATTCCTTTCCACAGAGGTTTCTCCAAACATGAACTATCTTGCACACAACACCTCCTCCATTAATTCAGCTCCTGGGTGGAGCTTTTCTCTCTCCTTCTTCCCTTCAGCTTTGAGGGACCAGGCTGCTGCTCTACTCCTTAATTCACGAGCACGCAGGAAGGTGGATAAAACTTCTGTCTTTAAACCCAAAAGTAAAGGGAGGCTTCACACAAGGCACAAATTCAATTAGACCCCAAAACTGAGCCTTAGACACACTGCTTCTCTTAGCAAATCTACCACACACTCTCTAGAGTCAGGCAGTACCACTGCAGACATCCCAGATGGGGGATGCTATAATCAGATGGTACTAAACACCACCTCTCTACCTTAGTATGGTCCTGAATGCAGGAGCATCCTAGACTAGTGAGGGTCCTGAAAAGATTCCTACACTGGCAAATAAAATGGTTAATAAATTGAAAGGCATTATTCATGTGATTCATTCAAGGACTGCCAAGAGTCAAAGCCAGACTTGGGTTTAACCCCCCCCCCCACCCCCCCACTGAGCCCGTACGCTGTTCCCCCTCCAGGCCCACGACCCCCGCAGGCCTATGCCCCCTCCCAGACCTGCTTACTTGTCTTCTGCTAGCTCCGCTCTGCTGCATTGGTCCTTCTTCCTGCCACATCCAAACAAGAAGTACTTCACACAGGAGGTGGGACGTGGCAGGAAGAAGGGCCTGTGACTGGCAGAGCAGAGTTAATGCAATAACTCTGCTCTGCGACACACTGGAGCAGGAGTGCCATGGTAGCACCAGGCGGGCGCCAGACCCCTCTTGGAGGTTGGGCCCTGGGGAATTTTGCCCCCCCCCCCTCCCCTAGGTAGCCCTGATTCATTCAGATCAGACCTACAGAGTCCCAGGATACAGGGCTGAGGACAGTCTGACATTGATCAAAGCCATAATCTAGTCCACTATGGACCACCAGTTGTATGCTCTGCTCATGTTGGATAAATTTAAAAAAAATTGTACACTGCAATGAGCAATGACAGGGGCGTAGCTACAGGTGGGCCTGGATGGGCCCGGGTCCACCCATTCTTGCTTCAGGCCCACCCATTTTCAGTCTGATCACCAATCAGGTTCCTAGGTGTCACTTATCCTGCACACAGCTGTAGCTCTCATTAGCTCAGCTTCAGCCAGGTGCAACAGGAAGTGTG
This sequence comes from Microcaecilia unicolor, assembly GCF_901765095.1. Lineage (NCBI taxonomy): Eukaryota > Metazoa > Chordata > Amphibia > Gymnophiona > Siphonopidae > Microcaecilia > Microcaecilia unicolor. The sequence continues at coordinate 108,208,169 of NC_044039.1, forward strand.
CTCATCTGAGAGCTTGTTACAGCTCCAGTGATTCTTTTTTTAACCTACCACCTTGTAAACAAGTAAGCTCATTTGCTGCTGCTGCTGCTGCTGCTGCTCCTCCTCCTCCTCCTCCTGGGGGGGGGGGGGCTCGGCTAGACTAGGCTGTTTTTCCTATACTCTGCTTCTACAACAGCTGTGTTCTCACTGCCTGCCCCAGAGAATCAGTGTGGCACATTTTGGGTCTCTACTATTCGTGACCCTCCAGGACCAAGAGAAATCTGCAGCAAAGTCCAGAGCCTAGGTGCTGCCTTTAAATAAGTGGGACCGCCCCATGCTACTGGGGGAAATCTGGGTGCTCCCCCAGACCTAGGGTTACCATATGTCCGGATTTACCTGGACATGTCCTCTTTTTGAGGACATGTCCGGGCAACCGGGCAGGTTTTTGCAAATCTGCCCGTTTGTCTGGATTTCTGCACAAACGGGCAGATTGCTAGCCTCCCCTCCCCTTACTTACTACTGCCCTGGTGGTCTACTGACCTCTTCCGCCTTCGGGGCAGGAAAGAGCCCCCTCTTTCCTGCCCGGAGCGCTGCCCTGCATGCATCCTTCCTGTTCGTGATCTCGGCGCCAATTCAAAATGGCCGCCGAGAGTTGAAGTGACCTCGCGAGACTTCAACTCTCAGCTGCCATTTTGAATCGGCGCCAAGATCACGAACAGGAAGGATGCATGCAGAGCAGCGCTCCTGGCAGGAAAGAGGGGGCTCTTTCCTGCCCCGAAGAGGTCACTAGACCACCAGGGCAGTAGTAAGGTAAGGGGAAGGGGGTGACAGGGAGGGGGAGTGATGGGGTGTGTGACAGGGGGGAGGGGAAAATGTGACAGGGGGTGGAGTGAGGGCGTCAAAGGGGGTGGGGTGTGAAAGGGATGGGGCATGAAAGGGGTAGGTGGGGTGTGAAAGGGGCGGGGCATGTGTCCTCCTTTTGGGGGGACAAAATATGGTAACCCTACCCAGACCAACACCAGGAGTCAGCAGCTGCCACAGCATTGGGAGTGAAGCCTTCTCTTCCCTCTTCCCCCCCTCCCCCCCTCCCGGCCAACACACCCTGCTAGGAGCCACCTTAGGTTGCTTCTGCAGCCCTGCACCACATGGACATTGATCAGGGTCTCATCCAGGGCAGCAAACCTCTGGAAGAAACTTTTTTGCAGTACCCAGGGGACACAGGCTCCAGGTTAAAAAAAATGTTTTATATTATACTGGTTGACTTCTGGGTGGGGATGGGTTCTGCAGTGTTCTGTCAGGCTGTTGGGAGGGTGTGGGCACTGCAATACCAAGGTTAAAAAATGTTTTGATATATTCTGGGTGGGGGTGGGGGATTGGGAAGGCCTGGGAAGGGCAAGACTGATGCCAGACTATGGGGGATGGGAGGTAGGGAAGGGCAGGGCTATGCTGTGCTACAGGATGATTTCAGAGATTGCAGGTTACCCAGTTCCAGGTTTGTGGTGCAACATTATTCTGGGATAACAGTATTGAAATAACACCCCTATCATGGTCAGACCATTTTCTAATTAAATTCTCCCTAAGTGACCACCTGAAACAAATGGCACCTCCCAGAGTTTGGAAGGAGATCAGAGACAAAAAAAGGCTGATCGCTGAGAATTTCCTAGAGGCCTTGGACTATCCACATGTAGATGAAAAGACAACAGTGTCAGAAAAAGTTGACATCTGGAATACACACTTAGCCAAGACCTTAGAGAAAACAGCACCACTAAAAAAGGTCTTATGCCCCACTCACAAACGCTCACCTTGATTTTCTCCAGAACTTCGGATCCTTAAACGCGAAGGACGAAAACTGGAAAGGAGATGGCGCAAATTTCACCTGGATGAAGACAGGCTAAACTGCAGGAAGCACATGGCAAAGTACCGCCAAACCTTAACAGCAACCAAAAAACAGTATTTCTCTCAATGCATTGCACAGGCTGCCAATTCAACCAAGCAGCTGTTCAGTATAGTAAACAGCCTACTGCAACCCCCACAACAAAACCAGCCTCCCCAGTCTAAACTGAACTGTAATGATTTTGCTGCATACTTTGCCAACAAAATTAAAAGTCTCCACCAGGATTTACAGGCAATTCCACCCAGTGCCCAACCAGTCAACCAGGAGTGCACAAACTCGCCCCCTCCTAACAGAGACAGATGGAACACTTTTAACCTAATGACAGAGGAGAGCCTTGACAAACTCCTAAGAGACCTTCGACCAACTACCTGCTCCCTCGATCCCTGTCCATCAAAGATAGTGCAGCAGGCAAGTATGGGCCTTAAAGAAGGCGCCACAAAAATTGTGAACACCTCTCTTTCTAATGGGCAACTACCAACAGCATTAAAAAGGGCAGTGGTTCACCCTCTGCTGAAGAAAAACAACCTTGACCAGGACAAACTTGCAAGTTACAGGCCAGTATCCAACATCCCGTTTCTAGGGAAACTCATAGAACAAGCAGTCTGTGTTCAACTTAATGAATGGCTAGAAAAGAGTAACTGGCTAGATCCATGTCAATCTGGATTCAGACCCAGTTATGGAACAGAAACGGTCCTCATATCCCTGCTAGATGATCTTCACAGAAACCAAGACAAGGGATTCGCCTCGATGTTAGTACTGCTAGGTTTCTCAGCAGCTTTTGACACTGTGGATCATGATATCTTGCTAGCACGACTGACAGAAACAGGTATCAATGGTACAGTACTTGCCTGGTTCAGATCTATTAGACAAGCAACAATCCATAATGTTTGGCAGCAACTCATCACCACCATGGACACTGACCTGCAGGTTACCACAAGGATCAATACTTTCACCTATTCTGTTCAGTATCTACCTCAAGCCACTAGCTGAGCTGATTCGGTCAATGGACACTCAGTTCTACATCTATGCGGATGATATGCAGCTATTCATACCCATTGAACCTGACTTACTACTTGAATAAACTGATTACTTGTCTAACATCAATTCAAGAATGGGCTAAACACAATAAACTTTGCCTGAACTCAAGTAAAACCGAGCTTCTCTGGGTCCCTAACACAAGTGGATACATACCTGACATCAAAATCCCTTTTGGGAAGTATGAACTCCCCCTCAAATCACAAGTCATTGGATTACCGTTAGATTCAACACTTACTCTGATTCCCCAAATCCAAGCAACCTTCAAGAGCTGCTTCTACTATTTGCGACAGCTACTCTGCCTCTCTCCTTGCATGGAGAAGGTAAATCTTATCCCAGTTGTGCATACCATGGTAACATCAAGACTGGATTACTGCAATGTGCTATACAATAGTCTGACTACAAAGGGCCTGCACCAGTTCCAGTTGATTCAGAATGCAGCAGCAAGACTCATGGAAGGTTGCAAGCGACGTGACCACATCACACCATCTTTGCAAAAACTTCATTGGCTACCAGTACAATACAGGGCTAAATTTAAAACTCTATGTCTGATCTTCAAGGCCCTAAAAGGAAATGGCCCTGAGTATCTGAAGAATAGGATGATCCTCCACACACTGCCAAGGACACTAAGGTCCTCCCAAGGATTTTCACTAACCACACCCTCTCCAAAAGACATTACACGATGTGATACCCGCAAGCGAGCCTTCTCCAGAGCAGCCCCCACACTCTGGAATGCATTGCCTGAAAGGCTCCGCTTAACACAAGACTATCTCTACTTCAGGAAGCAGGTGAAAGCTTGGCTCTTCAACCAAGCCTTTAATGGAAGAAGTAACTAACTTGTTAGTCTCACTCACACACACAAGGATTGACTTGGGCTGCACATACTGCAGCGGGACGTTTATCCACTCCTTGCCTAACTGAGATAATATTTAACCATCAATCTGACCTCATGTGCAACTTTCTTCAAATCAGTTACCTTACTTTCAAATTCTTCCTACTTTCTTACTTACCTATATGTTACAACTTTGCCTTACCCTTCACTACCAATTATAATGTTCTATTACTTATTGTGTTGTCATTGTAAGTAGTATACTATGCCATATTTTGTATTGTTACTTGAATATTTTTACTGCTGTAATTGCCTATTGCTCATGTTTGATCTATTCTTACTGTACACCGCCTTGAGTGAATTCCTTCAAAAAGGCAGTAAATAAATCCTAATAAATAGGCATGGGCGACAGGGGCGGTCGCACAGGGCCCCGAGCTCCAAGGGGCCCCGCATCTCTGGCATGTGTGTCCTCCTGTCTCGGAACACCTCCCTGCTCCGTACCTTAATGTGCATCCAATATTTCAGTAGAGAGCATCAGGCAGCAGCAGTAATTTCCATATCCTGTCAGTTGCTGAGCCCAGAGCCTCCTTGCTGCTGCATCCCGCCCCCTTTTGATGTCACTTCCTGCTTCCGCAGTGACGGGATGCAGCAGTGAGGAGGCTCTGGGCTCGGCAGCTGACGGGATATGAAAATCGCAGCTGCTGTCTGTCACTGTCTACTGAAATGTGGTGGATGCACACCAAGGTACGGGATAAGGTGGGGTTCCGAGAGCTCTAAACCTCCTATTAAACTCTGATAAATTATGGCTTACAGTGGCGGGCACAGGAGGGGGGTGCAGGTGGGGGGTGCTGGCAGGGGGTGGGGGGCGCTGGCAGGGGGTGGGGGCGGGCATGGGGCCCCACTGAACTGGTCTGCACAGGGCCCCACAATTGCTAAGACCGGCCCTGTCTATCTCTTTCTCCCCACCCTCTGCCAAGCCTCCTCTTGACCTTCTCTCTCTCCAATGCCACTTTCTGTTCATCATGCTTTTGAATTCCTTTTTCTTCCCCCACACCTTATGCCAAAAATTCCATGACTTCTTTCTCCCTTTCACCCTCTGTTTAATATCTCCTGGCCCTGTCTCTCCACCTCCCCCCTCGCCCATTCTTGTGCCCAGCTTCTTCTCCAGAGTTTCTAAGTTACTCAGTTCCAAGGGGGAGATTATAAACCAGTCCTGGATTTCTGACAGCCCTATCATGACATATGATGGCATTGATTTCCATAGGTAAAACCAGGGATTAGAAATACAATACTGTTTAGGATATAAGTTCAAAACGATGACTGGCCAAAACATCTCCCTTCTGGAATTGGATAAATTGACAGCTGCTCTGCCCCCTCCCCTCTGTAGTAGAGCCCTGCAACTCAGGATATATGCAGAGAGTGGGAATCGGTGCCAGCACATCTTAATAAAGTATTTAAGATGATGTTGCTATAGTACCTCTATCTAAAACTTACCAAGACCTTTATGACAGGATATCAGTCTGTTTTTCCCCTTTCCTTTCTTTTCTGTTTACCTCATTTCTGGCTCCACTGGTATATGTGTTCAAATTCCTCCTGAATTCTCTCTACTAGCTTGTAATAGAATTCTTTCCAAGTTCACCAACATTAAAGAGAATAATGATAAAACGCGAAATGCCCTGTGACCCTAGAGTTCTGCAACTTACACAGGATTTTACTGCCACCTACAGGCCATCAGGAATATTCACAACTCAACCTATACCAAAAAAGTGATTCTGGCGATATTCTAACTTGGGGATCTTCCCAAGACTGACATTTGGTTAAAAAAAAAAAAGTGTAGATCTTGCCACGATATATCTGCCCCATCTTACATATCTGTCAGGATTTGCAATTTCAGTAATATTTTACTTCTGGTAATACAACTCTCCTTGCCTTAATATAAGGAATGCAGCTAGCTAACTACAGTGTTAGGCAGACAGCCGAATGCACAGGGATTGCTATTTTCAAAGTGAATTATGTGGATAAAAGAGTTTTAATCTGCTTTAATTGCCTGTCTGAACATTTCTTTCCATCAGTGAGGCTTATAGGGTGTTCCACAGCAAGCATGCTTTACCTGCCAGCAGCAGGGGGGGGGGGGGGGGGAACAAAATAGGGCATGAAACAGCTATCTGAGGTCCTGGGTATAAGGAGAATGGGATTGGAAGTCCCAGTAGGAGTGGCATTAGTGATCCAAGGAGATGAAAGACAGGAAATATGCTGCATCCTTTACCTGCACTGAGAGGAAGCATTGTCTGAAACATGAAGATTGGAAAGGAAAAGTAGATGAGTAGATGGCATATTCACCCCTTCACACATGCTTTTCCAGCAATAATATACCTACATAAAAGGAAGGTACAAGTGACCATGCCTACTTTATATCAAAATCAGGCAGTGTTGTGCTGGTAAATGTTTAACAATGGGCTCTCTCTCAAAAAACAAAACAAAAAAAAGCAGTATATATGTATGTAACTTTATTATACATTTTACTGTAGCAACAATTTACAACTAATGTTAAAACATATAACATTCTTTACTGTGAATTCCATATGGCCATGCAATGCAACTTCTTGAAGCTCACCCCTGTGTGAGCAAATCTATCTGAAATATAGTTCGGTATTCTGAAATAAAATTGTATTAAAGCTGAAAAGGCACAGCCCTCATTTATCCTGAACTCTGGAAGTGAATTATTTTAATAAAGCTCTCAGAGGCCCTCATGATCAAAAGCAAACCCTGGCGCTAGAGGCTGTTAACGCCATACTAGCGCCAGAGTTTGCAGCCGATCCATGATCAGAGCCCTCGAGCGCCTGAAACAGCGCACTCGAGGGCTCTCAGCGCAAGTAGCATGCAAATGCATGCTAAACAGGGCTTCTAGCGCAATTAGCTTGCAAATGCATGCTAATTGGCGCTTAACGCATTCATCCCCAATGATCAGCGACCAGCACGCCAAAGATTGGGTCGCTGGCCGCAGCAAAATCAACACCAGCTCCGAGCTGGCGTTAGATTTTGCGGATCATTGGGGAGGAATGGTGAGCCCTGTCCAGCATGCAGTTGCATGCTGGCAGGCCCCCCTTCCCCCCCAAGGCAAACGCGAACGGGGGGCTGGAGGTCCGGTGGACCTCCGGTCCCCCCGACGATCCCCCCCAATGTTCACGGAGGGCTGGAGATCCGGTGGGTCTCCTCCAGCCCCCAAAACCCCCAGAAATCGTTGATTGGCCGCCTCCGGCCAAAGGATCTCCTACTGTGATCCATCGACAAAGGGGGGGTGGGGGCTGGAGGTCCGGTGGAACTCCAGCCCACCCCAAATCCTCCCCCCAGCATTGTCCTTCGATTCCCTGGTGGTCCGTGGTGTGCTGTGACGTCGTGCCGGCCCCTCCCGGCCGCCCTACCTTTTGTTGGAGGAGGGACGCAGCCTGCCTGCCTCCCTCCTCTTCCAGTCAGTCGAGGCCCAAAATGGCGGCGCCCAGCACCGCCCACTGCATCCTGGGATGCACTGAGCGGGGCTACAGACCATGTAAGGGAGCGATGGTTACAAGGGGAGAGCAGCTGAAGGAAACCAAGCCTGTCTGCAGGAGATGTGGCTACACAAACTTTGATGCCATCCTCTTTCCATATAGGCAGTAAACCACACACTAGATGTGAAAGCTCGCTAAACATGGTTTACTGCCTACATAATTCAGGAAGGAGCACTATAGTCACATTTCCTGTGGGCCCAGCATCTCTCTTCATTTCTCCCTGCATCCCACAGTCCAGCATACCTCTTTTAATCACTCTTTCCCAACCCCCCACCACAGTCCAGCATCTCCCCCTCTCTCCAGCCATCCCACATAGTCCAGTAGGCTTCCAGCACCCTCAGCTTCCTCCCCATGATTCCGCCACCTCTCCCTTAGCCCCATCAAGTTTCCAGCACTTCTTCCTCAGCTTTCTCCCCATGATTCCACCACCTCTCACTTAGCCCCATCAAGCTTCCAGCACCTCTCTCACAACCCACCTCCCCAAGTCCAGTACCTCTCCCTTATCCTCCCTCAGGTCCATCCCCCCTCACCAGCCGTCCTTCAAGCCTGACTACTCTTCCAGCAGTAATAGCGGTAGCACACGGCCTGGACGACCCAGAACCTTTTCTCTGCCTTGTCCTGCCCCACTGATGCAACTTCTTGTTTATGAGTGGGTGGGATCTGACAGAGAAAAGGCTCTGGGTCGGTCAGGCAGCATGTTAACTAGTTCTTCCGGAAGAGTAGTGAAGTTTGATGGATGGTGGTGAGGGGGATGGACCTGAGGGGGATATGAGATGGGAAGCTGATAAAAGTGTGCTGGACTTGCGGATGGTCAAGGTGGGCAGGGGGGATGAAGGAGAGATGTGTTTAGCTCTAAGGGGGAAGAAAAAACACATGTTGACTGCACACTACTGTGTGCCAGCCCCATTTAACAACTGGCTCGCAAAATTAATTAAAATTTAATAACCAGATCTGGCAAGCTGGTTAGGGCTGATATTCTGTCCCAAAGAAAGGGGGCTCTTTCCAGACCATTCAGGACCTCAAAGGAGTAAATGGAGACTTTGTTTTCTGTCATTGCTTCGGTTCAGCCGATGGAGTTTTTAACTTCCCTGGATCTCACAGGAGCCTACTTACGTATCCCCATTGTGGATTTCCACAGGAGGTACTTGCGCTTCTGTGTGCTTAATGTTGATAAGACCAAGGTATTATGGTTCTCTTTGGATCTAGGAAAATTTCCTCAGTCGATTGTAGGAGATGATAGGTCAAGGTTGAATGAAATGAAAATCTCAAAAGTTTTGGACTCATCTTTGACTATGGAGTCACGTATTAATGATCTGATAAGAAAAGCCTATTTCAAAATTGAAACAACTGCAGTTGTTAAGATTTTATTTTTTACAAGACCATTTCAGGGCTATTGTGCAATTTATTTTATCACTGTGAGGTTATGGAAATTCACTGTATCTGGGTCTGTCCTCTAGGCAACTTTCAAGGATTCAAATGAATGATTCAAATGAATGATTCAAAATTCAGCAGTTAAGCTAATATTTCAGAAAACATGTATGGATCATATAACTTCATTGTTGAATTCTTTACATTAGCTGCCTGTCCAGGCTTGAATTATTTTTAAGATATTTTGTTTTGTATTTAAGTTTTTGAATGGTACTGGCCCTGAAGGTGGATCAATTAGAATGTTTAATAAAATTTAGGAGAAGCTCTAGGAGCTGTAATCATCTGATGTTAGTGTTTCTGTCTGCTAAAGGTATCCTATATAATAAAACGCATCTCCAACATTCTGAAGCTGACTGCATGGCTGAGGCATTCCTGCTCTCTGTATCCATCTCCTGAATTGACATCACGTACTTCCGGGTTCGTCACAAGCAGAAGTGAGCAACCACATGAGGTTTCTTGGCTTCAGAATGTTGGAGGTGCATTCTATTAAATAGGATTGGTCAGTTCCTTGAAGCACAGCCAGAGCTCAGCGTCCTGCACAGTAACCCTCAGACACCAGAGAGAGGGGGGGGGGCTGACACCAGAGAGAGGAAGGGAGGGGGGCCTTACACCAGAGAGGGGGGGAGGTATCTCTGTCATACACACACTCTCTCTCTCTCACAGTCAATGTCTTTCTCTCTCTCACACTCTGTCTCTCACACACTCTATGTCTCACACTGTATCACATTCATTCTTTATGTGTCACACAGTCACTTACACACTCTCTTGGTCTCATACACTCAGTCTCATAGAGAGTCTGTGTCTCACACACATTCTCTCTCTCTCTCGCACACACTGTATCTGTGTGAAATACACTCTCTCACACACTGTGTCTCACATACGCACTTGCACACACTCTCATTCTCACACACACTCTCTCACAGACACACTCGCACCCAGACTCACTCTCTCTCTCTCACACACACACACACACACACACTCGCACATTCACTCTCTCTCTCTCTCACACACAGTCACTCTCACATGCACTCTCTCAAACATACACACTCCGAGGAAAACCTTGCTAGCGCCTGTTTCATTTGTGTCAGAAACAGGCCTTTTTTACTAGTATGGTTATAAGCTGCTTTTTCTCACTCTTTTTTTTCTTCTCAGATGTTCATCATTGGAATAGTCTTCCTTCAAACTGCGTTCAATGAGTAATTATTTATCATTTTGAAAAGCCCTGAAGACTTATTTGCATTTTTTTAGTTATTTGTTAACTCCTGGTTGATTGTATCAGTTTCTTAATCAACAGATGTAACTGGCCTTGAATCGTGATTAAGAGAGTTGGCGAGTAATAACTCTCTTATAGCATAGCAGGGGCAGCATTTTCACTTCTGAACTTTGACTTTTCGCCTGGCTCCGGCACCACACATCTATTACAAGGTTATGATGGTGGTGGCTGTGCACTTGAGATGCCAGGTGGTGCAGGTTCACACGTACCTGGATGACTGGTTGATTCAGGCCAATTGTTGGCCCTTACAGCGGTTCACATTGCGGGCAAGGACAATGTGCGAGCAGACTTCCTCAGCCGCTTTCTCCCAGATCCAGGGGACTGGGACATCACTGGGAAACCCCACTCTTCGACTTGATGGTGACACAGGCAAACAAGAAGGCAGATCGCTTCTTCAGTCGGTGAAGAGATTTGGCCTCCCAGGGAATTGATTCCCTGGTTCAACTGTGGCCAGAGGAGGAGACCTTTTATGTCTTCCTTCCGTGGCCCCCTCATAGGACGGCTTTTGCACAGAATTGCATGTGTTCCTTATCTGGTCTTGCTTGTGGCTCCTGATTGACCCTGCAGACCTTGGTATGCAGACCTCAGGCATATTCTTGTGGAGGACCCGCTTCATCTTCTAAGGGGCCGGGGTCTCCTTTGGCAGGGACCAGTAGCAATGGAGAACCTGGATCCCTTCTGGCATGAGTTGGCCATTGAAAGGAGGGACTCGGTGAGGCAGAGGTACTCTCCAGCGATGATTTCTATGCTGTTTTGTTCACAGAAGTCCTCTATGTTCCTAGCCTTTGTCAGGGTCTGGCATGTTTTTGAATCCTGGTGTCAGGAGCATGCTTTGTCACCCTGGAGGGCTCAGGTTCCTGATATTTTGGGAGGTTTGCAGCAGGGCCTGGACCAAGGGTGGTGCTATCCAGTTTCTGGTGAAAAATGAATGGTATTTCTCAGGTCTTGCACAGAGAGGTAGCACAGTTTCTGAAGGAGGTGTCATATGGTATCCTCCGCTTCAACCTTCCTTTTTGTCATGGGACCTTAATCTGGTGCTCAGAGGACTGTCTGAGGCTCCATTTGAGCCTTAGTGTTCAGCCTCTATCAAGAACCTCACCCTTATGACAGTGTTTTTGATAGCCACAGGGCCGGTCCAACCCAGTAAGTGAGGTAAGCATGGCAGGAGGGCGCCGACCTCTGGAGGGCGCCGCCGCGCCATGTTGACCCTCATGGCTTACCTCAGCTCCCGGACCCCGACAGCAGCCCTGCCTTCGGTTTCCTGCTCCGGTACCCACGCCGCCCTAGGGCATTTAAATCTTATATTTAAATTTACCTCCGACATCGCAGCAGCTGCGCAGCATCAGTGAAAGCGTTGCTGCTCGACATCTCTAGCTTTCCCTTTGCTCGTTCGTTCCCTTCTCAGTGTCCCGCCCTCGCAAGAAAATGAAGTCAGAAGAAGGCGGGACACTGAGGGAATGAACGAGCGAAGGGAAGGCTGGGAGACGTCGGCAGCAGCGCTTTCACTGATGCTGCGCAGTGACTGTCGGAGGTGAATTTAAACACAAGATTTAAACCAGAGAAGAGGGCGGGCAGGTGGACATGGGAGCGGGAGGGCAGGGGAGAGAGGAGCATTGATCGATGGACATGGATGGGAAGGCAGGGCCCAGGGAGACAGGAGAAATTGCTGGACATGGAGGGGAGGGGAGGGGAGGGAGGGAGGGAGGAGAATTGCTGGATATGGATGGATGGAGGAGGGAAGGGGAGAGAGGAGCATCGATGGACAAAGATGGACATGGATGGGAGGGCAGGGCCCAGGGAGACAGTAGAAATTGCTGGACATGGAGGGGAGGGCAGGGGAGAAAGAGGAGAATTGCTGGATATGGATGGATGGAGGAGGGAAGGGGAAAGAGGAGCATCAATGGACAAGGATGGACATGGATGGGAGGGCAGGGCCCAGGGAGAGAGGAGAAATTGCTGGACATGGAGGGGAGGGCAGGGGAGAAAGAGGAGAATTGCTGGATATGGATGGATGGATGGATGGATGGAGGGGTACAGCCGGGGAGAGGAGAATTGCTGGATAGCAATGGATAGATGGATGGAGGGCAGGGGAGTTGCTGGACATGGGTGGATGGAGGGGAGGGCAGGGTGAGAATTGTTGGACATAGATGGAGGGGATGGAAGGGAAGACAGGTGTAATATTTTCAATGATGCCATGGCTAGTAAAAGGGGTGTGACTACTGTAGGGGCAGAGCCATAGTGATCCCGCTCCTGGATGGGTAGGGGCACAGACTAATAGGCTGCAGGAGGGTGCCAGAAACCTAGGACCGGCCCTGTCTCCAAACTAACTTTCTTTTACCTTCTCCAACATAACCTTATTTTACCTTCTTTCCCCAACCTTACCTTCATTTTCCAAACTATTTTTACCTTCTCCAACATAACCACATTTTACTTTTTTTTTCTCAAACCTTACATTCATTTTCTAACCTAAGCTTTAATGTACTCCAGCATTAACTTCTTTTTACCATCTTCAGCCTTTTTAAGTACTCTCACCTTTTTTACCTTCATTTCCCAAACTAACCTTTTTTCACCAACCTAACCTTTTACTTTCTCCAAACTTAACTTTTTTCACCAAACTTACCTTACTTTCTCCAACCTAACCTTTTAACTTCTGCAATCTAATCTTTTATCTAAATTTTTTTCACCAATTTAACCTTTTGTTTTCCAACCTTCTATGTTCTGCAAACATTCCTTCTGTTACTTTTTCTTCAATCATACCACAATTTTCCAACCTAACCTAATGTTCTTTTATCTTTTTTTCTCCAATCTAGCCTTTTACATTCTCCAAACTTTACCACCTTTCTCTAACCTAACATTTTTTCCTTTTCTAACCTATCCTTTCTTCACCTTATTTCTCCAACTCTTTTACCACCTCTAACCTTCTTTCTCCAACCTAAACTGTGCTCTAGCTTTGATCTGTGTTTTCCTGTTCAGTGTTTCTTTCCCTTCCCTTGGTTTGCGATAGTGGAATGTTTCCTTGTTTGTGCTCATCTCGCCCTCTGGTGGCCAGAACCGGTGGCTGCTATGGACTGTCACCTGTTCCAGACTTCAGCCTAGTACGGTCCAGATCTTCCGGGCTGCCAGACTTGCTTTTCTTGTTTGTGCCTGAACAGCACCCGTAGCTGCCTTGTGATTCCTTTAGCTGAGCTTCAGGGCTTGCCCATTATAAACCATAAAGCTGTATTTCTCTGTTGATCACCCCACCCCTCACCTATCCACACCCATCCTGTTAGAATATCAATGATATGCTTTGATGTCCCCATGCATACCTCCTACCCACCCCCATCCTCCCACCCTGTCAGACTGTCATAGTAATGCTTGAATGTTTTCACTTATATATACTGTCAGCTAGCACATTGTAGGGTGAAATAAATAATACCTAGGGCAACAGGTACCCACAGATTACTTATACCAAGATTCCCTGATGCATAAGTCTGCCTAACAGACTCACTAGCTCTGTCTAGGGTGAGATACAGGAATCTTGCTTCTGGCACCTCTCCAGGTGTTTTGGTGTGTAGAGTGAAAAAGAAAGACACAGCTGATAGATATATATATTAGCTTTATTATGGATAAGAAAATAGAAATACTCTGCGCTAGCTTATGCAATAAAAATATCCCTTACTGATATGAGCACTACCAAAATATATTGTCTAAACTACACTCTGATTATCCTGAGACTAAGTACGGTAATGATTAGAACAGTACAAATGATAACCTAATAATCCTTATGAAACTTATCACATCTTATGCAAAATACACATTAGCTGCTTTCTCTGACCAAGAGCTGACATAAACCAGTCGTACTTAGATAAAACCACTGCCTAACCCCAGACCAGGAAATATATCACTGTGATCTTACCACGCTGTCGTGATGACGGCTTCAGATAAGACCGGAGCAGAATCTCCCCAGACGCTATTTTAGCTGTCGGTGTCTTAGGTAGTGCAGGTCTTTATTAGCAACAAAGTAGGTTCCCGTCACTCCTTTGGTTATCAGAGCCAATATCTCTGCCACAGGTATTTGCACCAGGATGCAGGTCACGATGTTGGTATCATACAAAGTCTCTGGCTTCCCCCCGAGCCTTGCTGGATCTCTCAGGTCCTCTTACCAGTTGCCCCCCTTCCAAGGGTCTCCGACTCACTTCTGTTCCCGCTTTCCCCGTCCCTCTCGGTCAGGTGACGGTAGAAACCAATCATGATCATGTCCAGTTCAGTACATGGGCAAGAAGAGTTCTTTGTTTTGTGACCTTGGAGAATGGTAACTTCTGGAGCCATGTCTGCCTCCCTACTCCGTTCTCAGGGTGATAGAAGGGGGTGTTTAGAACACAGACTGTCCTTGGCTTTAGCAAGCCTGTCAGTGATTTTCCACAAGTTGAAGCTGGATCTTGCTGACACAGAGATGTTGCAGCAGCCATCTTATTATACCAAGATGTCATAGGCTTGTATAGGCCCAGACCAGCATAGGCTAGATCACAGGGAAATACCCCTACAGATTCCCCCCCTTGGAGATGGAATTTACTACAAAGGAGTAAAAGCCTTCTCCAACCTAACTAATAATACAGCTAGACGGGTTGACATCGAGACTCATGGTCAGGACCAAAAATTAAGAACTGTAAATGTCAGTAACTCAAAACTAACACTCTGGTAATGATAACTGGAAGCAAATAATTCAAATACTTTATGAAATCATAGCAATGTTCAAAAGTATAGCAAAACTAAATAGCAAATCACTGATACTAGAACAAACATAGGGTGTTAGCAGTTATGTCCTACCACATGAAAACATAATCAAAAATCAATTATCATACTATTATAAAATGCATGGCAAAGCATAAGCAAATCAGTCCTTAATATGATAGTAGACTAAAACTGTTGCATCGTGGAGAATTACTCATGGGTGACCTCCACAAAGTCTAACAAAGTCAATGATATGAGAGTCTTTAGACTGTAAAACGACATAATGTCCAAACCATAGTCAATAGGGTGGACCGTGATGAATAATGAGGTGTGAATGGACAACTTCTCACATCAAGAAGACATCAAACAGGAACAAAATGGTCCACGTAATGGTGATGATGAAGAAAGTCTTCAAACATAAGCATTGGACACAGTTCAAAAAGAAAGTCAATGAAATGTCCCAAAAACAAACAAACACACATCCAAAACTTCACTGTCAGGAACACTGGATCGGTTGAAATAAAAATAAAACCAAACAAATTCCCCCCCAACAAGAAGAATGATTCTTGGGAAAAGAAAAACTCCAACAGTCATGACTAAACAATGGAAATCATGAGGAACAAGGGGAAGGGATGTTGAAAACCACCAATGGATTAGGAAGCAGGGCGTCAGGAACATCTTGAAGAACGACATCAAGAACGGAAACAGGATCAATCTGTTAGGCAACTGCACCGGATCTTCAAGGTTTTGTTTTTTTTCTTTGTAGCTGAAAAACAAAAGAAGACGAAGCTATTCTGCTTCATGGTTAGTTTGTGTCATTTCAACAATGCATGTATCTGGAACCAAGTGACTGGGATGACATGGTCTCAACTGATTGATGTGGACCCACTTAAGGTTATCTTCACCTTGAGAATTTTTCCTGAGGCGAATTTGGTAAGCCACAGGTGAAGCTTTTTCCACTATAGGGAAAGGACCATGCCAACTGGGTAGAAACTTCTTTTCTTTAACCTTGTTTCTGGCAAAATTGAAATAGAATACCTTGTCGCCAATTTGGTACTCTTTGGAGGTAGTCCCTTGATCATAGTAGGCTTTTCTACCTCTAGCGCTACTTTCCAAGTTCTTCTGGGCAAAGGCAAAGGCACTTTGCAAATGTTGACGCAAATGGGTGACATACTCATGAGAGGAAGTAGCACTGGACAAGTTCACATCATTAGTCCTGTAAAGCAAATGAATTGGTAACATCATTTCCCTACCTGTCATCATCTCAAAAGGTGACACTCCTGTAGACCGATGGGGTGTGGCACGTATGGCCATGAGGACCAATGGTAACTTCATGTTCCAATCCTTACCTGAGGATGACACGTACTTCTTCAGAATGGTGATGATGGTCCGATTAGCTCTTTCCACTTGGTCTTTCACCATAGCGTCAAACTCTGAGAAAGGCTGGTTGGTTGGAATTTCCACCTGCTCTTCAATGTCCTCCTGCAGAGATGAAGTTTCAACCGCATTCACCACTCTAGACTTCTGGGGTAAAGACATCTTTCTGGACAAAATCAAGTAGTCGTCTTCCATCTGCACTTGCGAACCCGTTGCATCATATGGCCAAACAAACTCCAGCGAGATGAGGCCTCTGGGAGAGGTGAACAGACATTCAGGTGTCTCCCCCCCCTGGCAGGTGTTCCAAGAGGAAGGCAGCCTGCCAACAATGGGCAAACTTACCTCGACATCAGGAAAAGAGTCTCCCACTAGAAATCCAAAAGGGTCTCCTGCAGACACTTCCACTTCATCAAACTGTGAATTGGTGACTAACAGGTGAAAAGTCTCACCAATTACCTCTAACCATGGCAGAACACCGGTGGACAGCCCTAGGTCACGAAAATGAGCATGAGGGTTGAAGAACACCACTTTGTCCAACAGACGCTGTCCCTCGGCAAGACGGAGCTTGATGGAAAAGTCCCTCACTCTAGCTGGAATGGTCACATTTGTATCACAGACTACTTCACAGACCTGGGGTATGGTCTGTCCAGACTTCAAGCTAACAGGCGTTACTTCAGATTCCACTGGGCTGCCATCAAGTCTACTCCACAAGACCAGGTTCACCAGATCCACATAAACTCCCAGTCGCACAAGGCAATCGGAGCCCAGATATAAGGGCTGTGGTAGGCCTCTCACAACAGAGAAGTGGTGGGTGAATGACTTCTGTCCCACAGTCAAAGGAAGGCTACACAGTCCCACGAGCGTCTTGGCACCTTGTCCAGGTACCTGCACAGAAGTGGGCGAACACTTACTGAAGTGAAGTTGCACAGACTTGCGAAGACAATAAAACAGAGTGTCACTGATGAAGGAAACGTCACTAGGCAACAGCAACGTGGACTGGAGTGTTTGGATGTCAGCTATCTGGACAGGAATGGTGTAAGCATCATCCTTCTGTTGAATGTCCATCAACTTGCGAGGATGCGGTGAGTCTGGACTGGAAGTGGAAACAGAGGCCTCGTGGGCTATCTCGGCAGCAGCATCTGGGGAGTCACCGGTATGAGTCGAGTCAGTCAAAACAATTTCCAAATTGTCATCCTGGAGAACAATGTCAGCTATCCGGTCCGTTTGGACGCGGATAACTTCACCACGCTGTTCATCCCCCCCTGGTGCACCACACAACTGGAGCTCCCAGGTGTGAGGGTCTTCTGACTTCCGGAAATTCATTAGAATTGGGGAATCCCTAAGCCCCACGGAGCTGGAACCACTGACTCTGCTCATATGCTTTACTTTCCCATATGGGAGGGGACTTGCGACTTGGGCCCAGATGACTTCATGGCGATAATCCAGATCAGTCTGCAATCTCTTCAGAAGATCGTTCCCAATTAAGAATTCTTCACCAGCACCAGTAGTAATGATAGCAGGGTGTTTGACAAACAACTCGCCGAACTGCAAGGAAAGCCAAACCCGTCCCACAGTACCGATGCTTTGATTGCCATAGGCCACCAGTGACAAGTCACACGGGGTGACACGCAGCGCCTCCCCACCTCCCCCCAGAAAAGCCTCAAGTTTCTGAAACATGCCCTGGGTGATCAACGTCACCTCTGAGGCGGTATCCAGTAGACCCTGACAGGAAAATTTCTGTTGAATCAACAGAGCTAAGGTATATCTGTACCCTTTAGGAATAAGTTTACCAAGAAAATACCTGTTTTCCTCATTCGAGTCCTGTAAGAGAGGCCCTTTCGGGTTAGAGGGCTGGGCATCAGCATCGGTCACGGAGGACTCCTCACTGTTGGACGACAAAGCATTCACCTGAACTGTGGACATGATGGTTGGTGAAGGAGGGTCCGAGTCTAGTCATGCCAGGTCTTCCTCGCAAGAAACTGGATCTTCCAGTAATTCAACGGACTTGACACTCGGCCTAGGCCCTGTAATTGGCCCGGAAGATTTCTCTTTGGGCTTCTGAAAGTTGCCTCCTTTGTTTGGTGACGAGGAGGGGTGGGGTGCGGCTGCAGGATTTGTTCGTTGAAGTTGCGCCATCAGTTGCTCAATCTGTGCTTGTTGGGTCCGGATCTTTTCCGCTGCCCACTGTCTCTTGTTAAAACGCTTCCTTTTCGGGTCCTGTTGTTGGCCCTCCGGCGCAGTCGGAGGCGTGGTGCCCTTTTGCTGGTAAGATTGGGTATTGCCAACCCGGGCGGGTGTAGAAGGACTTGACATCTTGTTTTCCAGAGAAAGCGTGGATGTAACAGCACAAACACTAGGTGGAGCCACTTTGCTGCGATTCTTAGGAACTACTTGGGTGGTCGCCGCATCAGGCTGCTCGCGACACATATCAAAAAGCTCCTCCGCCCGCTTTAGCAGAAGGGAAAAAGGTTCACTTTTCTTTCCTGCTAGAGACATTTTCACTTGATTGGGCAGACCTTTCACAAAAAGATTCCTAAATTCCCCAAACTCAAGCTCTTTGGCCTCTGGGTCCGCCCCCCCCATCGAAAAATGTGCGCCTCAGGCGATAGGACCATTCATGTGGACTCTCATTCGGCCCGCAGCGCATATTATATGCTGCCCTTTTGGCCTCGGTGGGGTCCGCAAACAGTCCATACCGCTTTTTCAACGCTTGTTCCACGGTGGAGAGATCATTACTCTCAGCCAAAATTGCCTTTAAATACGGTTGGCACTCAGTCGCAAACGTCCACTGCAGTAAAGCTCTTTTATCTGTGTCGGCCTGAACCTGTAAGAAATTGAAAAGGTCATGCACGCTATCCAGATGTGCATAGATTGTCACCTCAGAAGACTCTTTAAAAGGTGTAATCATCGCCCGAAGTGTTTTCATTACTTGTGAATACTGGTCCCTAGATAAAGGAATGACTTTGTGTCTCTGAGTGGAGTTCCGCTGCTCTCCAGTAGGGGACTTAAACAGTGGTGCTGTGGTGCTGCTGATGTCATCAAGAGGTGCCGTGAGCTGCGCCCTTCCTGGGCGGAGCATAGGTCCAATTGTACCGGTGCCCTCCTCAGGTGTCGCAATAAGCTGTGACCTTCCTGGGCGGGGCCTAAGTGCAACTGTCCTGTTAACATCATCAATTTGCACAGTGTTCTGTGGCCTTACTGGGCGGAGCCTAGGCTCCTGCATGCTGTCGAAGGTCTCGGGAGCTAGGCTACTGTACCGGGGTGGGGCTGTCAACTGACAAGGGTTAGGCTCCAGCTCTACTTCATTTCTCGGGGACCATTCAGGCAGTTTGAACTGTTCTAGCATAGGACTGGGCGACCTAGAGTCAGCCCTATTCTGTGATTCCATGGGTGTAGCAGTAGCCTCTTCCATAGAGTCATATACCTCCTGCTGGACCGTATCTAGTTCTGTCCTATACTGGGTTAATGCCTTTACACACATCTCTCTGTCCTGCCGAGCCTGTGACAACTGTAGTGAAAGCATATTATTCTTCTCCCATAACTCCACCTGTCCTTCTTCTGCCTTGTGCCAAGCCTGCCGGGCAGAGCTGACACTCCCTTTTTCCTGTTTCAACTCCCTACTCAAGGCCGTAATCCTATCCTCATATGTTTCTCTCACTTGCTCTTGCCGGGAGTGAAAGTGATCAGCTTCTTTCTTTCGCAAACTTAAAGTCTGCATCATCTCCTCCAATTGATAAGATTTAGAAGCAAGGGAATCGTTTTTCTGCCTCATATCCTTCTCCAAGGACTGGGCAGTCAGTTCCCAATGCTCTTTATCTTTCTCTAGGGCTGCACACTTTTCTTTCAACACTGCACAAGCGGAACATGGAACATTTCCCTGCGGACCTGCAGCACCCTCCCCTCCTCCAGCCGTTGCCTGAGAAGTGATGCTCTCTAACCTCAATTGTAAATCCAATCGTTCTGTTTTCAGAGCATTAACTTCATCACGCAGTTGTTGGAGTTCAGTTTGGAGGTCAAAGGTACTACAAGCTGCACTTTCGTTCTTAGCTAGTAGGGTACAGCCGAGCTCCACTAGTGCTGCCACAGTCAATCTATTTTTAACCTTCAACACTGCATGCAATATAAAATCATATGCCTTGTGACTTTCAGGTGAGTTTTTCCTAAACAATTTCAACAGAGAGTTTATAGAATACTCCGGTACTGCCTTATTAGACTGTCTTGCACTAATTAAAACTTCAAAAACAGTGACTTCTAGCGCGGAGAGCATATTGCTAGGTGACGTCATACTGAAGAACTGAAAGCTGCTAGCAAGTAACACAACTAGTACTGAAAAAAAAACCTTATCTCACTGCTAGGTCGTAAAGCTGGCAGAAGCAGCAGATTTACGACTACCAGTGTCTATAGCACGCTTCACAGACACTTTCCAGTGCACACACAGAGAGAGAAATTTAAAGTTCAGAACTATACAGCTAGGATTTCTTTCTTTCTACAGAAAAAAAACAAACGGATTCTTTCCTCAGCTCTTTGAGATCCCGCCACGAGCCCCCATTTGTAGGGTGAAATAAATAATACCTAGGGCAACAGGTACCCACAGATTACTTATACCAAGATTCCCTGATGCATAAGTCTGCCTAACAGACTCACTAGCTCTGTCTAGGGTGAGATACAGGAATCTTGCTTCTGGCACCTCTCCAGGTGTTTTGGTGTGTAGAGTGAAAAAGAAAGACACAGCTGATAGATATATATATTAGCTTTATTATGGATAAGAAAATAGAAATACTCTGCGCTAGCTTATGCAATAAAATATCCCTTACTGATATGAGCACTACCAAAATATATTGTCTAAACTACACTCTGATTATCCTGAGACTAAGTACGGTAATGATTAGAACAGTACAAATGATAACCTAATAATCCTTATGAAACTTATCACATCTTATGCAAAATACACATTAGCTGCTTTCTCTGACCAAGAGCTGACATAAACCAGTCGTACTTAGATAAAACCACTGCCTAACCCCAGACCAGGAAATATATCACTGTGATCTTACCACGCTGTCGTGATGACGGCTTCAGATAAGACCGGAGCAGAATCTCCCCAGACGCTATTTTAGCTGTCGGTGTCTTAGGTAGTGCAGGTCTTTATTAGCAACAAAGTAGGTTCCCGTCACTCCTTTGGTTATCAGAGCCAATATCTCTGCCACAGGTATTTGCACCAGGATGCAGGTCACGATGTTGGTATCATACAAAGTCTCTGGCTTCCCCCCGAGCCTTGCTGGATCTCTCAGGTCCTCTTACCAGTTGCCCCCCTTCCAAGGGTCTCCGACTCACTTCTGTTCCCGCTTTCCCCGTCCCTCTCGGTCAGGTGACGGTAGAAACCAATCATGATCATGTCCAGTTCAGTACATGGGCAAGAAGAGTTCTTTGTTTTGTGACCTTGGAGAATGGTAACTTCTGGAGCCATGTCTGCCTCCCTACTCCGTTCTCAGGGTGATAGAAGGGGGTGTTTAGAACACAGACTGTCCTTGGCTTTAGCAAGCCTGTCAGTGATTTTCCACAAGTTGAAGCTGGATCTTGCTGACACAGAGATGTTGCAGCAGCCATCTTATTATACCAAGATGTCATAGGCTTGTATAGGCCCAGACCAGCATAGGCTAGATCACAGGGAAATACCCCTACAACATTTGCTTATTTCCGATCTGACAAAGAAGGGCAACCTTCGAAAGCTAATCAAGAAATGTATTAAGTTATGTCCAATAAAAAAGGTATCATCTTATTTTCTTTTCCATGTTTTATTTTGTTTGATTTCTATTGATAACCTTAAGAGTGGACTAACATGGCTACCACACTCCTCTACTTAATTGCCTGGAAACTTCTGTGTTTGCCTTTGCATCGTCTAAGGTCCCTGGGTTATTGGTGCTTTGTTGCACTTCTGCCTAGTCTGGTTTCTTGTTCAGTTCTAGTTAGTCTGTGTGCAGTTTAGCTTAGGTTTATTGCTTATTTTCCTAGTCTTGTTTCTGGTTTGTCTTCCTCGTCTAGTTTCTGTTTGTCTGTGTTCTTGCTTAGTGGCTGCTCTGCAGCTTTTAGTCCTGTCTCTTTTCTGTCAGTGTTTGTACCCTGTTTCAGTGGCTACTTCTCAGCTTTCAGTTCCTGTCCTTTAGCTTGTCCATTTCCTGCTTTGTGTAGTATTGTCTGTCTGTGAGTCCTAGCCCAGTTTCCTGCCTTGCTGCCCATGTATATTCCTTTCCCCTCTGACCCTCAGTCTCTGTTCAGCCTAGTTGGTATTCAGTTCCTGCCCTGTCTGGTAAGTCCTCCCAGCCGCCTGCACCCAGGGGCTCAACTCCTGGGGAAGGGCGGTCAAGTGCAGGTGAAGTCTAGCTGTTTCAGTCAGAGTTCTGCCTTGTCTCTGGTATGGGGTGGTTTTGCCTGCCACTGCTGTTCCACGGCAGTGGCCCAAGGGCTCACGAACCTAGTTTCTGCCTTGAAAGCCTGACAGATAGCTAGTTCAGCTTGTGTTTGTGGGTGTAATCAGTTCACTTGACTCCAGCTGGGCTTTCCCTCACTGCTTGCAGGTCTCTGTGGGAAGCCAGCTGCTTGTTTGTTCAGTGGAGGGCTGTGCTCCCGTTCAGCCGCCGACTCAGCAGGCTACTGGTCGGCAGCTTTCTCTCTGGTGGTTTGTTTACTTAAGGATCTCTCGCCCTCGTGTTCCTGCTTGCTGGCTCTATAAGTTTAACCCCTTGTGTACTGTGCCTCTGCCTCTGTCTTCTGGGTGTTCTGTCAGAGGTTTCCTTTCTCTTTTGCTGTGTCTTTCCCCTGGTATTTGGTTGGGGCCTAGTTATCCTTTTGTTTACTGCTCCTGTCTTTGGCTTGTGGGGTTGGTGTGTTCATTCTCCCCTCTGCCCTGGGGTGGGGGTCCCGGGCTGCGGGGTCCTAGGGTCAGGGGAGGTCATTTGGGCTGTTGTCCCCACATCCGCCTGTGGGTTCAGGGGGTTTCCTGTTTTAGTTCCCCGGTCCTGCGCTGGTCCCCTGGGAGGGTGTGGCCCTGCTCTGGTTCTTTTGTTTTCCCTTGCCCTGTGGCTGGTACCTTAGGGTCCCAGGGGGACTCCTGTGTTCCTTTTCCCCCTCCATGGGTGTGTCTGGGTTCCGGTTCAGCCACGAGGCCCGCTTGTATGCCTATTTCCTTTTCTTCTTGAGGTGCTGGGGGGAGAGGGAGGCTAGGGGTTGGGTAGTTGGGGGGCGTGCAGTGGTGGGTCGATCTCCCCCGGCCTTGGTCTGCAGGCCTCGGCCGGGGCTCAAGGGCTCACAACCAACCCAACAGATTACAATGACATTGAGATTGAGGAGCATATTATGTAATCATCTGGCCAACTAGGCCTTTTCTTTTCTTTTTTTTTTTTATGTATGTCTGGAACACTCCTGCTATGAGACTGGGTATTAGAGGGCTAGGTACCCAAGGGCATGTTGGGTGAGACAGAGGGTGAGGAAGGGGATGATGGTTTCTTTATTCACAAGCATTGTATTAAATTGTGAAATGGTTTACTTGTTGAAGTTTTAATTAACATATTTTACATAAAGATAATGTAATTTCCTACTTATATATGTAATTTTAATGTTATTGTAAATCAAAATGAAGGTATATCAAAGATGCATCATATTTCCAACTGTGGCCAATCTAGGTCACAAGTACCTGGCAAAATCCCAGAGTAGTGTGGTTCTATACTGCCTACTTCCAAGGATAAGAAGTGGTTCTTCCCATGTCTACCTTAATAACAGTTTATGGACTTTTCCTCCAGGAACTTGTCTAAGCCGTTTTTTTTTTTTGTTTGTTTAAATCCAACTATGCTAATGCTTACCACTTTTATCACAACTTCTGGCAACAAATTCCAGAGCTTAACTATGCATTTGAATGAAAAAATATTTTTCTCATATTTTTGTTCAGTGTACTACTTTAGGGGTCTTTTCTGGAGCTCACCATTGGTAAGCCTGAGACCTTAATACAACATTAACCATATTTTCCGAACCAATATGGATTCTGCAGCCTGAAGCCTGGTTACAGCCTGAACCATCTTGTCTACAAGTAAAACAACATTGACTCTGTGTTTCTTTCCTGGCACAGCTATGTTAGTGACTTCATTCAAGGACATGGTGTTTACTCAGTCTTGCCTTCCAGTTTATCTCCAGGAAAGGTGCGGAGGAGTGAGCTTCAGAGATAGTGTCTCCGGTAACATCTGTGAACCGTGGAGGGGAATTTGGCACTGTGAGACTACCAGTAATAAGATGTTCTTGCTGGAAGCCCACAAAGGCCCTCATTGTTAAGTCCATATGTAACCTGTGGGGCAGGGGTATGCGGCTAGTGATTGGTCCCTGATTGTCACCTGTGGACCTGGAGGGCTGTGCCAATGCTGGGCTTGGAAAAAAGAAAGGGAAGAACAAAGGAGAAGAGAAGAGGACCTGAAATAAGGAATCATCATCTCATTATATTACAAGATCAGTGGTCTAGCACCTATTTTCTCTGTTTTATGAGTAACTTGTCAATGTCATATTATTGGTGAATTTGACTTCAGGAAGTTTATTATTACTATTTTATTATTATTTTGTATATCTTCATTATTTACATATACACAAACATACAGTAATTTTTTTATTTAACATGAGTTTTCTGTTTATATATGTATGAGTTATAATTTTCATTGTTATGGTTCAGATATTTATATAATTTTATTATATTTTTATTGTTTTTAAATATTAAATGTTTACATCAGACTTCACATGTTGCGTAGAGTCCTGTGGCAGCAGCTGTGTCGAGTCATTTGGTGTCTTTCAATAAAGATATGGAACTATACATACATCTCCCTCGTTATTTGGAAAGAGCCAGCTTACCCTACTCCTCTTTTTCTCCTGAGTTGTATCCTTCAACATTCCACTGACAACAAAACTCTAGTCTCATGGACCACATAAAATTCAATGCCAGGCTCCAGGTTGCCCACCACTTTGTAAAGGGACATGCTGACACCACTAAAGCTGCAAATTAATCATATAAGAACATAAACAGTGCCATCCTGGAACAGGCCAAATGTTCATCAAGCCCAGTATCCTGTTTCCAACAGTACTTGGCAGGATCCCAATAAGCAGTGGATTTTCCCAAGTCCATCTTAATAATGACTTATAGACTTTTCTTTTAGGAACTGGTCCAACCCTTTTTTAAACCCTGCTAAGCTAACTGCTTTTACAACACAACACATAGATTGAAGAAATAAGTTATCTGATTTGTTTTAAATGTAGTATTTTCACTGTGTGGACCACAATCTTTGTATTTTTGGAAATGATTCATATCTAACTGTTCCAGTCCACTCAGTATTTTACAGACCTCTATTAGAGCTGTCCCTTAGCCATCTGGTCTCCAAGCTGAAGAACCCTAGCCTCATTAGACTTTCCTCATAGGGAAGTTGCCCCAACCCATTCATCTTTTTTCATTGCCTTTCTCTGTACCTTTTCTAATTCATTATTACATAAGAATAGTCTTACTAGATCAAACCAATGGTCCTTCTAGCCCAGTATCCTGCTTTCAACAGTAGCCAATTCAGGTCACAGGTACCTGACAGAATCCCAAATAGCAGCACAATTCGTGCTACTGATCCCAGAGACAAGCAGTGGCTTTCTCTATGTCTGTCTTAATAGCAGCCTATGGACATTTCCTCCAGGAACTTATCCAAACCTTTTTTTAAACCTGGATACACTAACCATTGATACACATCCTCTGGAAATGAGTTCTCTGAACTATTTGTTGAATGAAAAAAATAGTTCCTCCTGTTCATTTTTAAAGTATTCCCATATAACTTCCTTGAGTGTCCCCTAGATTTGTACTTTTATGATGCAGAAATGAAATTGAACTCCATTCCCTGAAGCAGTTTTACAAAATCATGTTGGACTGCAAAATGTTCTTCCAGTAGATAAGTGACAGATTTTGCTTCTATCTGTTGGTGTGTTATAATCATTAGTAGGCAAGAGGCAGTTGGACTGTTTCAGCATATTGAAGAAAGGGGACTCACTTTTGTATTTATTTATCCATATTTTCTTGAATTCTTGACTTACACTATCTAGAAGATTTTATGTTAGTCTGAGTACTTTGCAAATTATTCTTTTTTTTCATGTCTTTCTACTTTTTTACTATATGGTTTCACTGTTTTATTATATAGCCATACTGGCATGGTGTGTGTTTTTTGAACAGTACACTTTGTTCTGATGTCTTGTCAGAAAAGTGCAGAATATGGGAAGGAAATTAAATTAAGAGGAGACATCTTGTGTTTGGATGTGACAAACAAGGAAAATAATAACTTATTGACCTTATATGAGAAAATCTTCTGTTCTGGTAAAGCAGTTAGCAGTGTTGATTCTCACTTGCACTAATCACTATATTCCAGTCAAGAACAGCAAGGTCCCAGAAAAGATGGGGTAATGTCAGCTACTCACTAGTACATCTGCTTGTGAGACAAAAGAGAAGCACTGGTGATAGCATTTGAAGGGGCTTATTTTAGGATTACCCCCATGTGTAAATAGCAGCATTTACACATGTGGAGAGATTGACATGTGTAAACAGCATTTATTCACAACAAAAGCCATTTTCATGGGGGAAGTCTTAATACACTTAGGGCCCTGTTTTAGTAAACACTAATACACCTTAGTAGGTGTATTAGTGTTTTTAATGCACCTATACTTAAGTGTGCATGCTAACCATGTAGGCACCTATGGGAATATTGTAGATACATATATGGTTAATGCACATTTAAAATGTTAATATGCCTGTAACGCTGCTTAGTAAACAGGGCCCTTAGATGTCAAGGGGATGTGGGTAAAGTGGGAAGAGTGCATGTTCTAGGCAGTGCATTTTTTTCTGGCAAAAAAGGTGCCGTTACTCAAATGCTAGGCCACCCTTTAGGGGTGGGGTGATCGCTGAGGGATCCACCCCACAATAGCCAGGCCCCCTGCAACCAGTCACAGTGACAAGGCAGAATTGGTGTGTAGAGCTTGAACTTTTTTATTAAAACTTGGGATCTATGGGTCAATTTTAGCACACAATAGAAAAGGTGCCAGTACTCAGTACCGCAAAGTACCCCCTCAAAAAAAGCCCTGGTTCTAGGTAGGACTTAAATATAGCTGTGGAGTCCTCATTTCATATCTGCATGGCAAAAGACACAAATCAGCATTTACAGTGCTCAGAGGCATGAATAATTACCTGGTCTAAGAGGCAATAAATGTCAGTGTTTGACAATCTCTCCCTAGCCACCATCAACCCTCCCCCCCCCCCCCCAAAAAAAAAAAACCCCACACAAGGCACCCCCTCCTGGCTTTAGCAGAG
This sequence comes from Microcaecilia unicolor, assembly GCF_901765095.1. Classification (NCBI taxonomy): domain Eukaryota; kingdom Metazoa; phylum Chordata; class Amphibia; order Gymnophiona; family Siphonopidae; genus Microcaecilia; species Microcaecilia unicolor. Next base: position 108,235,601 of record NC_044039.1, read on the forward strand.
TTCCTGGTGTCTAGGGAAGTGAGAACAATGCCTACTCACTACTGCTTTGTATAATCCTGGATTAAAATATATCTGCCAAGATCTCTAGCAGTAATCTCACAGTATTACCTCTAGGGTTCAGGTAGTAGTAATACTGTAGAATTTTCACTAGAGATCTTGGCAGACATATCTGGATGGGATCCATAAGCAAGGGCAAGTGGGTATTGCTTCTGCTTCATTAGACAACAGGGATGCCCAGTAAGGCTGGGGAGGGGGTCAGATACCTTGGAGGTACTGCATGGGGAAAACTGAGGTCGAAGGTTAGATGCATTGTGGGCTGGGGAAAACTACCTATGATAGGCTTAAGGCCCTCTAGAATGGGAGCAGTGATTTTAGAAAGCTGCTTCCACATATATGTATATATGTCTGTCTGTGTGTGAGAGGGATCTACATTTGTTTTCCCCATATGCAGCTTTCTAAAAGAAAAAAGAAATCACTTCTCCCCCTGTATGTGAAGAGACTAATCCTGTACCTATTTTTCAAAACACTCTGTTTGGCAGATCCTCTTTTAAAAGAATAAGGAAATTCTCCATATCTTGACCTGGATGTGTGAATTTGTCTCTTCCTCCATACAGAATTTGGTCTATAAGAGAAAGTTGAACATAGGGCAACAACCTAATTTTTCTATATACCTATGGTACTGGAACCAAACTAACATAGATTCTAATGCAAATCAGTTTTTGCTTTTCTGCCATCTTTTTTTCCCCTTGACATTTGGCTCCCACAGGTTTGCTCAAGCATTGAGGGCAGGAATACCTTGTACTGCCTTCCTAGCTAATACCAAAAAATTCATAAATATGGTTGATGCTGGACTTTGTTTACCTAATCCTCTGGTGCCCCATATCAGAAAATTGTCTATTTTTGTATAACCTATTCGACTTTGTTTACACCTCTATAAGGAGGAGCCTGTAAAGCCCCTATAGTGGGATTCATTAATCTTCATCCAGACAGGATGCATCTGAAGCACACAGATAAGCTTAGGCAAAATAACTATCTTCACCAAAGCCACTCACCCAACAAATGACAGGCACTTTTTCCACTTTAAACATAATTGACTAATAAATTGGAATGCATTTCTATTCAAAACTTTGTTTTAATTTGGGTTGGAATATTCTTGCTTATGTTCACTTGCACGGTATATAGCCTTATATGTTATTGTACTAGTAGAATTTTCAATTTGTGATTTCTGTACTTGCTCCTGAGGTTGAGCACTATAAATAAAATGTAAAAGAAAAGAATAATTTCAGCTACCTTTTTGCAGCTTTCCTGATATGGTGTTTATCTGGCACAAAAAGTTGTATGGCTATGTATTTTATTCTTCACAAGGCAAGAGATCTGATACATTTCACTGTGTTTGAAGTGTGAGTCAGACCAATATTTTGGAATTTATAAGTTATACCAAGTTTGTTAACTACTGATAACAGAACATTTCCAGATTTGTCATATTAGCTGTCTGCAAGTAATACACCTTTACTAGCAAGGAATTTTCCTGTCAGCGTTCTTATTGCCAGCCAAGCAAAGTGAATTCAGGACTAGGGATCAATGTATATAATATCCTATGCAATGCAGACTTGAGACCCTGTTTATTAAGCTGCGCTGTTGGTGCGCTAACTTTGTAGCGTGTGCTAAAAAGTTAGTGTGGCTTAGTAAACAGGATCCTTGGAGTTTTATCTCTGGACTAGTACATCTCCCTATAATAGCACAAGTGGAAACAGTGCCCCTGGGGAAAGGAGAAAAAAAGGTATGCTGTGGAGGACTTAAAAATATAAAGAAAAAAGGGAGGGGGAACGTAAGGAGATATATTTTTGATACTGTTTCATGTACTTGGTACTTGCCACTGTTAGTAAAATATCTAAAGTCCACCATAGGCAAGTGAAACTCTCTGCTAAATGCTATTGTTAATTTGAGGAAAAGACTTCAGACACTCGGTTCCAGCTGATACTAATCTCGTTAGTACAGCCGACCGTCTTGCTCTGCGTATACTTTGAACACGTTCATAAGGTAAATACGCTAGCATCATCAGTCACTGATGATACTCGCTAGCGTATTTACCTTATGAGCATATTCAAAGTATACGCAGAGCAAGACGGTCGGCTGTACTAACGAGATTAGTATCAGCTGGAACCGAGTGTCTGAAGTCTTTTCCTCAAAATTAACAATAGCATTTAGCAGAGAGTTTCACTTGCCTATGGTAGACTTTAGATACTGTTTCATGGAAGTCTTATTATTAAGTTTTAATTTGCTTCTCTGAAGTTTCCCTCATTTATTTATTGTATGCCTATTTTACTATTGTTATGCTGTTAACAAAAAATTGTGAGGGTGTTATATTTAGGCACGATGGCGTTTTTAGTATGCACCTATTTTTAGCATGCCTAAGTAAAAGACCCCCTGCAAGTTTTATGTTAACCTTTACCTGCTGTACACACCTTGGATGAATCTCCTTCATAAAGACGGTTAATAAATGCTATTAAATAAAATAAAAATAAATACTCAACTCTTCTCAGTGTAGCTTTATGCTGTACTTGGAATTGTCCAGTTCCTACTGGTTAATACTTTTACTTATGAAATGACAGGTGTTTATAAGAAAGGTCTGAATTCACACCACAAGGTCACACTGGAACTTTTAGTGTGGATAAGAAATTTGAGACTACAAATAGCACTATCACAGATCTTTTTTTTATTTATATGCTACACTTAAAAATCCAGATACTTTAGTATTTAAAAAATGATCAAACAGAAGAGCTGAAAAAGATAAAAATTACTTACATACATTTGGGGGAACATTAGCAAAGCAAAGAACAGACATTTGTATTCCTAAATTTCTTGCCAACTCAGCAGTGGGTACATTTTGAATTCAAACCTGGGTGAAGTTCTTAAATAAATGTCCTCAGATTTGTAGGGAGCTGGCACCAGTTTCTAATGGTAACAAGCACAACTATGCAATTCATGTAACCAAGTAGAAGCAAAGCTATTACTGTGTAATGTGACGAGAGGTATTATGGAAGAGTATGTGGCACAGCACCTCTACTGACACAGCCTACAGGGCTTCATTTTAATGCATTTCATACCAACTTACCAGCTACTGTAACTACTGCAAAATAATTTTGACAGGATACATCTCAAGAGAAACCACAGTTTCATAAGGCAAAATGTCAAGATATAGAAGACAAAGAACACAATTCTGGAATATCACAGATGTTTTCTGGTAACTGCCTTTTCTGTTTTCAGAGAACCTTTAAAAATCATTTATACATGAAAGTGTTTGAAAGCAGCATATGTAACCAACGAAAACAAATCTCATCCACGTATACCATGTATGTATACGTATTCAGGGCTTCACAATAAAATTAAGATGTGATCACACAAGCAGGTATGGACTACTCCCTACAGCAGAACACTTACAAAAAAAAAGAGTCCTCAGTGGCAGAAATCGAAGTTTTGTTTACTCCCCAGTAACAACACACATGTAATATTTCCAAGACTCAGTATGTTCACAGCAGTATAACATTAGGCATCTGAGGTGGTGTGTACATATACACACAGTTCACAATTAGTACAGGATGTTGTGCATTGGACTGCAGACACTGCTAACAATTTATCAGTTTGGCCACAGAATGGGAGAGACCTTTTTCTTTCACAAGCCAAAGCAAGGAAACCAGTTTGGTATCACAGAGGGTAATATGAATCACAATCCGGGCCCAGAAAATGTTCAATAACTGGCTGAAAAAAATATCAGATCCAAGCTCTTAATAGTCTTACTTTTATTGTGGACAATACAGCAATACAGTCTTTCTAGCATAGTCTATGATAGAAAACAACATTTTCAGGTACCATTACCTCATGTTTTCACACACTTTTTTTTTTTTTTTTAATACTGTGACAGTGGAAAATTGACTTTTAATGTTACTAGTTATGTAATTCCTGAACTGACAGTACTACTGCTCCTTCTCTAATGCTTCTTTTGTTCCAGGGCATTTACAGCTTAGGTCCATTTGTTATAATACTGTTGGAATTTCAAGCACCATGATAAAATAAAAACACTAAATGGAGGACTGATTCCTAAAAGACCCAGTTTCCAAATTCAGACCCTTAGGCTATATTATTTTAAGGCTTATTTACAGTAACACAAGGTGCATGGCTCTTCCCATTAAGAAGAGAAATGGAAATTAGTATATTAAAAAAGGGACACACATCGGTAAGAATTAGTATGTTCTTTGAACCTATTTACCATACTACATACAAGAAAGGTCTACAGAATTTGAGGCTTATAGAACAAGGCATGAATAGGAAGCAAATAAACACATTATTAGTAATTCAAAACCAGGGAAAGGGCTACCAACAAGCAGACTGTGCTTTCATTAAAGAATGCACAACACTGAAAATCCGGCGGCTTTAAAAAGAAAACTATTGCGCAGAGGTATGTGCACATGCATTTAGCATATTCCTGTTCATTTGGTCTTTGGCATCAGAAACGTGAATTTTCAGCCTGGCAAAGTACATTAAAACTAACAAGACCTTAACACCTGCAGGTGCCCTACAAATTCCACAATGTGTGATGCAACACTGTCATCTGCTGGTCAGAGATCATAATTGTCAGAAAAAAAAACAAAACAAAACTTGAAGCTTAACTCTGCACACATCCCTGATGTGAAAACAGAACAGAATTTCAGCATTTTAATACATGAGATTAAGAACCTGTTTCTTTTCTCTCCAAAACAGGTATTGCTATGAATCCTTTTTTTTCCAGTTAAAACATGTCGCCAGCAACAGTGCAGTTCAACTAAAGTGAGCAAGCGTGCTGAAGTATATACACATACTTTATATATAAACAGTAAACCTTAAAAAGAAACGAGTTTGTGTCATATTTCCCACTAGTTTGTAAGATGTCATGCTCAGCACTGAGTTTTCTTCTTAAACACACATACACAAATCTAGCAGTGCCCTTTCAGAAAAAGTACTTCAGAAGAATTTGGTACTGGCACACTTGGTGGAACATAGTGCAGTGCGAGTCCATTGCAACAGTATAATGCCTTTATAGTACCAAAAGTGGACTATTCCTTTTACAGTTATATCATGGAGTAAATGTTTGTGCATCCCTGACTGGATGTCAAAGGGTACACTGCATCCCAAATGCGAGCACATGAAATGGGGCTAGCAATGGTTACTTTACCCCATCACTATTAAGATGCTAGCTAAATTATAAGCCTCTTCAGGGTACATGCTTATCTTAGAAACATGACAGCAGATGAAGGCCATATGACCCATCCAGTCTGCCCATCCTCTGTAACCCCTATTTCTTCCTGTTCCTAAGCGATCCCACATGCTTATCCCATGCCTTTATAAATTCATTAATTATATTCCCTCAAACCATTTCTTGGGGGGGGGGGGGAGTGTTTACATGTGAATAGGTTGCATCAACATCATCCCCTGAAGTATCAGAAAGTGCAGTTATTACAACTGAAGAAGGGGTTGGTTTGATCAGAGGTTAGCTCTCTGCATAGCAAAAAGATTTTTAGATCTTATTTCCAAACTTACACTTCTGATGCCTCTGGGTCTGTGCTATCTTCAGCTGGAAAAAATATTTTTGACTCATTACAATCACCCTCTCCACCCCAGAACCTGTACTATATTCAAACTTGATAAGCTTTGGGGGGGGGGGGGGGGGGATCCAGAAACCATCTCTGCTGGGTAGAGCCAATGTCATAACTGCAGAGCTCAACTTTAGCTGCCCAGAGTATTCTATCTGAATGCACTGCTTCAATTTTTTTTTTAATTCTATACCATCTATTGTCACTTCTGTTGGCCCTCTTAATGTAATTTGTAAGACACTAAACATAATAAGCAAAGCATATATTTAATATGCTTGCATGTACTGGCACTGCCTTCGCATGGAAGGTTTGCTATAACTAACACAAAACAAAGCTACAAGGTTTGGTCCAGTACTGTACTCTACAATAATCTATACACTGAGGGCCTAGTTTACAAAGGTGCGCTAAAGGCACGCTAACTTTTTAGTGCATGCTAAACATTAGCACGTGTTAACCATATAGATGCCCATAATATTCCTATGGGCTTCTACATGGTTACTGCATGCTAATTTTTAGCACATGCTAAAAATGCTAGTACGCCTTTGTAAACAGGGCCCTTAAGCAGGCTACCCAAGCACTGCTCTGCTAGTTTGGCAATGCATATAGGCGGAGGTACCTATCCACATTTGACTCCTGAAAAAAAAACAAACCACCCCATCATACTCAACTTGCCTGCTTTCCTCCTGAAATGAATAATACATGTTCAAGTTCTCTCTAACTTCTCAGGGCTCACAGCCAGCAGTTGAAAGCCTTTTTATTTATAATCAGCTTTTGCACTTTAATGTCCCATGTTTTGTTATTGTCCATTATGTGTTTGGTATATCATTTTATGTTTATTTGTGTATCTTTGTTTACTTTTTATGATTTTATTAGGTGACTGTACTACTCTTGCTATTCTCAGAACTGTAAAGACGGGTGGGTTATAAATGCTGTAATAAATAGAAAAATAAGGAGATCTATTACTCTTAAATGGAAATATATTATTAGAATTAGTTCTTTTTAGAGGGCCACCAGAGAAAAATAACATTTTTTTCATCAAGGGAAATTTGAAACTCTGCAAACCATTATCATCCTCTTATATAGAGGGCTTCTGATTTTAGATTTTAACTGAATACTAATAAACCACTTCCAAAAAGTAAAATAGGTGTAACCTCACTTTTCTAATGCTTCTGTATATTTGTCTTTTCCAGGCTGCTGATTTTTTTTTAACTGCATAAACATATACATGAGCTTCCACTGGAAAAGATTCAGCAATGGCACCTGTTACACAAAAAAAAAAACCCCAACAACAAACACACCACTGATTTCCTTCTGTACAAAGAACCATCAGTTAGCTGAAAAATAAACACTTTTTACCATTTATAAACACCGAAGAACAGAAGCCCTAATTATATAGAACCCATAAGAACAGCAGCACTTAAGGTGAAACTGTGCATTATCCCACTCTGTTATATCAAGTAGGGTGATAACTGGCACATGATTTCCATAGGGCACATTTCATACTGGCTGGTGATGCCTCCAACATTGGTCCCTGATGTTTAGTATTTATATTTTAGTGAGCTCTTCAAGCTACCTGCAATATTTTTAATGTTTTGTGCTGATGGTACAATTTTCCAGGATATTCTTAATCCATGTCAGCACTGGCAACTCAGTAGCCATTGCCAGCTTCCCTCACACACTGCCTACAAATGTGCCTCAGCCCTGCTCTGGAGGGAGCATCTCTAAAGGTGAGATTATTAACTGCTGGATTCTGTACAGGTCCGCTAAAGATGGGTGTGCAAATTTAAGCACGGATCACAGATATCCATGTAAACTAATTAACTACATAGGAATTAATAATCAATAATTGGGGTTAACAAGCACTTAATTGGCAGTAATTAGGAGCTAAACATGCAGAGCTGCCCTACGCCCTATTCTATAACATGTGCGCCTTAATTTCATAGCAAGCAACTCCATGGGCCTGCATGAGCAGGTCAGGGGCGTTCCCAGAATTTAAGTGCGATATTATAGAATACTGTGATTTACAAGCTTAACTGCCACTAGTTGGGCGCTAGCACTTAACATCAACCTCTGACAGGTGTAAATGCTCCCGCCCAAAGTTAGGTGCTAAATGCATGCTAAAAGTATTCTGTAAAGGTTTTTATCTGCAGGCGCCCTTTGCAGAATTCTAGCTTGGTGCACTCTCAAAGCCTGCTTAGCGTTCCAATTAGTACTAAAATGTGATGGTAGGATTATATAGCAGGCACCTGTCTACTGGGAAGAACTAATTGGACCATAACAAAATCCCATATAAAATGAATTACTTTCCTGAGGAGAGAAAAGGAATAGGGCAAATGAGAATATGACAGAAACATCAAAATATGTCAGTGGCACAAAGGAAGGCCTAAACCACGAGAATACATTAAGAGCTCCAAAATAGTAGACCTTCGTCATGGAAACGGTGGAGGACACATTGAACAGGCCCTCAGTGGAGAAGACAAAAAGAATTTAAAAAAAATATGGCCTAAGCAGAGGATGCCTAGCTCCAAATGAATCAATTGGGGACTCTCATGCTTGGATTTGGATTTTGTTCACACCTTTTCTGTAGTAGCTCAAGGTGAGTTACAATCAGGTACACTGTGTATTTTGTGTATTTCTCTGTCCCTGGAGGGCTCACAATCTAATGATATTAATAGGCAGTAAAACAGGATAGGACTGGTGACCCCCCCCCGTCCTTATCTGCCATCCTATTTGATGTTTCTGTAGCTATCCGATAGCTGATTTGGGCTTCTGATAAGCATGCTGACATCAGCCAAACTCACAAACACTTTTTTTTCTGAAAGCAGACCTGTCTGAAAATACCTCTTCCTTTTCATTCACAGTATAATGGTCACTTTTAAAAGCTGCAGCTGCCAGTTTCATTATTCTGTGTGTAGCTTTGTAAGTTTGATGCTGAGAAGCTCAGAGGGCTTCACTTCTAGCTGTTCTGGAGAAAATCAGCACCAGCTCACACCACTTACTCCCCGATGAGTTTAGGAATGTGGCCGGGGGTTAACTTCTTTGATTAAACAGTACTCTTTATACCTTATGGAAGTGTTCAGTCACCGTTTAAAAAAGAAAACATGGCTCTATTCAACTCTGCCCATCTGGGGAAGGTGTGATGGTACAGTGCAATATCATTTCTCCAGAGAACCCTTATCTAAAACACCCATCGTTGTGAAAAAGTATCTCCAGACAGTTCTTATCTTAGTTGCTCCTCTGTGTTTGAGCCACACCTGCTGCTCTAAAGATTTAATCTGTGGTGTGCCCCATAGTTCAAACCCTTGCTCTGTGCTGTAAATCATATGGGAAGGGAAAGTGCCAGCCAGAGGAGAAGGTAAGAAAAGAGCTGGACTAGAAGAGGGAGACAGAAGAGGCCTAGGCCTGGGGAACTGGAAAATATTAACCATAATAATCTTTGACCTGGGCACTCTGGATAAATAGTATCCAAATGTATGATTACTTAAGGGGTTTTCAATCCAGCCTTTGAGACATACACAGCCAGTCAGGTTTTCAGGATGTCCACAATGAATAAGTATGAGATAATTTGCATACAATGAAGGTATTGCATGCAAATCTGTTTCATGCATATTCATTGTGAGTATCCTGAAAACCTGAAGATTTCGCCCATTAATTCAGACCTATCCGGCAAAAACGCTACATCTAGGTCCATGCGATTCCCAGCCTTTCTAAAATATAATATTTGGCACAAAGATTTGGACTTACTTTAATCAGATAAGTCAAATATCTTCTAGAGTCTATTTTTGAGCAGTTATCCATTTTCACTGTGCAAGAGCTGTGGGCCAAAATATTAGCTTAGTGTACTGCCTGTGCCAGATGATCTAATCACTGGACCAGTCTCTAGATCGGCTGATACGAAAAAGTGTTTACCAGGTAAATTGACTTACATACTCTCTTACATACTCTCAATGTTTTATTCAATCAGACCCTAATGGGCCATTTTACTAAAGCTTAGTACGCACTAAATGCCAAGCAGCCCATAGATATAAAATGGACTTCTTAGCACTTAGTGCCCCCAGTGTTTAAAAGCTAGTAACCTCTAGTAAACTGTTCAGATACAACCAAGATGAATCATAAAACAGCTATGTAGTGACCTGAGAGTTAAAGCTTCATAAAAATGACACTATAATGAGGCATCGCGGCGTGGCATAGTCCAAGACTCAGGCGGGCTGAACTGCTACATACAAGCATCTAATGTGAAAACGATAGCACTATACAAGAGCAGGTGGTGACATAAGTTCAAAGCAAGGTCCACAAACCACAATTTGAGAAAGGGACAATGGAGAAGGGAAAAGGAGGCTCATCACAGAAGACATTAGATTAGCTGGAAGCTGTCTGGCCAGAATGTAAGCCCTTACAGTAATGCTTTGAATCCTGTTAGGGTACTGCACCTTTCTGTACTGACTTCCTGAGGGGATTGGCCAGAAGTCTGTGAGCAGGAGATGGGAAAGCTACAAAAAAACTTCCACTGGCAAGATCATTTTTAAAATGCAGCGTGTTGCAAATTGTCAAACATGTCTCTAAGTCACTGGGCTCACTTTTTCTCTCTCTCCATGGTGACCTTTGACAACAGCAAGGACAAAACCCTCTCTCTCTAAACAGCTTTCCATAATCAAATAAACACACAGTTGTCTAATGAAGAAAGGTATTTTTTCAGCTCTTAAAGCTATGTGTTCTGCTTCAGATAGCAGAGATATTAAGAGCTCTACTGCTAATGCACTGAAATGAAAAACTGCACAGCAGCTAAGGTCTACCCTTGTGTGCAAAAACCAGAGGAGCAACTTAGGCCAAACACAGCATGACTCTGTTTGAAGCAGCAACTGTTTCTGCCTAAATTTTCAGGTAAAGCCCTTGCATCCCTAAACAAAAATCATACTTCAAGTGGAGTCCAACTAGAACTTCAAAGTGAACAGTTATGTCTGAGATCATGTAATAAAATAAACCGGGGGTGTGTGTGTGTCTGTGTGTGTGTGTGTTGAATACTGCACTATGCAAAACTAAATATACTAAAAGATTAAATGAATTTAACTGCAGGATTTCCTAAATCTGTTTTGCAATTTTCAGCATATCTAGGTACCAATCCTGCCTGTAACACTGTAACATCACTTACTTAAGATTCAGCCAATAATACAGCTACCATAGCCATCTTGGGCTACATTAAGACATAGGATATTTTACGACTGTCCATCTACAGGCCTTAGCAATGTCTTATTTCAAAGAGCTTTGGCAGGATTTACTTCAGATTTCTAGAGAATGAGATGGAGCGTTAGGTGCCAGGAAGTTGCGTCTGTCAAATAGGGGGCCAAAGGCACAGGGCCACATGTGACAACTTTGAGCAAGGAATGATAAACCCTGATATTAGCTTTGAGGCTTATCAACATCACACATTTGTTTACAAGACAGAATGAAACATCAAGGTAATTGTTCACTGAAGATTATAAAGTTCTGTTTAACATACAGAACATAAGAGGGAATAAAACTTTACAAAGGCAAAAAGAACACTGAATCACCATGTGCTTATTTTCACTGGGGGAGAACACTGATATATGGAGATATGGTTTCTCTTCCACAAAATGTTCATAAAAATAACACATGTACACTTATATACATGAACAAATAATATCAAAGAGTATTTTTTTCTTTTTTTCTGCATATTTTACAAATAAAATGTTTTTAAATATAATCTAATTTGTTGTTTTTAAAGCAGCAGTGCTAGATTTCTTTTTACTCAAAAGTTAAAATAAAATCGAATAATGAAGTACTCTTATTTCTAGCTCCTATTTTATTCCTGAAATGAAGGACATATTGGGAAGTGGTTGCAACCTAATCACTTAAGATCAAGTGAACTGGAGATGCTGATGTGCTGTTTGTCATCAAGATACTGCACGTTACATCGCCCATGAACAACTAACACTGATTAGAGAGAAGAACACGGCCTAACGCCATGGGGTGAGAGCAAATGAAAGACACATCTGATTCCAAAAGATTTGAAAATATAAGAGGAAAAACCCTGATCCAAGAAAAGGATAGGAGAACTAGGAATAAGAGAAAAAGCAAAACCAAAAGACAGGCCAGCTGATCCTTTAAGGACATGATCTACTGCTGCTTTAAAAGCTATGCCTCATTAGGGAGGAACTGTACTCAGCTGACGAGTCAAAAGGCCTTTTGAAATCATGATTACTATTATCAGCTATATACATAACAATATACAACAATAATTTGTTTACAGTACCAGTTACTTACACAGGGCAGATAGCTCCATAAACATAACACAGTATCATACAAAAAGTGTTTTAAATATATTTTCCATCAGATGGCACATTTATCATAGTAACAGCTAGTAATCCCGCACTGATTAGCAGCTGGGGTCCGTGCTATATATGTTTTATTGTGTATTTTCCTTTCTGCAGCTGGGAAATGTAGAGTTTGGATTTGCTCCCATCCTGCCTCTTAAACCAAACTTCATCGTGGTTAATTGTTGTAATTATGGCACTAAAAAGTAAAAGCAAAACAAAGAAAACAAAACACACAGTTAAAAACAACCAAATTAGCCATGCAGAGGGATGAACAGTCTCGCTGTGTAATTTTAATTACACAGAATGGTTTTAGCCAAATTAAGTGTAGGAATGCACATAATTATGAAATTATCAGGACAGTGTTTATTAATAATTGCCAATATTCACATTCCTGCATTCCAAATCCCTTGCAAACACGTCCATCCCTCAAGCACCACAAGGGCTTTCCAGAACAGCTTTTCTTGTAACCTTAATTCAATGTTGTAGGTTTGGGGATCTATTTAGTCTAAATACAGATATCACACACACACACACACACCCAACTCCCCCCCCCCCCCCCCCATTGTAAATTGTGATCTTTCTGCTCACCTCAGTAAAGATCTTTGGTGGCAGGCAGTTTGTGGGTTGCAGCAACAAGAACCATGGCACCACTGATAAGTACAGTACATTTAGAAACTAGAACAGTACATTAAAGCCCTGTCTGCAGTGGGATTACAATATACATTTCAAATAAACCAAAGGAGGTTACAGCTGTGGGAGATAGAACCTAGGGCCCTTCAGGTCCAAATCCCATTCCTATATAATCCAGAGCCATAAACACTCAAAACTAGTAAAACAGGAATCCAAAAATTGCTTAACCAAAGGTTTCTAACTTTTGGTTGCACGGATTCCTTATTATCCTCCAAAAAGTACAAGGACTCTCAATTCATCCCCACCACTCTTCCTAGCCCCCTCTCCCTTTGGCATCAAATCTGTCTGTAGTAGCCCTCCATCTCCCTTCCCCTTTCTCTCTCAACCAGTCTCTCCCCCCCCCCCCCAAACAATCCCCATAGGTCTCTATTTCTTCAACTTCTGTCAATCTGTTCTCCCCCATCCATTCTCCCTCCCTCTTGCTCCACCTAACCAGTCTATTTCTCCTTCCCTCTAAGTCAGTCCTTACTTGTCTGTTCTTCTCTCCCTCCCCCAGACATTTTTCTTGAGGCTCTCTCCCTTGCCAGTAGCTACCAGTCTCTCTTTCTCCCCACTCAATAATAATAAGGGGTTAGGTCAAGATAGATCAGGAGTTAGGGACACCTTTTGTATTCAGGAAATATACAAAGTTTTATTAAGGAGTGTGGGAAAGGGAAGGTTTTCAATGGTGATTTAATTTGTTTTCATTAACATGTAGGTGGTATATAAAAACTTGTATAAATAACTTAAATAAATAAATCTAGGGCCGGATCAATGCATGGACCAGGTGAGGTACTGGCTCAGGGTGACAAGCATCAATGGCGCCAAAAGCATGCCTCATCTTCCCCCCTGCACCAGCCATAAACTTGCTCCTCTGACTAGTAGCAGTGCGTCCCACATCATCAGCATATTTCTCTGTCCCCAGGTCTGGCAAACCCCCACCTCAGGCCAGTCTTCCCCTCCATCTACCTTTGAAGGCATTCCCCCCCCCCCCCCCCCAGCACTGGCAGCGCTTCACCTAAAGCTACCCACACCAGCCCAAGTGACTTCCTTCTGCTGCGCTCCTGCAAAAACAGGAAGTTACATCAAAAAGGGGGCGGGCGAGGTGCCGGAGATGGAAGACACCAGGGCTGGTGTGAGTAGTGTCAGGTGAAATGCTGCTGGTGCTTGTGAGAAAACTGCCTTTAAAGAACAACTGGTGGGGGGGTGGCCTGAGAGATAGGGGGTGCACCGAACAAAAGTTGGCTCAGGGCTTCACAGTCTCTTGACCCAGCACTGAATAAATCTTACTTGCTTCTATTTAAAGTCAATCTCTTGCTGCATCCCAGGGTGAAGTACTTATGCCTCCTTTAAATCTGGCAAGCTTATGGGCAGCAAGAGTCCTTTTAGAGACAGCTTGTCCCAAAGAGTGAACTGTAAATGGCACAGGTACTGAATGGTGGAAATGCAGGGGTGGGTCACTATTTTCAAGAAACAGTTGTAAACCTGGTCTCTCTCCTGCTTTCCCTCCCATTGTTTCCTTCTTTTGTTCATTTCTTTGGTTTTCAATTTATAACTTTCTCTTTTATTCTCATCACTTCTATGATTTGAATTATACTCTCTACTTGACTTATCTTATTTCTTTCTGCTGTACTTTAAGGCCTTGGCCTTTGCTCAAAAGGCAGTATATCAACAAAATAATTTACCCCTTAGATGATACAGTAATAGAATGAAGGGAGTTGTTTCACAGTGCACAGAAGGTTATCAATAGAAATCAAACAAAATAAAACATGGAAAAGAAAATAAGATGATACCTTTTTCATTGGACATAACTTAATACATTTCTTGATTAGCTTTCGAAGGTTGCCCTTCTTCGTCAGATCGGAAAGTGCACAGAACAAATTGTTCCCAAGACAGAAGGAATTTTTGATAATATCTGTATTTTTTCACATTTATAAAGTCACTAGTAAGAAAGGCCCGTTTCTGAGGCCAATGAAACGGGCGCTAGCAAGGCGCTTTCGTTCCCATCCCCCTCCCCTTGTTGCTGGACTTACCCTCCGTGCTTCACGGTGGTCGTGGGCACCCTGCCCCGCCCGGTGACCCGCCCCGCGATGTAGAGAGTGGCTAGCTGGCTCCCTCGCTGCCTGTGACCTACAGCCTGCCTGGCTCACTCCCTCCGTTCGTCGTCGCGTGGTAGATCGATGTATGCCCCGCCCTCGCGTCAAACGTGATGACGTTCAGGGCTTAGCGATGCGATTGGTCAAGTGTCATAGCTCCGCTCTCGACGTCATCACGTTTGACGCGAGGGCGGGGCAAACAGTAATGGGGCTAAATTCCGATCTCTGGCACCTCACAAACCGGAAGTTGCAGCTTCATTAGAACGTTGAGGTAGCAAATTATGTGCGGAAGGGGCGTGGCTGTGGGTGGGTCTATCAGTGAGAGTGAGTGGTGCATGAGTGACAGTGAGTGGTGAGAGCCTAAGTGCAGGGCTCCAGGGTTTCCCTGCCATAGAGTGAGCTTCAGAATGTTTGAGGTGAGAATTATTAATATAGATAACTTAGCAAATTTCAGGTTTTTCTATCTTCACTACTGGCTTGAAAAATTAGCGTCTCAAATTTTCTCTTTTAGTGCCTGATGCTTTGAGGTCTCTTCCAATGTGGCACCGTAACATCCCCTGCAATGCAGTTTTCAAGAGCCTCAACCTCTCAAGATGCTATGGCTGCATTCATGTCCACTTCATTCCTATTAACTGCACCTTTTTTTTTGTCAAAGGTGCTATGAGAAAATTATCAAAATATCTCAGAAGCCTTAACCAGGTGGTAAAGGCCTACCCTTTGATATTCTGCTGCTGTGCTACAGTTATAAACAAATTTCAGATACTGCTGTCTGATAGCCCTATAACTTTTAACATTTTCATTATAAAAAAATCACGCCAATTTTTTTTTAGGAGTAATATAAAGAATCTAGTCCTTAGTGCCCAAATTTTTGGCAGCTAACTTTTGATGCATTTTCTTGATTTCACTCCTAAATGTAAAGCTCAACAAATTAAAATAAGAAGATAAAAACATTTCACAGAAAATAAATATTACTTATGTCTTCAAATTGTGATTTCTTTTTGGTCTTTTTTTTTTAATAATTAACAGTTACGTCTTATAAATTGCCTTGGGAGAATTTCTTCAAAAAAGTGATAAATAAATCCTAATCAATCAAGTGTAAATAAGGCATAAGAATGAGAATAGTAACAGTTTACAAGGATTTTCTTAAAGGATAGAGTTCCATAAGGATGTTTTATGGAGCAGCTTTCTCAGAACAGACCTTTCCAATATCTACAGTGCAGTCTTTACCTGGTAGGGTATTCATCTTTCTTGTCTATGCATATTGTCTGCCCCCGGCCGTACCACTCGCCATCATAGTGTAACCGCCCCTCTTCAGAACGTGCATTATGTGGATATTTCTCCAGTTTTATAGGTGCTGAAGGAATTAACAATGAAAGCATTTTATATTCAAATTAGAAAAAAAAAAAAAAAGATATTTCCCATTAGGGTTTCTTATCCCAGGTGTTCAGGTCATTAGTTAACACAGACTCAAAAGTTGCCCTCATGTGATAGGAGGCTTCACACTTAAGCGCATGATGGTCCTATCACTGGCAGAGGCTTGTCACAATACCACTTTGTGCATTCTCATTTACCTTTTGTTTGAAACTAAGTTCAATAGTACACTGAGTTCCTGGCTAAGATAACAGCCTTATATTTCAAATGCTGGCCAGGTGATTTCACTGTTAGCATTTCTTGGCTCTGCCTTTACTTTTGACCCAAAACTTTCCTCACACCAACTTCACCTGGCCTACAGTCTCATCAGCCTTTGTTCAGAACCTCCCAGGGTTTTCTCTCTACTTATATATATATCCCTCTCTTAGCTCAGTTAAGCCATTTTAGCAAAGTACTGAGCCAGACACCACAAACTATGGCTCTCTCTCTCTCTCTCTCTCTCTCTAGAACTTGGTTAACACTGATCCTAGGTAAAGCTGGTAGGTGTTACCCCTGAAGGATGGGATGACCTCCTTCCCTTCATGGGCCTTGAACACTGCCACCACAGCATCACCAGCCTCTACTGGCCTGGGGAACAGAAGCCTGAACTAGAAACTGAATCCAGATCCCCTCATGGCAGTATACAACTCTCTTGTGAACTAGCCCCTCTAGGCTCAGGCCCGGTAGGGTTACCATATGGCTCCAGAAAAAGGAGGACAGATTGAGCCAGTCTGGGTTTTACTTCCATTGGTTTCAATGGAAGCAAAACCCGGACTGGCTCAATGTGTCCTCCTTTTTCTGGAGCCATATTTTTATTTATTTATTACATTTGTACCCCGCGCTTTCCCATACAAGGCAGGCTAGCCTTGTAACCCTAGCAGGGTTCCGCTTCAGAAGAAGTGCAAGCTACTTCAGTCCTACTCTGAGTCACTTCGAACAGCAGAAGCCAGACCTCAAACACGTATTTGGGTTCTCCGTTAAGCAGTGATTACATAATAATTACTAGCAACACACAACTGGACATATACTGTTCTTTCATATTGTGCTTTGCCTCTTGTTTCTGCATATAAACCCTCCAATCCTAATCAGGACTCGCTCAAGTTTCACACACTGTCATTTCAACTGAAATCTGTCTTTCTATAATATTTGTTTGTCATAGAGCAGCAGGCCAAGGGTGGGGAAATGAGAGAATCTGTGTGTGGTTCTACTCTTCCAGTGCCTTTATGTAGAATCCTTGGGCTTTTCTTCCGTTAGCACCATCTCTCTTCTCTTAAATCTCTCACAAAGCTACCATGGCTTAGAAGCAGAATAAAGCTGTGTTACTCCATTGGTTTAATCAAGTATTGACAATGAATGTGACTATGTGGCATCAAAATTATAAAACCACTCTTCCATGGATTGTGTGACTGCCCCATTTGTGATGTCAGTATTTGATCATAACGGAGTATAAGTGGTAGTTGTTCTGGCCGCCTTATTGGGCAGACTAGATGGACCATGTGGGTCTTTATCTGCCACCATATACTATGTTACTTACACCACAAACCAGCTGCAAGTATTGTATCTATCTTGTATCTCTAAGGCTGCATCTGTAAGATGGACCAGAGAAGCAGGAATGGCAGCTTGGGTGGCTTTTATTCATCCTGCAATGCTATATCTAAACCAATGAATCACATTACTACCAATTTTTTGTTTGGTTTTTGTTTTGGGTGGGGGGGGGGGGGGGAATGGTCTGGAAATTTCCTCCTTCTTTCGGTTTCTAGTTCAATTGGAACTAGAACTGGGGAATTCTCCCTTGTTTCCCGCCATTTCCTAAATCAACTATTCCAGTCACTGTAGTAATAATCAGTGGGTTGAGAACCAGAAAATTCAGGGTTCAAAATTCAGTGTCTCCCACTGACATATCTTGTGATTTTGGCCAAGTGCTTTAACCCTCCATTACCTCAGGTACAAAACAATTGCAAGCCCTATTAAGTAGGGAACTACATATGGAACATGTATAACATGCCTTGACTTGGATTTGGAAAAGGCAAATCAAATTTAAAAATCAAAATCCTTATCCGGGACCGAAACCTGAAATCTTAGGGCCTAAATCTGATCACTAGGTGTTGCTGTTGCATGATAACTATGATCCCCTTTCTCTGTGAAGCTTAATGCATTTGACTTTCGAGTTGACAACATCATTCAACTACTAATCAACAAACAAACATGACTTACCTTCTGGCTTTACTCTATGTGGGCCTAGTGTAGCCATTGCCTGGAACAAATGCAAACAAAAGTCACACAAAGCTGTTAAAGAGAGCAAAGGACACCTATTCTCCTTCCATACATACAGAAGGTGTTCAAGAAGGTGGAACTAACTTACAACCTCAAGATCAGATTTATAAGGGTGCTTGGCTGATTTTGATTATTAATCTAATTTAATCTCAGCTTTATATTCCACCAACTACCTTAGGGTCCAAAGCAGATTGCTACCTAAAACTGCAGGATAATGAAGTAAGCCATTCAATTACTTGAGAGGCAGGATTAAGATAGAAAGGGCAACTATCTATGAAATAGAAAACAAATCAATGATAACACCTCTTTCACTTACAGAAAAAAATTGTTCTCATGATCTGTCAGATGGAATCTCACTCTGTTGTGAGACAAAAAGTAATCTCTTCCTACGAGTAAACTATTTGTTTACTTTTTTCTATTTTGTCTGAGAAATGCAGAGCTAAAGGCTGGATGGTGAGAAGTGGAGAAGACCCACAAAGTTGATTTAAATATGAAACTTGTGAGAACTTAAGAGGTAACGCATTCTCACATCTGTTTAAGTGAGGATAAAAACCATGTATTCTTTTAGGGCCCTGTTTACAAATGCAGGCTAGCATTTTTAGCGCATGCTAAAAATTAGCGTGTGCTAACCATATAGATACCCATAATATTTCTATGGGCATCTACATGGTTAGCATGCGCTAAAAATGCTAGTGCACCTTTATAAACAGGGCCATTAGTGTTTATTTGGATTGTTTTAATTGTTTATATTGTTTTGTTGACTGTTTTTAATTAAGGATGTTATGTTTGTAATCTGTTTAGTTTAAATACATGAATAATTAAAGAAATAAAGAGATAAATGATAACTGCTGGAGTGCTATACCAATGGTGGTAGAGGTGGAGGCCAGAGCTGTAATGAAATGTATCTATATCTGAGATAGATTAGAGAACAGTGGTAGAGTAATGTGCAATGTTTAAGTGGGCCACACAAAGAACAGGTATAACTTGAAATGTCTAATTTGAATTTTCCAAATTATATGTGTTTATCCAGCAGAGCTGCTTAAACAGATAGTTTCAAATTATACATGTAGTCAGTGGCGCTGTTTAAGTTAGGTGCTTCAAATTATAAATTATACATTAATTGTGTGGCTACTATATTGACCTTCTCATGTCCAGTGGAAATGAATTCCACAAAACTGTGCCTATACAAGAATAAGCTTTCTTGGGAGATGTTCTAACAGAAGGAACTGATCAGGGCTGTGGAATCGGAGTCAATTTTGGGTGGAGTTGGAGTCAGTCAGTCAATAAAAAATGTACCGACTCCAGATACTAAAAAAAAAAAAAATTATAATATATGGTAAAATTTATCATTTTATACTTTAATCTTTAAATAAATATATTTTGTGGTTTATAGTCCTAATTTTGTACATACAGAAATATCTTATCTTATGTTTCTATAAGTAATCAAATTTCTCTTACATGTACAGTGGTGGAAATAAGTATTTGATCCCTTGCTGATTTTGTAAGTTTGCCCACTGACAAAGACATGAGCAGCCCATAATTGAAGGGTAGGTTATTGGTAACAGTGAGAGATAGCACATCACAAATTAAATCCGGAAAATCACATTGTGGAAAGTATATGAATTTATTTGCATTCTGCAGAGGGAAATAAGTATTTGATCCCCCACCAACCAGTAAGAGATCTGGCCCCTACAGACCAGGTAGATGCTCCAAATCAACTCGTTACCTGCATGACAGACAGCTGTCGGCAATGGTCACCTGTATGAAAGACACCTGTCCACAGACTCAGTGAATCAGTCAGACTCTAACCTCTACAAAATGGCCAAGAGCAAGGAGCTGTCTAAGGATGTCAGGGACAAGATCATACACCTGCACAAGGCTGGAATGGGCTACAAAACCATCAGTAAGACGCTGGGCGAGAAGGAGACAACTGTTGGTGCCATAGTAAGAAAATGGAAGAAGTACAAAATGACTGTCAATCGACAAAGATCTGGGGCTCCACGCAAAATCTCACCTCGTGGGGTATCCTTGATCATGAGGAAGGTTAGAAATCAGCCTACAACTACAAGGGGGGAACTTGTCAATGATCTCAAGGCAGCTGGGACCACTGTCACCACGAAAACCATTGGTAACACATTACGACATAACGGATTGCAATCCTGCAGTGCCCGCAAGGTCCCCCTGCTCCGGAAGGCACATGTGACGGCCCGTCTGAAGTTTGCCAGTGAACACCTGGATGATGCCGAGAGTGATTGGGAGAAGGTGCTGTGGTCAGATGAGACAAAAATTGAGCTCTTTGGCATGAACTCAACTCGCCGTGTTTGGAGGAAGAGAAATGCTGCCTATGACCCAAAGAACACCGTCCCCACTGTCAAGCATGGAGGTGGAAATGTTATGTTTTGGGGGTGTTTCTCTGCTAAGGGTACAGGACTACTTCACCGCATCAATGGGAGAATGGATGGGGCCATGTACCGTACAATTCTGAGTGACAACCTCCTTCCCTCCGCCAGGGCCTTAAAAATGGGTCGTGGCTGGGTCTTCCAGCACGACAATGACCCAAAACATACAGCCAAGGCAACAAAGGAGTGGCTCAGGAAGAAGCACATTAGGGTCATGGAGTGGCCTAGCCAGTCACCAGACCTTAATTCCATTGAAAACTTATGGAGGGAGCTGAAGCTGCGAGTTGCCAAGCGACAGCCCAGAACTCTTAATGATTTAGAGATGATCTGCAAAGAGGAGTGGACCAAAATTCCTCCTGACATGTGTGCAAACCTCATCATCAACTACAGAAGACGTCTGACCGCTGTGCTTGCCAACAAGGGTTTTGCCACCAAGTATTAGGTCTTGTTTGCCAGAGGGATTAAATACTTATTTCCCTCTGCAGAATGCAAATAAATTCATATACTTTCCACAATGTGATTTTCCGGATTTAATTTGTGATGTGCTATCTCTCACTGTTACCAATAACCTACCCTTCAATTATGGGCTGCTCATGTCTTTGTCAGTGGGCAAACTTACAAAATCAGCAAGGGATCAAATACTTATGTCCACCACTGTATAATACATAGTAGGAATTGGAGTCAGAGTCAAAGGTTTGATGTACCGACTCCACAGCACTGGTACTAAGAAGGCTGCTCACTGGTTCATATGCATGAAATCAACATGTGAGATAGTCTGGGCCAACTGTTAAAGCTGCCATTTGGCTATACCTGAGACTTGCATTTACATAGTGCATAGGGGAATCTATTTCTTGCACCTTCTATAACTACTTAAAGCAGCCAAGGTATAGAAGAAACAATTCACCATTAGGATACAGCCTAACAGCAATGGGTCAATGACTACAAACTCATGAGTACCACTACTCCTACTTCAATCATACCTTTCTGATTGTAGTCCAGTCTTCAAGTATGTCCAGGTCTTGTAACATGTAAACTATATAGGGTCGTTAAACAGTTAAGGAAAAACTGATTTTACAATGAAGCAGCTACATTTTGACTATGTACTTTCAAAAGCAAACTTAAAGAGAAAGAAAACTCAGGACTTGAATGGGGGGAAAAAATGGTCAGCATTCAGCCTGTGGCAGCCAGAATGAGTTCATCTGCCTTAAGTAGACAAGAAATGTTGTCTTTGCTGCTTCCACTTGTAAACTGCCCACAAATAAGTTCAATTCAAAACAGTGAAGAAAACTGGGTGGTGAGAGGGGGGAGGGGAGTGACTGCGACTCCTCTGAGTAATTATCCATTTAAAAGTCTAAATTCTTTCCAACATAAATTTTTCTTTTTTTAATTTCAGACCCACGTGCAACTGGGGACCCAGTTCTCCAACTAGCCCAGCAGCTGGCTTCCTTGATGTTCAAGTTTGCCTGTCACATCTGATGGAGATAGAGAGATAATGAGGCGCTAACACTGCATGGTGCTCTTACAGGGCAAAGTGCTCAGGACTTTCTTTGTCTCCATCTGCTGGTTGACAGGCGTAATTTATGGACTAAACTGGTGAGGACGATAAGGAATGAGCTTTAATTAAATCTGGAAAATTATGTGGGCTCCCACTGGTGACTAATCTGAAGTTTTGTGGGCCTATTAACTGTCTACATAGCACTATAACACAAACACAGAAGAGACAGACTTTCCTCGATAGAGCTTACTGTCTAGCGCAAACCTGCAAAGAAGGCATGTACAGTAAAAGGAACTTTGTTTAACATAAAATGATTAAATCAAGGTGGCTATAATCAGGGAAAGCTGGTGTTTTAGTTTTTAAGAGTAGGCTCAGAAAGGTGATTTTTAAAATTTAAATACAGAATGTGAATATGGCAAGAAAGGAAGCATGGCATATTGATTCAGAAAGGCTATCTAAATGCCCTGGTCAACAGGGCTGAACCTGTGCCTCTAGGGAACTGAGGCTGGACAGCTCAGCAGAGCTATGGAGATTGTTGATCCAAGAAATCTGAGAATAGTTATCTAGTGAAAACTAACAGATGCAGATAAGCCTTTGGAAGTTCCTCTTTGGGGCAGCACAAGGTGTGCATTAAACTGAAACTAAGATACAAGAAAGTACAGGAAGACATCTCTGCTTGTCCAACAGTCTCTTTGGAGTTTGTGACATGGAAATTCTGTTCATCTGGCTTCTGCTCCTGACCAATGCTGGTTCTACACAAGTGTTTCCTGATTCTTGTCCAATGCCTGCTCTACATTGCTGTCTCCTGGCCCTTAGTCTCTCCGTGTACATAGTGCAAGAGTATTCTCTCACCAAGATATTCAATACAGCAAGGCAGAAAAGGCAAGGGGCACAGATGAAAGCATTCTGCATGAGGAATAAAGTGTGTGGAGCAGGAGGAAGAGTATCTGGGAGATAAAGGATAGACCATAAAAAAATTGCAGAGTGAATGCACTTGGAGGTGACTACCAGACCCTTGAATTGCATATGGAAGCTGAGAATAGGGGTTATATGGAAAATACATTGCACACCACAATTTTTAAAAGATACAATGCAAAAATGGCTCAGTGGCAGACCTAGGAGCAGCAGGCTGCAAAAGACTAAGAGGCAGTGGGTAAGGTTATTAGCAGCATATTCAGAAAGAATACGCCAGGCCCCCTCCCTGCCCTTCTTCAAATCCTTGCTCAAAGCCCACCTCTTCAATTTCGCCTTCGGCACCTAACCACTATACCTCTATTCAGGAAATCTAGACTGCCCCAACTTGACACTTCGTCCTTTAGATTGTAAGCTCCTATGAGCAGGGACTGTCTTTCTTTGTTAAACTGTACAGCGCTGCGTAACCCTAGTAGCGCTCTAGAAATGTTAAGTAGTAGTAGTAGAAATAATCTGATAATGTTACAGAGTAATGAACGGTATAATTTAGCAGTGTTTTGGATGTGTGCTGAGAATGAGAGAGTGAGGTGGTCTACTGATTAGAGCAGTATGCTGAAAACCAGAGAAGGCTAAGATTCAAATCCTGCTTCTCCAACTGATACTCTTTGTTACTCTGGGAAAATCAGTTTACCTTCACTTGCCTCAGGCACAAACTTAGATTGTAAGGACTCCGGGGTAGAGAAATACAGTGCCTGAAATGCAATTTGCCTTTAGATTGGAATTGGAAAAGGTAAGTAATTAAATCTAAAATCCAAATTCACAAAAGACAACTCAGACTGTAGGATGAAAGTCTTATCCAAAGACAGAAAAAGAGGGAAGTGTGGTAGTGGTGGTGGGACATCCAGGAGACAATATCAGACAAGAGGGCTGAAATTTAGAATTAGATTCTTTGAGCATATCAGATAGCATAAATAACATCTTGAAAAATATGAGTGGAGAGTCAATAAGAGGGCCAAAGCTTTTGCTGCAGACATAAAGGAAGTAAGTTTATAACCAAGACATTTTTCAGAATGAAAACATGCATATTACATTTTGAAAACCACCCTAGTGTGAACACAAATTCCTCACCAACTTCACTCTTGAGAACACTTCCACTCACTCAGTTTATGCATGTACTAGCTGTATACAGAATTTTATATGCCCCTATTTTGATATATAACACACCACTCTTTGCGAAGAAATGACTTTAAGGGTCCTGTTTATTAAGGTGTGCTAGCATTTTTAGAGTATGCTAAAAATTACCATGCGCTAACCGTGTAGACACCCAGGAATATTGTGGGCATCTACACAGTTAGAGTGCACTAAAAACGCTAGTGCACCTCTAGCACACTTTAGTAAACAGGGCCCTAAAAGTTTTCCTCAAAATGAGCAAGACCAATGAAAAGATCTTTCGACCCCTACATCTAACTCAAACCAGCCACACTCCCCAGCACCCACGGCCAAAATCTCTTAGCAGGTACAGGTTTAGATACAGCTTGAAGTATGATTTCAGAGGTACAGGCCCACTATTAAAAGAAAATGATCACCTTTTCCATAATCATCACATATGAAACTTCTTGTTCTATTTCAAATATGATTTTTTAAATCTAGCTATACATTTGTGTTTTTATTTTGTGGTAAGTTTATGATATGGTGAGGGCAATATTCAAAACAATTTGCCTAGGTCAAATTAACTGTCTGGAAATTCTCCTTCAATCTGGCAAAGATAATGTGTGATGTTTCTTAGTGCATGCACTTTCAGCTGCACTGAAGAGGTTCTCCAAAAAATGAGTTGAGTTTAGATCAGAAGGTAAAATTAGTCCTTACCCGATAATTTTCTTTCCATTATTCCTAACAGATCAATCCAGAGACTTGTGGGTTATGTCCCTCTGCCAGCAGCTGGCGATAGAGAGAACATCTGAGGTTTGCTTCATCAGGTCACGTGCAGCCTGCTTAACCTCAGTATTATTGATACCAAAGCAGTGGAACCACCAGAAAACCAACCGAGAAGATCTTTCCTGCCTCTACAATGATCATGCAAGTCCCTCATTACCGCATCGCAGACAGCATGCAATAATGAACATAGTACATACAGACTGTGGTTTTGTTTCTACTTCCTCTTCTAAACTCAAGACAAAGAAAACTCTAAATTAACGCTCCTCGATGCTCCAAGGGGCTTGGCATGCTCTTTTGGGCACGCCCTGTGGCCGTACATCGCAATAGTAGCAGCCTCTTATAGAGAGCAGGAAAACCCCCGTTGACATCAACAGGTATCCTCCACAGTACTTGCTGGAATTGGCACCAACGCTCTCCAACGAGAGAGCAGTGCTCAGTATAAGCTGGATGGTACCCCGAACAAGCAAGATCCCTGCAAAAGCAACCAGGTAATAACCTCTTCCCAGCTTTGATATTTTACCTACTTTCAGTTTGTTTTCATCAGTTAATTAAGATCAACAGAATATATGTAGGACATACTAAATGTATTAGCAATTTTCAATGATTAATTCAAGATCACAGAACCAAATATGCAATTCTATTGCTTAGGCATCAATTCATACATCAAAGTCAAGATACCATCTAGCTCTTATTTCTATAGTCTTCAGAAATGCATCCTAGGCTATGCACACTCCATTTACCCACAAACAGGAAAACTATTGGCCTCCTGTAATGAAATCATGACCTCTACCAACAATGAGCCTCTGTCTCTACACCCTCCCTTGTGGGTCAATATTTGCAACTATTAATAAGAACACAAGAATTGTCATACTGGGTCAGAACAGAAGTCCACCTAGCCTAACATCCTGTTTCACTGCCAATACAGGTCACAAGTACCTGGCAGGATCCCAAAAACTAGCAAGATTCCATGCTATGCAACCTGAAAAAGGTCAAGAGAAGGGCGACAAAGATGATACAGGGGATGGGACAACTTCCCTATGAGGAAAGGCTGAAGAGGCTGAAGAGGTGGGCTCTTCAGCTTGGAGAAAAGGCGGCTGAGGTGAGATATGATAGAGGTCTATAAGATGAGTGGAATGGAACGGGTAGATGTGGAGCGTCTGTTTACGCTTTCCAAAAACACTAGGACAAGGGGACATGCGATGAAGATGCAGTGTGGTAAATTTAAAACGAATCGGAGGAAAATTTTCTTCACTCAACGCGTAGTTAAACTTTGGAATTCACTGCCGGAAAAAGTGGTTAAGACGGTTAACTTAGCGGACTTCAAAAAAAGGTTGGACAGCTTCCTGGAGGAAAAGGCCATAAAATGTTACTGAATGGACAAGGGAATAATACACTATTTCTAGGATGGGTGGGACAAATTACTTGTTCTTTTGGCCACTGTCGGTGACAGGGTGCTGGGCTCGATGGACCCTTGGTCTGTCCCAGCATGGCGATGCTTAGGTGAACCTTCAGACATGCACCACTCCCCATCACAGGGTGGCTCAAGGCTCTCCTCTCCCACTTCCAATATCTCCCATTCCCTTCCCCACCATTCCACAGTGCAACATTACACTCATCTCCCCCTCCCCTTAAGACGTCCAGCATCTCTCTCCTTTCCTACCTCCATACTCTCCTCCCCCGTAGTCTCCAGCAGCTTTGTCCTTTCTTCCAACACCATGAAATCTAGCATCTCCCTCCTCTCTCCCCCCATGGTCTCTAGCATGTGTCCCTCCTTCTTTGCCTTCCTCAACCCTCATAAGGTGTTCAGGGGCTTACATCCCCTTCCTCCTGGGTGGCGATGCAGTAGTCACCATTTGTAGAATATTCACTGGGGTTAGCACAGGCCCTTGAACATCTGTGCATGCTCAAGGCCTGCCAGCTTCTGCCCCCTCCAAACAAGCCTTGAAAATGCGTAGATGCTCAAGGCCCCATGTCAGCCACAAAGATTTTCTATAGATGCTGTCACATTGGCGCTGGTGTTGCCCTCTAAATTGCGACACCTTAGGTGGATGCCTAGCTTAAGTGGAGGGGCATTTTCAATGACGTCTAAATCCAACTTTGGACGTTTTGCTGAACACATCCAAAAACCAAGTAGTGAAAATGACCATTTTCAAACCAGAAAAACGTCTATCTTTTTTTTTTTTTAAATGACTTATCTCCTAGATGATGTTGTGCTTAGTATGTCTATCTTTTCAGTCTATAAAAAAAAAAGATCTAAGTGAAAAACGCACAATATCAAGCCATTAGGACATTGGAGGAGCCAGCTTTCCTAGTAGACTGGCCACAAAGGCATCCCAGCAGAGCGGTGGGGAACCCTAGGTGGCACTGCAGTAGACTTCACATAAAAGATCCTAGGCATACATCTCACTATTACCCTCTTATATTGTAAGGTGAGCACTTCAAAACCCACAAAGAGCCTTCTGTACCCAACTATACACTACTAAAATAACCCTTATGGCTGAAGGTACCACCTATATGTGGGTACAGTAGGTTTTTTTTTTTTTGGGGGGGGGGGGAGGGCTGACACTTTCCACCACAACTGTAATAGTTAAGAGTGGATTATGGGCCTGGGTCACCTTCTGTACAGTGCACTGCACCAACCACTACGCTATTCCAGGAACTTGCTTGCTGCTCTAATAGAACTGGCCATAACATCTGAAGCAGTCATAAAGGCTGGTATGTACTGTTTCATTTACATCTTTGCAGGGTGGGAGGGGGTCAGTGAACACTGAAGGAGTAAGGTGGTGTCATTCCTTTATTCCTGCTTTGCTCATCTTGTCATTTAGGGCATTTAGGGCATTTTTGTTGTGGCTTATTCGTTAATAAAACAGGTATAGACAAAACTGTCCAAGTGTTAGGAACTCCCAGATCCCACCCCCCTTGTGATTTCTGATGGATTTCATAGAAAAATGTCTAAAAATTGGTTTTGAAGAAAAATGTCTAAATGCAGATTTATGCCACTTTTCGGACATTTTTCTCTTTTGAAAATGAGCCCCTTAGTGGACAGGCCATCTGGCCCTGTAGTTATCCCTAGGGCAGGGGTTCTTAACCAGTGGTGCCCACACCCCTAAGGATTACAGGAAAAGATCAAACAGGGTGCGGAGAAAGGTCTTGAAATCTGAGGCAATTTACTGAAACTTTTTGGAGAAAGTGAAGGTAATTATTAGGACAGTTACTGGTAATATAATTGTGTACTATCGTAATTTTAGAAATATGTCAGCAGCTAACAGTGACATATGTAGCTGTCATCAATCACTAGTGGACACGTGGTTTAGGAAAGAGGTGTGAGGGTTTAGGAAAGAGGTGTGAGGGTTTCACTTATCAGTTAAAGGGATGCGGGAACCAAAAAACATTAAGAACCCCTGCCCTAGGAATAAGCAATGGCTTTCCCCAGATCTATCTCAATAATGGTTTATGGAGGGTTTTTTTCAAAAGAATTTGTCCAAACCTTTTTTTTAAACCCAACTATGCAGCTCCTTTTACTACATCTGTTGGTAATGAATTGCAAAGCTGAACTATACATTGAAAGAAAAAATTCTCTTCAATTTGTTTTAAAGGTACTACCTTACACGTCCTTTTACTAAGATGTGTAAAACAGATTTGGTGTGCGTTAAGTGCCATGCAGCTCTATAGGTATACGAGTTGTACAGCATTTAGCTCACCCTAATTGTTAGTGTGCCCTAAATCCGTTAGCACGCCTTAGTAAAAGGACCCCTTAGCAACTTCATATTGTGTCCTCACATCTTAGTACTTTTTGAAACAGCAACCAATTGAGTCACATTTACCCATTCCATTTCACATGGAGGGGCATTTTCGATATGACGTCCAAATCGGACTTTGGACATTTTGTGCTAAACGTCCCAAATACGAATAGAAAACATGACCATTTTTGAAACCGCAAAAGTCTATCTTTTTTTTCAAAAATACCGTTTGTAACAAGTTTTTGTTATCTTTTCAGGCCATTTTCGGAAAAAGAAACCCATACAAGTGAAAAAAGTAGAAAATCAAGCCATTGGGATGTAGGAGGGACCAGCATTTTTAGCAGACTGGTCCCCCAGACATCCCAGGAGCGCAATGGAGCACCCCAGGGGACACTGCTGTGGACATCATATAAATGCTCCCGAGTACACATTTCACAGTTGCTGCCCTATCTTGTCTGCTGAGTCCTTCAACACCCAGCCAACTGTATACCACTACAGTAGACCTTATGGGTGAAGGGGGCACCTACATGAGGGTACACTGGGATTCTGGAGAGCTCACCGTTTCTTCAGAAGAGTAATAGGTAGGGATAGGTATGGGCCTGGGTCTATCTACAGTGCACTGCACAGACCAGTAGACTACTCCAGGGACCTGCATGCTGCTCTAATAGACCTAGCTATAATATCCAAGGCTGTCATAGAGGCTGGTAAGTAATATTTGTATTCACATTTTTGGGGGGTGGGAGGAGGATCATCCCAGATTCCCTCCAGTGGTCATCTGGTCATTTAGGGCACCTTTTTGTGCCTTATACATTCTAAAAACAGGTCTAGTCCAAGCATTTAGATTTTCACTCTGATGTTTTCATTTTGTTCCATTATGGCTGTAAAACATCCAAGTGTTAGGAACACCCTAAGCCCGTCCTAATCCTGCCTTCGAAACATCGCCTTGTGGTTTGGAAGCACTGGAGATGAATTGCATAGAATTGAAGAACCCCAAACTCCTTTGCCTTTCTTCACATAAGAGTCATTCCATTCCTTTAATCATTTTGGTTGTCCTTCTCTGTACCTTTTCTAATTCCATTATATCTTTCTTCTCAACCCACAGAGGTATCATATATGGTTCCATCTTGCTTTTCCTGTGACCTTGAATAATAGCAGTAATCCATAGAATATAAGACTAATTTAAACACAAAGCTTAACTAAGTCTTCAACCAACAAATTTTTGTACTGGGGCCAACATGGGTTATCATCAGACATGTGCAAACTTGCCGCATTGTTCCGTTGTGAGATCAACAAGAAAAGGATATCTGATACAACAACTGGCTTCTTCTTCTTATCTGGGCTGAAAGGATCCTTTCGCTTTTTTCTTGACTGTAGTTCATCATTCCATAGTTCTGAAACACAAACCAACCCAAACAGTACCATTATTAGGATAAATCATGTAGTGAGTCACAAATCCAAGACAAATATCTCTACTAGTACAGGCATAGAAGGTAGTGGTTTTCAGGGACACTGAATGAAACACTAACCAGCACATAGTCGGCTGCTGGGTTCATGGCCTTTGGCCAGGATGTCTACATTTGGTGCAACTAAATTATGGGTCTAGTACAAGACCAACTAGTAGGATACAAGGAAAGTACAGCAAAGTTGCTCACCTCTAACTAGGTGTTCCCACGGATGGCAGAATAAATCAGACACACAGGCATAGAAGCCAACTTTTCAAAATGATTGGAGGTGCTGAATTTTTTCACAGGTGGTGCATTCCCCCCTCCCTCCCCTCTGCTCCCCCCCCCTCTGAGTTCCAGGCCCCCCTCCTCCCTTGCCTCCAAGTTCCAGACCCCCCTCCCTCTCCTCCAAGTTCCAGGCCCTCCTCCCTACCTCTGAGTTCCAGGCCCCCCTCCCTCCCTCTCCTCCGAGTTCCAGCCCGACCTCTTCTCCCACAACAGTCCTTCGCCTGTCCCTCGCCTTCCTGCGTGCCGCACAGAATTAAAAAAAGTCATCTTACCTCTGGGTCCTGGTGGCAGCAGTGAAAGGCGAGCAGGCTCGGCACTTCAGCCTGCCTTCCTTCTCTCTCAGCTCTGCCTCTGGTCCCGCCCTCATTTACTGTTTTCCCAAGGGCAGGACCAGAGGCAGAGCTGAGAGAGAAGGGAAGGCAGGCTGAAGCGCCGCCCCGAGCCTGCTCGCCTTTCACTGCTGCCACCAGGACCCAGAAGTAAGATGACTTTTAAAGGAGTGGCTTAGTGGTTAGGGTGGTGGACTTTGGTCCTGGGGAACTGAGTTTGATTCCCACTTCAGGCACAGGCAGCTCCTTGTGACTCTGGGCAAGTCACTTAACCCTCCATTGCCCCAGGTACAAATAAGTACCTGTATACAATATGTAAGCCGCATTGAGCCTGTCATGAGTTGGAAAGCGCGGGGTACAAATGTAACAAAAACAAGTTCTGGGCAGAACGCAAAAAGGAAAGGGCAGGCGGAGGACTGTTTTGAGGGAGAAGAGGGCGGGCAGCGCAGGTCGGGCTGGCTCCTGGCTGTGAACTTCCGGTTCCAGCAGATCAAATATTGGGGGTGCTCCAGCTCCCACAGCACCCACGGAGTCGGCGCCTATGCACACAGGTGATCAGAGCTCAGAAATTACTAGAAAAGCTTCAGAGCATGCATGTCCCTTCTTGTGCATCACACTCCTGCAAAAATATCTTAGAATATAGTTTAATGCCAACTCTTACAGGCTGAAGGGATTATGTGTCCAATTTATCCTGCTCTCTAAGGAGAACACTTTCCATCGACAAGAAGTATGACTCAGCCATTCAAATTGGGTTCCCCCAAGCTGTATACTGCATAGGGCATCTCTATGCCTGACCAGGGTGTCTCTGCAGATTAAGAGGTTCTGCTTATGGACAGCATTCTTATTTCATGTTTTAAGGAAACCAGTTTGCTTGATGGTCCTAGAAGAGCTGATGCAACTTAGCTTGTCTTTCTTCACTGTAATGAGGCTCAAGTGGCAGCTTTGCAGATCTCTTGTAGAGAGGCGTTTCTTAAATAAGCTATAGATGCTGACATGGCTCTTCTTTGCTGGGCCTTTACTTTTATCTTAGACAGTAAAGAAGTAATTCTACAAAGAAGGCACCAACATTTATGTGGCACCTATATGAGTAAATGCCAAAGATCTGGCAACACATATGTAGTTTTTGATAATGGTATGCTATCGCTTGTCTTTTTATCTTTATCAATACAGATTTTCCCAGGAGATGGTCTGCAAGAGTTTAAGTATTATATATCGCTCTTTATTCAGGTGGATTGATGTCAAGTAACTTCTTTTTTGACAACTAGAAACTCTGTGTGCATTATGCAACCTATGCTGGAGGCATCTGTTCTCAGAACATACTGAGGTTGTATTGTGTTATACAGTTTATATTCGACCTTTAACCATAAGGATGCAAGGCAGACTACATATAAAGAGCAGCTTAACATGAGAAGGAATATAAAATAACCATACAAAAATATAATATCAAAAATGGACATTAATCTCCCACAATCTAAATAATTTGGGGGCTCATTTTCAAAGCACTTAGACTTACAAAGTTTGATAGGTTATTATGTAACTTTGTAAGACTAAGTGCTTTGAAAATACACCTCTTAATCTACAATCATTGTCTTGCAAACAAATGTTTTGAGTGCCTTATTAAAGTGAATCTGAACAGGAATATCATTCCATATTTTAGCACTTTGATAAGTAAATGAATGTTCCCAAATAGAATCATAATTTACATTTTTCATTGAAGGAAAATCAAGAGTTAATCTTTGAGCGCTTCTCAAATTTGACCTATTTACAGAAAATACCAGATGTTGTGTGGGAGGCGGGGCTAGTGCTGGGCAGACTTATATGGTCTGTGCCCTGAAAAAGACAGATACAAATCAAGGTAAGGTATACACAAAAAGTAGCACATATGAGTTATCTTGTTGGGCAGACTGGATGGACTGTGCAGGTCTTTTTCTGCCGTCATCTACTATGTTACTATATATATTTTCAGAGCACAATCCGTAAAAACATTGAAAAACCAAGCAGGCTATCTTAATATAAGGTTGAGGATAAAAAGTCCTTTCAGAAGCATGGATTGAATGGTCCATTAGCAAAATGACCAAAGAAGGCAATGAGAACAACTGACTTTTTAAGCAAGGTTGTGTAGACTGATTCAAATGGAAATTCAGGTCCCACTGAACTCTTCTCGTATAGCAACATCAGGGCCGGCTTAACCACTGGACCAGGTGAGGCTCTGGCCCAGGGAACCGGCAACTAAGGGCACCAAAATATCCAGCCTCTGGCCTCACCTGGACTACATAAGCCCTTTCTTCCCACCCCTCATCCTCGGTATGGTCTCTTTCCTTCTCTCTTCCCCCTCCCTGCAGATCTGCCATTGTTCCCTCACTTCTCTCAGTCCCCAGAGCTAAAAACGCTAGTGCACCTTAGTAAAAGACCTCTATAATTAGCTCTTGGAATCAAGCCTAAAATCCTCAACATATGTCAACTTGGGAGATTTTTTTTTTAAGAATATATTTATTGAATTTTATAATAACTAAAGTTACAAACCCAGATCCCATTTTATGCAGTGTGACCTATTTACTAATAACTGGAATTAACAATAAAATAACATGTTTTATGTTTCAATCATTTTGATTAATAGTAGGTAAATGAACGGTGTACAATGTTGCTCAGTTCTTTTAAGGAATTGACATATGAATAACTCTTCTAACAAAGAATGTGCTTCCAACATTTCTAACCCAACCCCCTTCCCATACCCCCTCTTCCCCCCCCCCCCCTCAAACCCTTTCTCCACCCCTCTCCCGCCCCTATAAACCTATTACACAAAACACAGGTATTCAAGTCTTCTCATCTTCCTACACAGTCTCTCAATTTAGAATTCTACTTCTTGCTGCTGGTTGTAAGGTATCCCAAAAATTCACCCAGGTTTTTTCCAGCTTTCTGCCCTCCATAGAGGAAAGATCTGTGATTCCACATCGTTCCAATTTCAAAAGCTCAATCATGTGTGTCCTCCAGGCCCCCAAGGAGGGGCCCCCGCTCTCTCTCCAGTTCAGCAGGATGGTCTTTTTTCCAACCAGCACTGCTCTATGAAGAAAGGAGTTTAGACCTGGAGGAGCAGACCCTGCACACTCATATCTTCCAAACAGCAGCAGTGGTTGTCTCTGTATAGTGCTGCAGCCCCAATACCGTTTGGTTTCAGCTAATATTTGAGACCAAAATCTCACAGCCCGAGGGCAAGACCAGAACATGTGCCCAAGTCCGGCTGAGGTCTTGTCTAACATGTTTTAATATAGTCCACACTGATGGCTTCCCTCTTGAATATCTGAAATTGTGCTATTAAGTTGCTTTACTTCAAGTGATTAATAGGGAATGAATGAGAACATCAAATAAATTTCATGAGATCATCAACCTCTCAAATCCTGATCTTCACATATAGCTTTGATAAAACTGATCTGAAGTTGGCTATTTAAGTTTTTTGGGCTTATTTGGTTTTCAATGTGTGTTATACAGGTGATACATACTGCCTTGCAAATACCACAGCAACACCTATTTTATGATGACATGTGGGTGGCCTACTGGTTACCTGATTTGACCTGGGTTCAAATCTTACTTTTGCCACTGACATTGGCAATGATTTTGGAGAAGTTGCTGGGAGGGCAATTTTCAAAAACAATATTTATCTGGGAAAGAGGCTGTCCAAAAATTGCTTACTTTTCCTTAGGTAAAAAGTATAAAAGTGAGGGGGGGGGGGGGGGGGAACAGCGAGTTTTTGTACTAGATTAGATGGCAATCTCTGTATTAAACAGTTTGCATTCAAGCAACAAACCAGTGGTTGAGAGATGTTACCAATATTGTACTATTCAAATTTTCAATAAAAACTTAAAGTACAAAAAAAAAAAGTATAAACGTGAATCAAGAGGCGGAATGAGAAGGCGGGCTCAGGGAAGCAATAGGTCAATGGAGGCAATAATGCATGTAGTTTTGCATTTTCTACACTACGCATATTATTTTTCACACAAAACAGACCCACAGAGAAAGCAGGTACAACTCTTTGTAGTTACTGTTTCCTGAGCAATTTTCAAATTGAAAGTTTTTCCTTTTGAAAATGGATGCAAATCTGCAGGGAAAATCTACCTGTAAACTTTGCAGTTCCCTGCAAAGATTTGAAAACTTCCCCCTTTATCTCAAATACTCGTGTGCAGGATAATTTTATAGAAGGCTGCTAACTTGTGTGGCGGATATGTGCATAAGTTACATCTAATTTATCAAGGGAGCTTACACCTGTATCTGCCTTCATAAAATTATCGCTCAGCAAGCTTTTGTACACCTCACCTTATGCATAAATTTTATAAAACGCGAAGATACTTACCTGTAGCAGGTATTCTCCGAGGACAGCAGGCTTCACATTCTCACAAGTGGGTAGACGCACCCCGCATCATCCAGGTTGGGAAAATGCCAAGAAAAAAAGAACAAGAGCTTTTGGAGTGTGAGGTGTGCTCCAATGCGAATGCTCAAGTGCCTTCCCGCCAGCAGCTTGGCCGCGCCTTTCAGTTTAATACAAAAGCAAAATACGAAATAAAATATGAAAGGGGGGGGGGGGCAGGATTGTGAGAATGTGAAGCCTGCTGTCCTCGGAGAATACCTGCTACAGGTAAGTATCTTTGCTTTCTTCGAGGACAAGCAGGCTTACCATTCTCACAAGTGGGGAATCCTTAGCATCCAGGCTCACCCAAAACAACAAACATTGGTCAATTGGGCCTTAACGCAGATTAACCTGAAAGCATATACAACTAGAGGAGTGTGCAGCCTGGAACAGAACAAAACGGGCCTAGCAGTTGGATTTTAGACTCCAAACAGATTCTGCAACACTGACTACCCAAACCGACTGTTGTGTCAGGTATCCTGCTCAAGGCAGTAGTGAGATGTAAAAGTGGGGACTGAAGACCACGTCGCAGACTTGCAAATATCTTCAATGGAAGCTGACTAAGTGGGCTACCAACACAGCCATGGCTCTAACATTTTGAGTCATGACATGACCCTCCAAAGTCAGCCCAGCCTGGGCATAAGCGAAGGAAATGCAATCTGACAGCCAAATGGATATGGTGAGTTTCCCCGATGGCGACCCCCCCCCCATGCTGTTGGGATCAAAAGAAACAAAGAACTGGGTGGACAGTCTGTGGGGCTTTGTCCGCTCCATGTAAAAGGCCAACGCTCTCTTGCAGTCCAAGATATGCAAGCTGCTTTTGCCAGGATGGGCATGAGGTTGGGGAAAGAACGTTGGCAAGACTGGTTTAGATGGAACTTTGACACCACCTTTGGCAGGAACTTAGGGTGTGTGCGGAGGACTACTCTGTTGTGATGAAACTTAGTGTAAGGTGCATCCACTACTAAG
Organism: Microcaecilia unicolor; assembly: GCF_901765095.1. NCBI lineage: Eukaryota > Metazoa > Chordata > Amphibia > Gymnophiona > Siphonopidae > Microcaecilia > Microcaecilia unicolor. The sequence continues at coordinate 108,271,920 of NC_044039.1, forward strand.
GCTTGAAGCTTGCTGATCCTACAAGCTGAAGTAACAGCCACCAAGAAAATGACCTTCCAGGTCAAGTACTTGAGATGGCAGGAATTCAGCGGCTCAAAAGGAGCATTCATCAGCTGAGTGAGAACGACGTTGAGATCCCATGACATGGTGGAGGTTTGGCAGGGGGGCTTTAACAAAAGCAAACCTCTCATGAAGCGAACAACTAAAGACTGTCCAGATATAGGCTTACTCTCTACACATTGATTATAAGCATTAATTGCACTAAGGTGAACCCTTATAGAGTTGGTCTTGAGACCAGACTCTGATAAGTGTAGAAGGTTTTCAAGCAGGGTCTGTGTAGGAAAAGAAAGGGGATCCATGGCCTTGCTGTCACACCAGATGGCAAACCTCCTCCATGTAAAAGAATAACACCTCTTAGTGGAATCTTTCCTGGAAGCAAGCAAGACCCAGGAGTCACCCTCTGAAAGACCCAAGGAAGCAAATTCTAGGCTCTGAACATCCAGGCTGTGAGAGCCTGAGAATGGAGGTTGGGATGTAGAAGAGACCCCTCGTTCTGAGTGATGAGGGTCAAAAAAACACTCCAATCCACGGTTCTTCGGAGGATAATTCCAGAAGAAGAGGGAACTATATCTCTCGCGACTAGTAGGGCGTGATCAGAATCATGGTTCCGCGGGTTTCCATGAGTTTCAATAAAGTCTTTCCTACTAGAGGTATCGGAGGATACACATACAGAAGGCCTGTACCCCAATGAAGAAGGAAGGCATCTGACGCTAGTCTGTCGTAGGCCTGAAGCCTGGAACAGAACTGAGGGACCTCGTGATTGACCTGAGTGGCAAAAAGATCCACAGAGGGGTGCCCCACGCTTGGAAGATCTTGCGGGCTATGCCCATATTTAGAGACCACTCGTGAGGTTGCATTATCCTGCTCAGTCTGCCAGCCAGGTAGTCGTTTACACCTGCCAGATAAGTGGCTTGGAGAAACATGCCGTGTTGGCAAGCCCAATGCCACATCTGGACGGCTTCCTGACACAGAGGGTGAGATCCGGTGTCCCCCTGCTTATTGGTGTAATACATTACAACCTGATTGTCTGTTTGAATGAGAATAATTTGATGGGACAGCCGATATCCAAAATCCTTTAGAGCGTTCCAGATCGCTCTGAGCTCCAGGAGATTGAGTGTGAAGGACATTTACATAATTTCCCCAACCTAGGAGAGATGCATCCATCGTCAGCACTTTTTGCAACTGAGGAATTTGGAATGGAAGTTCCAAGGTCAAATTGGACCAAATTGTCCACCATTGAAGAGGGCATGCAAGATCCATGGACACTTGGATGACATCTTCTAGACTTCCCGTGGCTTGATATCACTGGGAAGCCAGGGTCAATTGAGCAGATCTCATGTGCAGACGTGCCATGTGCATAACGTATACTGTGGAAGCTATGTGATTCAACAATCTCAACATGTGCCGAGCTGTGACCTGCTGTGATGTCTGTATCTTGGACACTAGTGAAAGAAGATTGTCCGCTCACACCTCTGGAAGGTAAGCTCGGACATTCTTCATATTGAGCAGGGCTCCTATGAACTCCAATTGTTGAACAGGATGGAGATGGGACTTGGGGTAGTTAATAATGAACCCTAGTAGTTCCAGCACCCAAATAGTCATCCGCACGGACTCCAGAACACCGTCCTCCGAGGTGCTCTTCACACAGCCAATCGTCAAGATAAGGGAACACATGAACTCCCAGTCTACGTAGCGATGCTGCAACTACCACTAGACAGTAAAGACCCTGGGAGCTGTCGCGAGGCCAAAAGGCAACACGCGGTACTGAAAGTGATGTGTTCCAAGTCAAAACTAAAGATACTTTCTGAGGGCTGGAAGTATCGGGATGTATGTATATGCATCCTTCAAGTGCAGAGAGTATAGCCAATCGTTTTCCTGAATCATGGAAAGAAGGGTTCCCAGGAAAACCATCCTGAACTTTTCTCGGACTAGGAATTTGTTCAGGGCCCTTAGGTCTAGGATGGGACGCATCCCCCTGTCTTTTTCTGCACATGGAAGTACCTGTAATAGAATCCCTGCCCTTCTTCCCCTGGTGGAACGGGTTCAATCACATCTGCCTGTATAAGGGCGGAGAGTTCCTCTGCAAGTACCTGACTGTGCTGAGAGCTGAAAGAATGAGATCTCGGTGGACAATTTGGAGGTTTGGAAAACAAACCAAGAGTGTATCCGAGCCGGACTATTTAAGAACCCACCGGTCAGAGGTTATGAGAGGCCACCTTTGGTGAAAAAACATCAACCACCACCAACTGGAGTCCGGGGCGGACACTTTTACTAAGGCTATGCTCTGCTGCAGCCAGTCAAAAGCTCATCCCTTGCTTTTGCTGGGGAGCAGCAGGGGCTTTGGGCGCACGCTGTTGACAAGAACGAGCGTGCTCCTGGGGCTGAGCCTGAGTAGGCTGGTGAGCCACAAGAGTGTACATACGCCTGGAAAAATAAAAAGGGGGCACTCCGCGACCTACCAAAATACCTCCTGGATGAGGAGGCAGTTGCAGAACACACCTGGCGGCAGAGAGAAGATATAGCATCAGTGTGCTTCTTGATTTGGACCACGACCTCCTCACCCTTCTCTCCAAAAAGATTATTCCCCCCAGCAAGGGACATCCGCCATTCTCTGCTGGACAGAGTGGTCCAGGTCAGAAACATGCAGTCATGAGATTCTACACATTGCTATACCTTGGGCAAAGATCATGGATGCCACATCATAAGTGTCGTAAGTGCCCATGGCCAGGAACTTGTGACATACCTTCTGCTGCTTGACCAACTGGCAAAATAGCTCAGCCTGCTCCGAAGGGAGTACATCAACCAAGTCTGACAGCTGCCACACCGAGTTCCACAAGTAGACGTTTGTGAAGAGCTGGTATGACTGAATACAGGCGATGAGCATAGAGGCCTGATACATTTTCCTCCCAAAAGAGTCCAGGATTCTAGCTTCTCCGTCTGGGGGAGCCAAGGCATATTCCCTAGTACTCCTGACTTTTTTGAGAGTGGCATCCATCACCATGGAATCGTGGGGTAACTGAGACCTCACTAACTCGGGTTCCCCATGGATCCAATACTGGGTTGTCAATTTTCTTGGGGCCCACAGGGACAGACAGAGGGAACACCCAGTTCCTAACGAGGACTGCCTTGAGTACCTCGTTGAGAGGAGCCATCACTGCCTCCTTAGGAGGGGAGGTGTAGGTTCAGAACCTCTAGCATCTTGGCCCTGGGCTCATCCTCCACTTATACGGGGAATGGAATGGCCTTAGCCATTTCCCACACAACAGCTGTGAAAGAGAGGCTGTCAGGTGGAGACAGTCTCCTCTCAGGTAGGGGGGAGGGCTCAGAAGGGATCCCATAGGACTTATCAGAGGAAAAGTACCTGGGATCCTCTTCTGATTCCCATGAGCGCTCCTCCTTGGTGTCGGATAGCACGTCCCTCAGGGATGTCCGAGACCAGTCCCGCCTCAATGTTGAGGAACCATGTCCTCAAGAGCAGCGTCGAGAAAACGGCTCACGTCTCGACTCCAGCAAAGCTTCCTCCACCAACGTTGAAGGGATACCGACCTGGTTTGCTGTTGACACCTGGGCCACAAGCAAAGCTGGCAGCGGAAGCTTCACTGTAAGCTGAGGGCCAGGTGGGGCCACAACAGAAGGGACGGCAGGCGCAAGCACCCCCAATGCTGAAACAAATCACTGCATTAGACTTTCCAGAAGCTCAGGGTGCAAGGCACAGATGCGCTCGTCGAGAGTCACTGTCGGTAAAGGCTGTGGAGTCGGTTGGAACTCAGGTTGCAGAACCTCCAAGGCCAGTGCGGGAGTAGGACCTCGGCTGCTAGGAAACGCACACATCAGCACTTCCTGGATGGAGGGGGAGTGGTCTTCCCAGAGTTGATGCTTTTCGAGTGCCGAATCCCTCGGCGCCCCGGAGCTCCTTGAACTGAGTGACGATGGAGATCGGCAATGGTGCTTCTTGGCCTTCGCCCGATGAACGTCACCAATGCTCCTCGATGCCGACGTTGAATCCTCACGTCTCCTCAGGGTCGGGTCCGAAGATGGGACAGTTCCGGGGGCATGCATAGCAGGAGGCCTCAAGACAGGTGGAGATCCACTCGATGCCTCACTGCTCCCAATGTCTCGAGGTCTCGTAGCAGCCATCCCTACCGTGACTCCTCATGCCAGTGCAGCACTCAATGTCAACGCTGCCGCCTCCAACCTCGATGCCAATGTCGAAGAACTGGACCTGACCCCAAAAATCTTCTCGCGTTGAGCCTCTTAGGAAATTTGCGTCCTTTTCTTCATACAACGACAAAGGACACAATTGGCTGGGCTATGGTCAGGCCCGAGGTACTGTAGACACCAAGAATGAGTGTCTTTTTCCAAGCACAGGCAGCTCCTTGTGACTCTGGGCAAGTCACTTAACCCTCCATTGCCTGCCGCATTGAGCCTGCCACGAGTGGGAAAGTGCGGGGTACAAATGTAACAAAAAAAAAAGAAAAAAGATGGTCTAATTGAAGCCACTGGGAGTCTTCGATGACATGGAAGGAAAAATGGCTTCGGCAAAATTTAAAGTCAGGATGGTGCCTAAAACAGAAAAGGCAGCACAAAAAAAGGAGACCCCACTGAGCAGGCCTGAACCCGGCCCGCATCAAAAAAGAACAGAAACTTAAACGTGGGCCACAAAACTAAGGACTATAAGGGACTTTTTTTTTTTTAGCAGATTAAATAAAATAACATAAAGGAAGCGGGTAGCGAAAAACTGCCAAAAGTCACAAAGATAGCTCTCTCCCGGACGTGTGAGGAACAAGCGAAAAAATCCACCACTCCTCATGTGGAGAAAATGAAACTGAACGGCGCAGCCACACTGCGGGCGGGAAGGCAATCGCGCATGCACATTGGAGCACTCCTCAAGCTCCAGAAAGCTCTCATTATTTTTTTCTTGGCATTTTGTCAACCCGGGTGACGCAGGTTTGTCTACCCACTTGTGAGAATAGTAAGCCTGTTTGTCCTTGGAGAAGGCATGTTTAAGAGCAGAACCTATCCCCATAAATGTCTCCGCTCGGGTAGGGAAAAGTTATGCGTACATAAATTGTATCTGTATAAATACATCAATATATATGGCCTGATTTTATAACAAGGTATCTATACGAGTTAAAAAAAAACATCTACTGGAAACCTATATTATAAAGTCAATATAGGGCCTGTGCACATTTATAAAAGAGGCTCCCAGAATCAACCTCTGTAGCACGTAAATGCCGAGGCACACGTGTGTGTTTTCTATGTGTATACTCATGTATTTTTCTAACATATACAGGTACATCAAAACTTTGTCCCTCTTTCGCCCAACTATACCCCCATGATGCCCACACGTACCATCAGGGGAATTCTATCTGGTATGCCAAAGTTCAATGCAATGAGAGTTAACAGATGTTAGGCACCAAATTGGGGCCAAAACAGCAGTTGGGCACCACAATGCACCTAAGCACTATTCTATAACATGGCACTTAGTGTGTAACTACAAAGGGGGCGTTCCCATGGGAGGTACATGAATGGGTCATGAGCGTTACAACTATTTCAGCACACGCTTTATAGAATAGTAATATTTACAGATTTTAGGTGCCAGCATCTACTCCAGCCAGTGGTTGTGCCTAAAGCTTGGCATGTAACTTCAGATCTGCTGCTACAGCACCCAGGTTTCTTTTCTCCTAACTTTAGGCACCATTTATAGAATTCTCCCCCTCCCCCATGTGTATAAGCACACATTCTCTTGTAACTACATGTATACCATGGGATAATTTTATAAAAGGCCTTTTTTGTGTGTAAGAACCTTATAAAATTACCCCCATACCCAAAGCCTGTAATCTGTTGAATTTATAATGCGGACATGCTGAAGCTTCCAGTTAAAGGGGTGGAGGAGGGGGGGGGTTGGTTTGTTTGTGGGATTGGGGGTTGGAGATTGGGGCAGGGGGTACTGGTAATCTGTGTGTTTGCATTTTGGGAGTCACTTTGCAAAGACCACATGTGTGACCCCACTTGCTGTTCATGGATAGCGCTATAGTGGCTGGAGATCGGGATTGCTGGTTCTGGAGTTTTGGAGTTTGGGGGAGTGGGGTAAGAATTGCAAAAGGTTAATCACTATATTGTTCCTGATTTATAGGCTGTACATGATACAGTTGTGTTCTTTTGATATCTGCTGTAACTGTACTGGTTGTTTCTAAATTAAAAAAATATAAATAATAATAAAAATAAATTACCCCCATAAATGCCATCCAGTTTGATAACTCACCATTTCTGTATTGTTTTATACACAGAAATGAGTTTATAAAAATTACTCCCCTAGCTTATAAATTCTTTACAATAGAGGCTCATTGTACCTCTCACTATGGATACTGTTCTACAGTATGATGGAAATCTGTAAGAGATTAAGGGATCAAAATATATTTTACCTGAGGTAATGTCAATGCTGTGACGGTCTTCTTCAAGTCTTCGGATCTTCTCCTCAAGCTCACTTTGTACAGTATCATATAACAGCAGCTTTTCACTCTGGAGAGGGAAAGGATTTACATTTAAAATCATGGTTAAGTGGGGAGAACGCATACAAATGTTGCCAACATTTATTGTGTGATATGAAAACCTATCATAAAATGTGCCACAATATGATTACAGGATCCAAGGCAGCATGGTTTTTCCAGAGGTAGGTCTTGTCAGAAGAATCTGAATAATTGCTTTGACTGGGCAATCAGAGAGTTGGAGTGGCACTAATCAATCGTTAGAGCCCTTCCCTTACCGATTCCCTTAGCAAATCGGTAAGGAACGGGCACGCATCAAGGAATAGGAATGCAAATGAGCTGCTCATTGTAGCTCACTTGCATTCTCTATTCCATCGTTAAACAGTCGGCCAATCGGCCGGTCGAGCATGCGCAGAGCAGCCAAGCGTTATGCTGGCTGCTCTGTGCATGCCAAGGACGTCCTTTATGGACGTCCTTCAGTATAAAAAAAAAAACCTCCCTCTAAAAAGACGTTCTTTTTACAGGCTACAAGCTAATGTACAGTTCAGAGGCAAGAGAATAAAAACTAACCTGATGATACGGAGGAGCCTTCCAGCCCAGAAAATCGGGACGTGAGAGGACACAAATCAAAACTTTTTGGATGTCCCTCCCTCCAGGTCTCTCTCAGCCAATCACAGAGCATTTAGCTGATACTGGTAACAGCTAAACGCACTGGGATTGGCTGAGAGAGACCTGGAGCTGATCAGTTATGCTATTACTTACTTGTTCTGGAGTGCTGTATTTTGTTATGCTGTTTTGATAAATGTTCAATAAAGACTTCATACAACTTAAAAAAGTGGAAAAAAAATCCAAGTGCTCGTCCTTTTTATTTTTTTAACAAAACTATTAGTGGGATTTGAACCCGCCACCTCTGGATTACAAGACCGGTGCTCTAACCACTCGGCCAGAACTCTACTTACTTGGATGTCCCTCCCTTACTCAGCTGAGTGAAGCATGGCCAAAAAGGACGTTTTTATTATTGCCGGGAGGGGGGGGGTGGGGGTTAAAACGAGTTGAGTAGGCAGTGATAAAAAGGTTGTAATAACTGGACTTCACTCCAAGGAAATGTTTGTTACTAGTGGTGTGCCACAGAAATTGATCCTTGGTTTGTTTCTTTTCAACATTTTGATAAGCGTTATTGTCAAAGGGCTACTAGGAAAGGTTTGTTGAGGATACTAAAATCTGCAAAAGGACAGACACCCCAGAAAGTGTGGAAAACAAGAGGAGATATCAAGCAAAGCTTGAAGAATGGTTGACAATTTTGCAGCTAAGACTTAATGCTAAAAAATACAAGGTCATGCATTTGGGCTACAGAAAACAGAAACAGATTTTACAATATAGGGGCAGAAGTTCTTCTGTGCACTAAACAAGAGCAGGATCTATGGGTGACTGTCTTAAGGTGGCCAAACAGATAAAGCAACAACAATAGCCGGAAGAATGCTTGGGTATACAGGGAGGGGAACAATCAGCAGGAAAAAAGAGGCAATACTGCCTCTATATAAGTTTCTGATGAGAAATATTTTGGAATACTATTAGCCTTATTTTCAAAGTGATGGGCGCCCATATTTCTACCCAAATCGGGAGATGGGCATCTATCTGGCAAAGGCACCCAAATCGGTATAATCGAAAGCCGATTTTGGGCGTCAACTGCAATCTGTCGCGGAAACGAGCAAAGTTGACGGGGGCGTGTCAGAGGCTTGGTGAAGGCGGGACTGGGGTGTGTCTATCGGCTGAGGAGAGATGGGCGCCTTCGGCCGATAATCGAAAAAAGGCGTTTTTAGCGCGAATTTGGGTCATTTTTTTGGACCCTTTTTTTTCACGAACAAGTCCCAAAAAAGTGCCCTAAATGACCAGCTAACCACCGGAGGGAATTGGGGATGACCACCCCTGACTCCCCCAGTGGTCACTAACCCCCTCCCACCATAAAAAAAACAACTTTAGGGGCGTTTCCAAGATGGCGGATTAGACTTGATGGTGGTCAGAGTGTGTTTGAAATCCTTTCGTCTTACCTGAATCCCAGAACGGTGATTGTTTCCAAAAAATGCCACATACTAAAAGAAAGGGCGTTGTGAAAAGCATACCGCCGGCAGCTCCAGGTACAACGCAGATTCAAACAACGCTGGACCGATACGCCACAAGAACCCCAAGCTTGACCGGCGAGAGCGTACCCGCAGTATGGGCAGTTGAAGGAGCATCTAGCCCACAGGGTTTGGAAACATCGTTGTCCTCGCCGGAAGTGAATCCTCCGCCGTGCCCCGCTGTAGCCTGGGCGTGTTTGGAGACCCAGGAGCACTCGGAAGTCGTTGCTCCAGGTTCTCCGGTCGGCGGTGACACCCCCAGGGAAGCGGGAGGTAACAGCAAGGGAGAAGTTGTATCTCCACCGGCGCCAACACTGGAATCTATTTGGTCCTCGATTCAGTCCTTAACATCTATGGTCTCACAAACTGCCCAGGAGACAACGTCAATAGTGAGTAAACTGGATTTGCTAACAAACGCGTTTGAAACATTGAAACAGGAATCTGTATTAAATAAAGCACAGGTTCGGCGGTCACGTGATGTCGTGCTGAAGGAGCAGACGTCGGTGAGTGAGGCTCCAGGTCCCAACCGCCAACCTCGCCTTATATACCGATCAAAAATAAGTGCCCCACGCACAAAAAGCGGAGGGAACAACAGAGGAACACCTAGTGCGCCTGGAGGGAGAGACGATCAGCGCTGATGACCGCACGAACGACTCGTAGAGAAAAAGACACGCTATCTAAGAGCGGATCCAAGATGGCGGCGGGCAATGGCGAAGGCCCGACTTCGGTGAGCTCCGCATGGGTGGCCGAGATTGTTGCGGAGGTCACCCATGCCATAGATGCTACGTTGGATAAAAAACTGCAAACCTTGTCCGCCAAGCTCGATAATGTAGATGGCAACGTAGAGGCGCTCAAAGGAGAGTTTACGGCATGCACGCAGCGGGTTTCCGACTTAGAAGACAAAATGAAACAGTTGGAGACGCTGATGGAGAAGCTGCAAAGTAAAATGCGAGACCTAGAAGACAAAGCAGATGATATGGAAAACCGATCCCGAAGGGGAAACCTGAGACTTGTAGGGTTACCCGAATCTCTCCCAGAAGCTGATCTGGGTAAGTTTTTGGAAGAATGGCTGACAAATACTTTAAGGCTATCACAGAACACGGGGCCCCTTCGAATTGAACGAGCACACAGGCTGGGGCCTCGTAGGGCACCAGAAGAAAGACCCAGGGTGGTCATTTGTAAAATTTTAAATTATGCGCACAAGGTGGATATCCTGCGGGCTATTAGGGCGAAGGGGCCTCTAAAATATGAAAACAAAACTATACTATGTTTTCAGGACTTTTCAACGCGAGTGTCAGGCATGCGGAAAGCATACGCGCCTATATGTACAGAGCTGCATAAGCGCCATATTCAATTCGCGTTAATGTACCCAGCCCGATTAAAGGTGTTCCAGGAGGGTAAAGTGCAGTTCCACGACACTCCAGAATCCGCCAGGATGTTTCTTCGGGGGCTGCCGGAGAGTGGTGCCAGTACAAGCCGTTTGCCATAATGCATCCAATTAAAGGTGAAAGATACTAGATGGAACTCTAAACTGAGAACTGAGGATGCTGAAAAGGAAGTAGGACTAAGACAGTGATGGTGTATTAGTTTGGGGAAACAATAATATTGTACATGGACTCTTGGACCAGGAATATAGAGCATGGAAGGATAAATACCTTTTTCGGGTGGAGTATGGAGGATTACAAAAAAACTGCAAGACAGACTTTATATATAATCATTGGATACCCGCGCAGGCATACATGGAGATACAGACTGTGGATGTACAAGTTTGAACGGAGTATTATGAAAACGGTGGCAGGAGGACCCAGTTGGAGAGAGAAGAGACAAAGCTAAATAGGAGGTCCTACATGGCAGATATGCATAATTCGGCTGGCATGGTTTAAGGTGGGAAGAACTGATTCTCATATAGAAATCTGAATAGAGGGCACTTACAGATAAATCCTGCCTTGCTCTTGATGGGCAGGCTGGGACTAGACAAGCAAAAAAAAAAAAAATGGGAGGGGGGGGGGGGAGAGGCGGGACTGGGAGCTCATTCACACGGGCCTTGTCCATTATACACAATGGATAGATGTGGGAGGGAGGGGAAGGATATAGGGGGGATCCAGGGGAGGGGAATGAGAGGGAGGGTAAAAATTGAACATGGCGCACCCGAAAGTGGAAGGGTTGGGAGGGGGAGGAAGGGAGGGAAGGAGGGGGGAGAAGTAAGTCGTCCGTCTTTTTGTAATGATGTGCTGTATGTTGTAGTGTTTTGTGTTTTCTGCTGCTGTGGGGGGATATGGGGGGAGGAATTGCGGAGGAGGAAGGGTTCGAGGGCTGCTGGCTGGGACGGCCCTAGACCAACCCTAATAATATGGGATGGAGACAAATTCACAATGGATGAGATAACATGAAGTTGCTAAAGTTTGTTTCCTGGAATATTAGTGGAGTGTCCTCACCAATTAAAAGGAAAAAAATAATGCGGGATCTGAACAGACATGGGGCAGATATTGCATTTTTACAAGAGACTCACCTATCGACAGTGGAACATCTCAAATTTGGTGGGTGGGTCAGGTAGCGGAGGTGTCAGCAATAGGAAAGAAGGCGGGGTTGCTGATATTAATACAGAAGGGTGTAGATGTAGTTATACAACAGACGTGGAAAGATCCGCAAGGCAGATATTTGATATTGCAAGTATTACTTAATAAATTACCTGTGTTGTTCTGCAATATATATGGGCCCAATACATACAACCAAAAATGGGTGAGGGGATTAATTGGTAAAATAACTGGTTTAGGGGAAATGCCACTGATAATGGGAGGAGATTTCAACATGGTGCATGATCTAACTCAGGATAAATCCAGGGAGCCCCTAAAAGCTAGTAATAATCCAGATAAAGGTATTGCATTGCTCTGTACTAGATTAGAACCGATAGATGTATGGAGGATTTTACATCCAACTGAACGGGACTACACACATTTATCTAGCGCCAATGGTACACAGTCTAGAATAGACTATTGGCTGATATCTAGAGAGATGTTTTCGCGGGTAGGGGAGGCGGGGATTGGGCCATATAGCATATCGGACCATGCATTTGTATGGTATACATTAGAGTTTGGAGAGCGCAAAGATCAGCAATATGTATGGCGCTTCCCACTGAAATTATATCGAGACCCCCATTTTACAGAACATATTTTGAAAAAGTGGGAAGAATATCAATACCACAATGAAGAACATAAACAACAACCGATACTATATTGGGAAGCAGCAAAAGCGGTATTGAGGGGGGAGACAATAGCGTACTGCTCTTTCCAAAAGAAAATGCGAGATAGGGAAATCATACGTCTAGAAAAGCAGGTGAGAGCCACTAGAATTCAATATGGGAGACATCCTACCCCCAGGAATCGTGCTCTCCTACTGACACTCCAGACTAGCTTAAATGAGCTCCTTCACGAAAGGACAATGAAGTCCATAAAATATTATCAATATCAGCTCTTTCTACATAGTAATAAGGCGGGCAAACGTATGTCGAGGTTGATAAGACAGGCAGGAGGCTCAAGAATTATTACCCAAATAGAGAAAGCAAAAGGGGAATTGGTGAGAACTGATAAGGAAATAGCTGAAGTGTTCAGTAGATATTACCAGCAATTGTATGGTAGGACCCTAGAGGAACCTATGGATGGAGACATGTATTTGGATAATTTAACCCTGCCGAAGTTAGGAGAGAGGGAAGCGAGCAAACTGAATAGAGATATCACAGTAGAAGAAGTAGAATTGGCCGTTAAGCAAAGTGCGCTCTACAAGGCACCAGGGCCAGACGGTTTTAGAGCGGAATTTTATAAATTGCTATCTCCCTTGATTTTGCAGACATTACAAGCATATTTCAAACAATTTGTAATAGAGGGCAATATACCGCAATCATTTCAGTTGGCTCAGATAGTGCTGCTACTAAAATCAGGGAGAGACTCCAAAAAACCATCATCCTATAGGCCAATTTCGTTGCTAAACGTTGAAATGAAATTATATGCGAAGATTTTGGCCAACAGACTGGCTAAGGTGCTGCCTCAGCTGATCTTAGAGCAGCAAGTGGGGTTTGTGGCAGGCCGCACTGTAGCACATAATATGAGACAAATAATGCTGTCCATGGACTATGTGGAAACAACGAAAACGCCATCTTTACTGGTCAGTTTTGACGCTGAAAAAGCGTTTGACCGTGTACATTGGAGATTTATGTTTACGATTCTTAAGAGGTATGGCTTTTCGGGATTCTTTTTGGACGCCCTGAAAGTGCTATATAGATCTCCCAGAGCTAGGATTCAGGTGAATGGAATACTGTCGCCTGAATTTAATATATACCGTGGGACTAGACAGGGGTGTCCCTTGTCACCTATGCTCTTTATATTAACGATGGACCCTCTGATTAGAGAAATTATGAGCAATGCAGAAATTAAAGGAGTAGAGATAGGGAAGCAGGTGTTTAAAATCTCTAATTTGCTGACGACTTATTAGTACATGTGGTGGACCCTCAGGTGTCCTTTCCGACGCTGATGGAGTGTTTCGAGGAATATGGTGAATACTTTGGATTTAAATTGAATTTAGATAAATCTATTGCTATGCCTACGGAACACTCCATGAGAGCGGGTTGGCTAGGATCTTTTCCAGTAAAGTGGGAATATAACTCGTTTAGATATTTGGGAATTCAACTATCGAGGTGCACTTGGAATTTATATAGAATAAATATAGATACCTTATTAGAACACTGCAGAAGGACTTTAGCATCTTGGCAGCAGCTACCTATTTCATTATATGGCAGAGTTCAGTTGTTCAATATGGTGCTGTTTCCGAAATGGCTCTATGTTATACAATTGTTACCTTTTAAAATACTGAAGAAGGATCTAAGGAAATTCCAGATGCTGATCTCTTGGTTCTGTTGGGCGGGGGAAAAACCACGCATGCAGTTTAAATATTTGATAGGAGCGTGGAAATACGGGGGAGCAGGCATTCCAGATCTATCCCTATATAACTATGCATGCTTATTTAGACATCTGGGAGATTGGATCTTGGGAGAGGAAAAATACACGCCTAGGGAATTTGAGGCTGCATACTATTCCCCATGGCATATCAACTCGCTATTACACTGCTCGCAAGCATCCCTGCCAGAAAGGCTAAGACAAAGTAGAATACTCAGAGCAATGAGAGAGACGTGGAAATTTTTGACAACACTGCTGGGGGGATGAGGAGATGTATCAGATCAACTCCCGATAAGGGGAAATGTAAATTTCATGCCGGGGAATGATAATGTCAGCTTTGCGCGATGGGCAGTCAAAGGACTCACCCTAGTACAGCATGTGATAGATGAGGAAGGTAAATTATATACATGGGGTGCTTTGCTGGAAGCTGGGAGAGTCGAGCATAAAGATCTGATGGCATATCTGCAATTAAGACACTATATAAAGACTTTGGAGAGAGGGGCCTTGGTCCCGTCCTTGGGAACAAAAATACGGGGGTTCTTTGATAAATTTCAAGAGGGTGAACTTTCGATATCAGGGCTACATAAGGCAATACAGAGGGATTCTAAGGAGAGGACATTTGGGGACCTTGTTGCCAGATGGACTCCAGAAATAGCAGGGAGACTGAGCCCTTTGAAGCTATTAAAGAGAATCCCAGAGATTTCGATTAATGCAACCTTGAGGGAATGTCAATTTCGTATTATTCATAGGGCATATTTCACACAGGAGAGATTGTTTAAAATAGGGGCAGTAGATTCGCCCATATGCCAAAAATGTAAACAAGGGACTAATTCTTTTCTTCACTTCTTATGGGACTGCTCTCAAACTAAGATTTTTTGGAAGGAGATATTTGGATATCTAGCAAAGTTAACTGGGTGTGTGGTTGTGCTTTCACCAAGGGCCATACTGTTAGATTACTATGAAGATTATCAACTAGAGAGCAGGAAATACATGCTACTGTTACGAAAGGCAGGGGTTGTGGGGAAGAAAGTGATCTTAGGAGTGTGAGTGGGAGATGAAACACCGTCTTTTTGGGTGTGGAGAAATAAATTTCATGCCCTAATGACTTTTGAGCATAGATATGCTAAACGCACGCCCAAGAGGCTGAAGCAATTCCATGAAGTATGGGGAGTGTACGTGGACTCTCTTCCACACAAAGCGAGAAGTCTGCTGCTAAATGCGGGTTGAGAACCGTAGGGTTAGAGAGAGGACACTCCAGGGAGATCAGTGATTTATGCAGGATGGGGGGATGGGGTCCCCCTTTGTTTTAGGATCATTGTTTTCCTCTTCTCCCCCCCTCACGCTGGATATATTTATATATAAATACCTGCAAGGGTTTGTTTTTTTTTGTTTTTTGTGTGTATATGTGTCTTGGATTTGTATTTGTCTGTGGTCTGGTTTCAGATGAAGATTGTTGTTGAGAGATGGCGACTGGGTGGGATTGGGAGGGAGGGAGGGGGAATAATTGAGAATGCAGAGGATGCTCAGTTGAAATTTCATCGGACATATCACAAAATAGAGACGTATGGATGGGAGCTTTAAGCACATATTCATATTGTTTTAATTCTCCCCTAGAACCCACAATATGCTCACTAATTGTTCAGCTTCTGGGTGATTGATAAGGTGGGGTGGGAGTTGGGAGATTAAAGATAGGACCGGGTTGAGTGCACGTGTTACCGTATAGTTATGATTGTTGACATGTTTTGGTTGACTGAATTGTTCAATATACAGTGTTTCAAATGGGAAAAAAAGGGGGAGGATGGGGGGAGGGAGGAGAAGGGAAAAGTTTGATGACTGTGAGTAATAAGATGTATAATGGGATAAGCATTTATGCTTAAAGTCATGTATATTCGAACCCTGCAATGTGTGTTTTCTTTGATCAGGTCATCAATAAAGGAAAAGGGGAAAAAAGGGTTGCAACAAATAGTTGGAAGGGGGGGGGGGGTTTAATACACAAATTTGATGACCATTACTATGGATGTATACCAGTGATGTTTCTGTTACAACTGTTCTTTATGTGCTGTAGTGAAGTTGTATTTTTGGATTTTGTCATCAATAAAAAATTGTTGAAATTTAAATAAAGCACAGGTTCAACAGGATATTTCTTCTTTGACTAAAAAAACAGACTCATTGATTAAAGATAAAATGATAATTCATTGAAAATTGGAGAACTTTGAAAACTATAATAGATGCTTGAACCTACGGATTCTTAATTTCCCCCATTCTTCGGAAATAAATGCAACTGAGATGTTCAAAAAATACCTAACTGAAAACCTGTTTCTCCAAACTTAATACCTCCTATTAATAAAATATTTTATATACCTATTCCTAAAAAGAGATCAGATGGGAATCAAGAATTTCAGGATTTGACTGATTTTTTGGAAAACTCCAATGATGGGATATTTGAGAGGCGAACTCTTCTTGTCTCAATGGTTTTCGAACAAGATGTAAATATAATTAAAAAATTTATTTTCGTAATCTAGCAAAACCATTTTATGGTGAAAAACTTTGGATCTTTCCTGACGTTGCGAAGATCACCCAGGAGAGACGTCGGTCTTTCCTCGCAAAGAGAGACGAAGTTAGGGCTTTAGGAGCTAGTTTCATACTGTCCTATCCTTGTAAATGTCAGTTAAAATACTTGGATAACAAATATCATTTTTTTGATCCTGGACATTTGAGGAGTTTTATAGATATGAAGAAAGTGAACAGATAGATCTGGTGTTAGTTTAAGACCTGGTAATTCACAATGTGTGTGTTTGATGGGGTGATCCAGGCCATATTCTTGTTTAAAAATTTATTCTGATTAACTCCTTTTAAATTTCTAGCCCCCTTGTCTTAATTTTGTGGTCTAAAAAAGAAGTTTAATTGAAATGGGGGACTATATATATTGAAGTAGAATTTTTCTGTTTCTGTTTTTTCCTAAACAAGATGTAATGCTTGTGTTATGTTCAGTGCTTTTTTTGTGCCGGTACGCAACGGTACGGCGTACCGGCACCTTTTTTTTTTCCTCCCCCCGCCCCGTGAGTCCATGTCCCACACGCAGTGCCAGCCCCCATTTCCGGCCGCTGCTGCTTCTCCTGTTGAGCAGCAGCGGCCGCTACACAAAGAAAAAGATTTTTTTTTAAACTTCAAACCTGGCTGAAACGCGGCACCCCGGCACTGTAGACTGCCATTAGGCATTGGCTGTTGCCCCGCAGCCGCTCCTCCTCTTGCCTCTACGTCACTGCGCTCCTCCGGGGTCTTCCTCCAGGGGCAGTGACGTAGAGGCAAGAGGAGGAGCGGCTGCAGGGCAACAGCCAATGCCTAATGGCTGTCTACAGTGCCGGGGTGCCGCGTTTCAGCCAGGTTTGAAGTTTTTTTTTTTTTAATCTTCTTTTTCTTTGTGTAGCGGCCGCTGCTGCTCAACAGGAGAAGCAGCAGCGGCCGGAAATAGGGGCTGGTGCCGCGTGCATCGCGACTTTGCGCCGTTCGCGCCAAACTTGGCAGGGAGAGGGAATCCAACAGAGGGAAGGATTGGGGAGAGAGAGAGAGGGAAAACAACAGAGGGAAGGATTGGGGAGAGAGAGAGAGGGAAAACAACAGAGGGAAGGATTGGGGAGAGAGAGAGAGAGAGAGGGAAACCAACAGAGGGAAGGATTGGGGAGAGAGAGAAAGAGGGAAAACAACAGATGGAAGGATTGGGGAGAGAGAGAGAGAGAGGGAAAACAACAGAGGGAAGGATTGGGGAGAGAGAGAAAGAGGGAAACCAACAGAGGGAAGGATTGGGGAGAGAGAGAAAGAGGGAAAACAATAGAGGGAAGGATTGGGGAGAGAGAGGGGAAAACAGATGGATGGGGGGAGAGAGGGAAAAAACAGATGGAAGGATGGGGAGAGAGGGAAAAACAGATGGAAGGATTGGGGAGAGAGGGGAAAAACAGATGGAAGGATGGGGAGAGACAGAAAGAGGGAAAACAACAGAGGGAAGGATTGGGGAGAGAGAGGGGAAAACAGATGGAAGGATGGGGAGAGAGAAGGAAAAACAGATGGAAGGATGGGGAGAGACAGAAAGAGGGAAAACAACAGAGGGAAGGATTGGGGAGAGAGAGGGGAAAACAGATGGAAGGATGGGGAGAGAGAAGGAAAAACAGATGGAAGGATGGGGAGAGAGAGGGAAAAACAGATGGAAGGATTGGGGAGAGAGGGGAAAAACAGATGGAAGGATGGGGAGAGAGAGAGGGAAAAACACAGATGGATTGGGGAGAGAGGGAAAAACAGATGGAAGGATGGGGAAAGAGAGGGAAAACAGATGGAAGGATGGGGAGAGAGAGGGGGAAAAACAGATGGAAGGATGGGGAGAGAGAGGGAAAAACAGATGGAAAGATGGGGAGAGAGTGAGGGAAAACGGAAGGATAGGGAGAGAAAGAGGGAAGACGCTGGATGGAAGAATGCAGAAAGAAATAGGGGAGACACTGGAAGGATGGGGAGAGAAAGCAGAGCTGCTGGATGGAAAAGGGGAATAGAGAAAGACTGGAGAATAAGAGGAAGGGGCATGGGGAGAACAAGGGTGAGGAAAAGATGAAAAGCCACAGGTAGATGAAGGAAATTAAAGAATGGATAGTAAGAATGAATTAAATCTGGATAGAGAGAGAGCCTGAAAAATATTGAAAAAAGCAAAGAAAAAGGAGACAAAAAATGACAAATGGCACAGAAGAGTTAAGCGAAAACAAAGGAAAGCAGAATCACAGACTGGGACCAATATGGAAAGAAAAACAGTCACCAGACAACAAAGGTAGAAAAAAATCATTTTATTTTCATTTTAGTGTTTGTAATATGTCCAATTTGAGAATTTACATTGGCTGTCTTATTTTGAAATGGGTATACTGGAGCTGTAAGAGCTTACAGAGATTATTTATAATGAAAAAAAAATCACGTTATTTTTTTCTCCTATAGTACTATAATATTTTCAATGATGTCCGTTTATATGCGCCATGGCTGGTATAGGGGGTGTGGTTAATGTGGGTGTGGCTATCATAGGGGTGGAGCCATATGTGGTGACCCCGCCCATAATGAGTACCGGCACCTTTTTTTCTACAAAAAAAGCACTGGTTATGTTTAAAAAATTTAAAAATAAAAAAAAACAACAACTTTAACAACTTTTTTTTCCAGCCTGTATGCCTGCCTCAAATGCCATACCCAGCTCCATCACAGAAGTATGCAGGTCCCTGGAGCAGTTGTTAGTGGGTGCAGTGCACTTCAACCAGGTGGACCCAGCCCCCCCCCCCCCCCCCCACCTGTTACACTTATGTTGGTAAACGGGAGCCCTCCAAATCGTCCCCAAAATCCACTGTACCCACATGTAGGTGCCCCCCTTCAGCCATAAGGGCTATGGTAATGGTGTAGAGTTGTGGGCAGTGGGTTTTGGGGGGGGATTTGAGGGGCTGAGCACCCAAGGGATGGAAGCTATGGACTTGGGAGGTATTTAACTTTTTTTTTTTTTTTAATTGTTACAAGTGCCCCTAGGGTGCCCGGTTGGTGTCCTAGCATGTGAGGGGGACCACTGTACTACGAATTCTGGCCCCTCCCACGACCCAATGCCTTGGATTTGTTCATTTTTGAGCTGGGCGCCTTCGATTTCCATTATCGCTGAAAAACGAAAACGCCCAGCTCAAATCCACACAAATCCGATGCATTTGCCGGCCACAAACCGTATTATCGAAAAAAAGATAGGCACCCATTTTGTTTCGAAAATACGGTCTGTCTCGCCCCTTCACGAACCTGTTCTCGGACATAGACGCCCATGGAGATAGGCGTTCGCGTTCAATTATGCCCCTCTATGGAGCTCATTTTCAAAAGAGAAAACGTCCAAAAAGTGGAATAAAACTGCATTTGGACGTTTTTCTCACACTTCGACAGTTTTCAGCCATAATGGAATAAATCAAAAGTGTCCAGGACTAAAACTAAGAAGTTTTGAGCTAGACCTGTTTTTATAATGAATAAGGCACAAAAGGGTGCCCTAAATGAACAGATGACCACTGGAGGGAATCAGCGGTGACCCCCCCCCCCCAATAGTCACTGATTCCCTCCCACCCCCCCACAAATGTGAATACAAATATGATTTAGCAGGCCTCTATGACAGTCTCATATGTTAGAGCCAGGTCTATTACAGCAGCATGAAGGTCCATGGAGTAATGTAGTGGTCAATGAGGTGCACCATGGAGTGAGGGACTCTGGTCCCTATCTGCCTCTACCTGTCACATTTGTGGAGGAAACTGTGAGCCCTCCAAATCTCACCCATATATAGGTACCCCCCTTCAACCACAAGGGCTATTGTAGTGATGTACAGTTGATGGCAAGGGGTTTTGGGGAGCTCATCATAGTAACATAGTAGATGACAGCAGAAAAAGACCTGCACGGTCCATCCAGTCTGCCCAACAAGACAAACTCATATGTGCTACTTTTTGTGTATATTTTATCTTGATTTGTAACTGTCATTTTCAGGGCACAGACCGTACAAGTCTGCCCAGCACTATCCCTGCCTCCCAACCACCAGCCCCGCCTCCCACCACCGGCTCTGGCACAGACAAGATAAGGGAGCAATGGTGAGATGTGCACCTGGGAGCACGTTTTTGAAATCCACTGCAGTGCCCTCTAGGATGCCCCATTTTTCTCCTGGGATGTTTGAGAGACAAGTCTACTAAAAATGCTGGCCCCTCCCACATCCCAATGGGTTGATTTTCTATCTTTTTCACTTGTACTTTTTTTTTTAATGGACCAAAAAACAAATCGTCCAAAACACAAAACCTTTTTAGAAACAGTATTTTCGAAAACAAAAGATAGAGGTTTTTCTTTTTAGAAAATGACCTTCTTTCCTATTCAGATTTTGGAATTTTTTTTGCAAAACTTCTAAAGTCGGACTTAGACATCATATCAAAAATGCCCCTCTATGTGTAACTCTATATGACATTGGAAAGGACTGAGTCAGTTCAGTGGGTGGCTACTAGAACAGTCAGTCTTACTCAAAGCATATGGGGACAATGAGCTAATTAAGTACACCCCGGAGGACAGGGGAATATAAGAGACACATTTCAGTACTTTCAAGGTATAAATGCAAGGAGACGAGCCTCTTAACAGAAATGAGGCTCTGAAAAAGGAGTCCATAGCATCAGGGCTAATGGGGCAGATTCAGTAACCTAAGAAAATATTTCTGGATGCGTTTAAGAGCCTCCCAAGCAGTTGGTGATCAAAGCAAATAGGCCATTACCATCTTATTCTGCTGCCATGTAGTAAAGATATTTATTTGTAGCAGGTATTCTCCGAGGACAGCAGGCTTTTTTTTCTCACAAGCAGGTAGACATCATCCCACGTCGACTGGTTTGGTAAAATTGCCAGGGGAAACATATAGAGCTTTCAGGAAGGCGAGCCGTGTTCCAGCACGTAAGCGCAAGTGCCTTCCCGCCCACAGCATGAATGCACCGCTTCAGTTTAAGACAAAAGCAAAAACCAAATAAAAACATAGAATACACAACTCCAAGGGGAGATGGGTGGGATTGTGAGAATAAGAAGCCTGCTGTCCTCAGAGAATACCTGCTGGTAAGTATCTTGGCTTTCTCCGAGGCTTGCTTCTTCTCACAAGTGGGGAATCCCTAGTATCCAGGCTCACCCAAAATAACAAACACTGGTCAACTGGGCCTCGCAACGGCGAGGACTTAATGCAGATTAACCTGAAAGCATATACAAACTAGATGAGGGTGCAGCCTGGAACAGAATAAAACAAGCCTAGGAGGGTGGAGTTGGATTCTAGACTCCAAACAGATTCTGCAACACTGACTGCCCAAACTGATTGTCGCGTCAAGGCAGTAGAGAGATGTGAATGTGTGGACTGAAGACCATATCCTAGCCTTACAAATCTCTTCAATGGAAACTGACTTCAAGTAGGCTACCGACACAGCCTTGGCTCTAACATTATAAGCCGTAACATGACCCTCCAAAGTCAGCCCAACCGGGGCATAAGCGAAGGAAATGCAATCTGCATGCTAAGTGGATATGGTGTGTTTCCCGATGGCAACCCCCATCTTGTTGGGATCAAAAGAAACAAAAAGCTGGGCGGACAGTATGAAGGGCTTTGTCCGCTCCATGTAAAAGGCCAACACTCTCTTGCAGTCCAAGGTGTGCAAGCTGCTTTTGCCAGGATGGGCATGAGGTCGGGGAAAAAATGTTGGCAAGACAATCGAATAGTTCAAATGTAACTCCGACACCACCTTCAGCAGGAACTTAGGGTGCGTGCAGAAGACTACTCTGAAGTGATGAAATGTAGCATAAAGTGCATCCATCACTAAGGCCTGAAGCTAACTGACCCTACAAGTGGAAGTAACAGCCACCAAGAAAATGATCTTCCAGGTCAAGTACTTCAGATGGCAGGAATTCAGTGGCTCAAAAGGAGCATTCATCAGCTGAGTGAGAACGACGTTGAGATCCCATGACATGGTGGAGGTTTGACAGGGGGCTTTTGACAAAAGCAAACTCTCATGAAGCGAACAACTAAAGGCTGTCCAGAGATAGGCTTACCTTCTACATGCTGATAAGCACTAATTGCACTAAGGTGAACCCTTACAGAGTTGGTCTTGATACCAGACTCTGACAAATGTAGAAGGTATTCAAGTAAGGTCTGTGTAGGACAAGAAAGGGGCTATATGGCCTTGCTGTCACACCAGATGGCAAACCTCCTCCATTTAAAAGAATAACACCTCATAGTGGAATCTTTCCTGGAAGACCCCCTCCGAAAGACCCAAAGGAAGCAAATTCTAGACTCTCAACATCCAAGCCATGAGAGCCAGAGAATGCAGGCTAGGATGCAGAAGCGACTCCTCGTTCTGAGTGATGGGGGGTCTGAAAACATTCCAATCTCCATGGTTCCTGGAGGACAATTCCAGAAGAGGGAACCATATTGGATACAGCCAGTAGGGATGACCAGAATCATGGTTCCGCGGTCTTCCTTGAGTTTCAACAAAGTCTTTCCCACCAGAGGCATCGGAGGATATGCATACAGAAGGCTTGTCCCCCAATGTAAAAGGAAGGCATCTGACGCTAGTCTGTCATGGGCCTGAAGCCTGGAACAGAACTGAGAGATCTTGTGGTTGATCTGAGTGGCAAAAAGATCCATGCTCGGAAGACCTTGATGGCTCGCCTATATTTAGAGACCACTTGTGTGGTTGCATTATCCTGCTCAGACTGTCGGCCAGGTCATTGTTTACGCCCACTAAGTAAGTGGTTTGGAGAAACATGCCATGTTGGCAAGCTGAATGCCACATCTGGATGGCTTCCTGACACAGAGGGCGAGATCCGGTGCCCCCATGCTTGTTGATGTAATACATTAGAACCCGATTGTCTGTTTCAATTAGAATAATTTGGTGGGACAGCCGATCTCTGAAATCCATTAGAGCGTTCCAGATCCCTCTGAGCTCCAGGAGACTGATCTGAAGATTCTTTTCCTGGAGGGACCAAGCTCCTTCAGTGTGAAGCCCATCCACATGAGCTCCCCATCCTGGGAGATATGCATCTCTAGTCAGCACCTTTTGCGGCTGAGGAATTTGGAATGGAAGTCCCAAGGTCAATTTGGACCAAATTGTCCACCATTGAAAAGAGAGTACCAGCTCTGTGAACACTTAGATGACATCCTCTAGATTCCCCATGGTTTGGTACCACTGGGAAGCTAGGGTCCATCGAGCAGATCTCATGTAAAGGTGTGCCATGAGTGTAACATACACATGGGTGGAAGCAATGTGGTCCAACAACCTCAACATCTGGGAGGTAGGCTTGAACAGTCCTCTCGTAGAGCAGGGCTTCTATGAACTCCAATTGTTGAACAGGATGGAAATGGGACTTGGGGTAGTTAATAATGAACCCTAGTAGCTCCACCACCCAAATAGTCATCCACATGGACACCCAAGCACCATCCTCTGAGGTGCACTTCACTAGCCCATCGTCAAGATTAAGGGAACACATGAACTCCCTGTCTGCGTAGCGACGCTGCAACTACTGCTAGATACTTGGTAAAGACCCTGGGTGCTGACGCGAGGCCAAAGGGCAACAGGCAGTACTGAAAGTGATGTGTTACCAGCTAAAATCAAAGATACTTCTGGTGGGATGGAAGGGATGTGTGTATATCCATCCTTCAAGTCCAGAGAGCATAGCCAATCGTTTTCCTGAATCATGGGAAGAAGGATGCCCGCGTAAACCATCCGGAACTTTCCGAGAAAAGTTCCGGATGGTTTACGTGGGCCCTGAACAAATTCCTAGTCCCTCAAGACTATGATGAGACACATCCCCCCTGACTTTTTCTGCACAAGGAAGTACCTGAAATAGAATCCCTGCCCTTCTTCCCCTGGTGGGACGGGTTTGACTGCATGGGCCTTGAGAAGGGCGGAGAGTTCCTCTGCAAATACCTACCTGTGCTGAGAGCTGAATGAGTTCTCGGTGGACAATTTGGAGGCTTGGAAAGCAAACTGAGGGTGCATCCGAGCTGGACTATTTGAAGACCCCATCGGTTGAAGGTTATGAGAGGCCCCCTTTGGTGGAAAAACTTTAACCTTCCCCCAACTGGCAAGTCGTCCGGGACAGTCACTTGGACTGTGGCCAGTCAAAAGCTCATCCCTTACTTTTGCTGGGTTGCGGCAGAGGCCTTAGGCACACACTGTTGACAAGAACGAGCACGCTGGGGTTGAGCCTGAGAAGGTTGGCAGGCCACAGGTGTGTACCTACGTTTAGAGTAGTAATAGGGAGCACTCCGTGACTTGCCAAAATACCTCCTGGATGAGGAGACAGTTGCAGAAGACGCCCAGCGGGAGAGAGAAGACATAGCATCAGTATGCTTCTTGTTTTGGACCGTGACCTCCTCAACTTCTCTCCAACAAGGTTATCCCCGGTAAGGGGCATCTGCCAACCTCTGCTGAACAGAATGTTACAGGTCAGAAACATGCAGCATGACAGTCTGTGTATTGCTATACCTTGGGCAGAGATCCTGGATGACATGTCAAAAGTGTCGTAAGTGCCCATGGCCAAGAACTTGCGACACACCTTCTGCTGCTTGACCAACTGGTGAAACAGCTCGGCCTGCTCCGGAGGGAGTGCATTGACCAAGTCTGACAGCTGCCGCACCAAGTTCCGCTGGTACGACTGGAAACAGGCGATGAGCATAGATGCCTGATACATCTTTCTCCCAAAAGAGTCCAGGATCGTAGCTTCTCTGCCTGGGGGAGCCGAGGCATAGTTCCTAGTACTCCTGGCTCTCTGAGAGCGGCATCCACCACCATGGAATCGTGAGGTAGCTGAAACCTCACCAAGCCAGGTTCCCTGTGGATCTGACACTGGATGTTAATTTTTTTGGAGACCACAGGGACAGACAGAGGGGAAGCCCAGTTCCCTCAGAGGACTGCCTTGAGTACCTCGTGGAGAGGAGCCATCACTGCCTCCTTAGGAAGGAAGGTGTAGTCCAGGACCTCAAACATCTTGGCCTGGGCTCATCCTCCACTTCTACGGGGAATGGAATGGCCTCAGCCATTTCCCGCACAAAAGCTGTGAAAGAGAGGCTCTCAGGTGGAGACAGTCTTTTCTCAGGTAGAGGGGAGGGCTCAGAAGGGATCCCAGATCCCTCTTCTGATTCCCATGAGCGCTCCTCCTCGGTGTTGGATAGCACCACCCTCAGGGATGTCCAAGACCAGGCCCGTCTCGATGTTGAGGAACCATGTCCTCGAGAACGGCGTCGAGAAACCTGCTCATGTCTCTCCACAGATGTCGAGAGGGTGCAGGCCTAGGTGGCTGTCGACACCGTGACCTCAAGTGGTGCCGGCGTCAGAGGCCGCACTGCGGGCTGAGGGCCAGACAGGGCCACAAAGGAAGGTATGGCAGGTGCAAGCACCCCCGATACTGACACGCATCGCTGTAGGAGGCCGTCCAGAAGCTCAGGGAGCATGGCCTGGATGTGCTCATCGAGGACCACCATCGGGAAAGGCTGTGGGGCAGACTGCAGAACCGCCGGGGACGGTGTGGGAGCAGGATCTCGGCTGCTAAAATACACACGCATCGGCACCTCCTGGATGGAGGGGGTGCGGTCCTCCCAGGGTTGACACTTCTCGGATGCTGAATCCCTTGGCGTCCTGGACCTCCCAGCACCAAGTGTCAGTGGAGATCGGTGACGGTGCTTTTTGGCCCTCGCCTGATGCACGTCACCCATGCTCCTCAGTGCCAACGAGAAAGACGTCAAATCCTCCTGTCACCTTAGGGTCGGGTAATGGACGGTCCTGGGGGGCCTGCATAGCAGGAGGCCTTGAGACAGGTGGAGACCCACTCGATGCCTCACTGCTCCCAGTGTCTCGGGGTCTTGAAGCAGTCACCCCTATGATGCCACTGCAACACTTGACGTCGACACCTCTGACCTCAATGCCGATGCCAATGTCGAAGAACCTGACCAGGCTCCAAAAATCTCACATTGAGCCTCCCGGGAAACCTGGGTCCTCTTCTTCATACGAAGACAAAGGACATAGTTGGCAAGGCTATGGTCGGGACCAAGGCACTGAAGACACCAAAAATGGGTGTCTTTTCTCGAGATGGTCCAGTTGAACCGGGTGCAACACTTGAAGCCACTGGGAGACTTCATGGACATGGCAAGAAAAACAGCTATGGTGAAACTAAAAGTCATGACAGTGCCTAAAGGGGAAAGGCACAGAAAAAGAGACCCGACCTTGCAGACCTAAAAACGGCCTGTGTCGAAAACAAAAGGAAACTTAGATGTGGAGCAAAGAACTAGAAAATAAAGGAAAACATATATATATATATATATATATATATATATATATACATATCAATAACACAATGAAAAGAAAGAGAAAAAGAAGGCAACATAGGCACATTTATCCCATTATTAAACAGGTTCCCAGATTCAGCCCCCATGGTACACAAATTTATAGCTGCTTCAAAAGAAGGTATATATTTAGATATGCACTCTATGTGAAGAATACTGTATAGGTTGCCCTTCAAACTTGCAGCACCAAATGCACAGCTGGCAGGGATACTCAAGCCCCGCCAGCTGAAGAGCTAGAGCACTCGCCAGCTTTATCGCGCACAGACGGGGGCTCTGGCAGCTAATCTCTTCAGCTGGTGGGGCTTCAGCATCCTTTCCAGCAAAGGCATGATGCAGATGTGGTGGTTGGGGGGGGGGGGGGGGAGCGGGGGTTCTTGTTGAGATCTTTTCCCTCCATTTAGTTATCTTTATATATTTGAGAATCTTTTCTCACTGAGTAGTTAAATCATTTTTTCAAGTCTTGATTGTGTCATTTGGTTTTATTACAAGCCCAAGTGTTGGTGTACTATTGTAAGCTTCCTAGACATCTCTTCTACATTTGGCACATTAAACAATACTATCTTTCTGGTTCATCATAGATCTATATGCCTCAGGGATTCCATGCTGAGGTGGTTCCAGTCTTTTTTGACTGGAAGATGTCAGCAGATAAATTATGAAAAAAGAAGACCCTAGAGTTTGGGGTGCTTTAGGGGTCTATCCTTTTGGCTGTACTGTTTAAACATTTTCTGGAATCAATGGCAAAGCTGGTGCAAACATCTGGCACACAATGCAGCATATCGTTTATTGTTTATTTATTTACTATACCGTTACTTCTTACATAGCAAATCAGAATGGTTTACGTCTTTAAAATATAAATTACATATAATAACATCTTTAAAATACAAATAAAAATACAACAATATTCTAACATAAAAGAAATCCATTTATGATAGGACAGCTCTAACAAAACTTCCATACCAGAGAAAGCAAACCAATTACATATATCACTCATACATTCACATTCAAAGAATGCTGTTACCTTAATATAATATATTCCCTGTTCAAATGAACCATATTTCATTTCCAGAAGTCATTACCTCAAGAAGATTTTATTTCATAATAGGCTTTAATTATTCAGTGCCTATCTGCACTGATCAGCTAGATGGTGAAGAACAAACTAGCATGAACCTCATGGTGACTTGCCTGCCTGGGGCGAAGGTGGCAGACCTCACGCATCACCTAGACAGGATCTTAGATAGTGCTGGGGAGGAGCCGGCTGTCTTGGTACATGTAGGTACCAATGACATAGGGAAATGTGGGAGGGCGGCTCAGGAAGCCAAATTTAGGCTCTTAGGTAGAAAGCTGAAGTCCAGATCCTCCAAGGCAGCATTTTCAGAGATGCTCCTCATTCCACGCACGGGACCCAAAAGGCAGTCTGAGCGCCAAAGTTTTAATGCGTGGTTGAGATGATGGTGCAGGGATGAGGGATTTAGATTTGTTAGGAACTGGGTGACATTCTGGGAAAGGGGGAGACAATTCTGAAAGGATGGGCTCCACCTTAACCGGAATGGAACTAGGCTGCTGACGCTAACTTTTAAAAAGGAGATACAGCTGCTTTTAAACTAGAATGGAGAAGCCAAAAGTCACCCAGGAGCGCATGGTTCAGTATGGAGTATCCTTGAAGGATACTATTGAAACAGGAAATTTAGGGAATCCCAGTATAGAGGTTTCAACAATGCTGAAAGCCAGGTGTGCTTAATGAGAGAGCAGGATAAAGGATGCACATTATCCTCTTCAACTTCTAAGCAGCTTGTAGATCAAAGGAAAAAACACAATTTGAAGTCCTGTATACAAATGCTAGAAGCCTAAAAAAAATAAGATGGGAGAGTTAGAATATATAGCACTAAATGATGAGGTAGATACAATAGGCATCTCAGAGACTTGGTGGAAAGAGGACAATCAATGGGACACTGTGTTAACAGGGTACAAATTGTATCGCAATGATAGAGAGGAACAAATTGGAAGGGGGGTTGCGCTATATGTTAAAGAGGGAGCTGAGTCAATAAAATAAACATTTCACATGACACAGATATCATTATGGATAGAAATTCCATGTGTGAAGAGAAGGAGTATTCTTGTAGGGCTGTACTACCGTCCACCAGGACAAAATGAACAGATGGATGAAGAAACGTTTACAGAAAATAGGAAAGCTGGCAAACTGGGCAACGCTACAATAATGACTGATTTCAATTACCCAGATATTGACTGGATAAATGTTACATCAGGGAGTGCTAGGGAGATAAAATTTCTAGATGTAATAAACGACTGCTTCTTGGAGCAGCAGGTCCAGGAACTGACAAGAGGGGAAACCATTTTGGATCTGGTCCTTGGTGGTGTGCAAGGCATAATGCAAGAGGTGGCAGTGTTGAGTTCCCTGGGAAACAGTGATCATAACATGATAAAGTTTGAGCTACTATCTGGGATAAACCCGCAAAGGAAATAAACTGTAGATGCATTTAATTTTCGAAAGGGTGACTATAATAAAATGAGGAAAATGGTTAAAAAGAAATTAAAAGGACAGCTGCTAAGCTTAGGACACTAAATCAGGTGTGGACGTTATTCAAAAATACCATCTTGGAAGCCTAGTCCAGATGCATTCCACGTATTTGCAAAGGTGGAAAGAAAAGAAAACGTCAGCCAGCATGGTTAAAAGGTGAAGTAAAAGAGGCCATTACAGCCAAAAGATTGTCCTTAAAAGAATGGAAAAAGGACCCAAATAAAGAAAATAAGAAGCAACATAAGCACTGGCAAGTCAGATGCAAAGCATTAATAAAGAAAGCTAAAACAGAATATGAAGAAAAACTTGCTGCAGAGGCTAAAACTCACAGTAACAACTTTTTCAGATACATCAGAAGCAGAAAGCCTGCGAGGGAATCTGTGGGACCGTTAGATCACGAAGGAGCAAAAGGAGCACTCAGGGAGGACAAAGCCATAGCAGAGAAACTGAATGAATTCTTTGCTTCTGTCTTTAAGGAAGAAGATGTACCAGAAATGGTTTTCAAGTGTGATGATGTGGAAGAACTGAAAGAAATCTTGGTGAACCTGAAGATGTACTGAGCCAAACTGACAAATTAAAGAGTAGTAAATCACCTGGACTGGATGGCATACATCCAAGGGTACTCAAAGAACTCAAGCATGAAAATTGCTGATCTGCTGTTAGTAATAGGTAACCTGTCGTTAAAATTGTTCGTAGTACCCAAAGATTGGAAGGTGGCCAATGTGATGCCGATTTTTTAAAAGGGTTGTAGGGGTGATCCAGGACATTATAGACCGGTAAGCCTGACATCGGTGCTGGGAAAAATAGTGGAAACTATTATAAAGAATAAAATTGCAGAAAATTTAGACAAACAAGGTTTAATGGGACAGAGTCAGCATGGGTTCAGCCAAGGGAAGTCTTGTCTCACCAGTTTGCTTCATTTCTTTGAAAGTGTGAATAAACATGTGGATAAAGGTGAGCAGGTTGATGTAGTGTATCTAGATTTTCAGAAAGCTTTTGATAAAATTCCTCAGGAGAGACTCTTGAGAAAATTAACGAGTCATGGGATAGGAGGCAAGGTTCTGGTGTGGATTAGGAATTGGTTATTGGACAAAAAAACAGAGGATAGGGTTAAATGGTCATTTCTCTCAATGGAGGAGGGTGAACAGTGGAGTGCCGCAGGGACTGGTACTATTTAACATATTTATAAATGATATGAAAATCAGAATGATGAATGAGGTGAGCAAATTTGCAGATGACACAAAACTATTCAAGGTTGTTAAAATATGTGTGAACTGTGAAATTGTCACGATGGTGACTATATTCCATGCCTACACTCACCTTGCCTCCGGGTGACTGGGTCCTATGGTTGCGGTGGACTGTTTTTTCAGTTTCCCAGATGGCTTCCGGGTTCAATTCAGGGCCTGATGTTCCAGCTCTCCCGACTTGCCTTGGTAGTTCTGCTGCCAAGCCTCACTGGTAACATCATCTGTAATTACCTTTATTAGCACCTGGGAACTTTCAGGCTTTGCCTTTGCAACAGAGGTCTTCAGAGGTGCTTTCTTCTGTGATTACTTGTTGCTGTTCTAGCTTTGCTAGTTCTTGTTCTCTGTGTCTTTTAGCTTTAGTTCCTAACTGTTTGTATCTGCCTTGCTTGTCCTTAGCTTTAGTTTCTAACTGTTCGTATCTGCCTTGTTGTCCTTAGCTTTAGTTCTTGTTTGGATCTGCCTGGCTTGTTTGTAGTTTTTCTTCCTTACGGTTGATTCTACCCTGCGTGT